>NC_092340.1:148007500-148607500 GCF_046630445.1 Rutidosis leptorrhynchoides | reverse complement strand
ATATACGTTGCACCATGGAGTTGGTCAAACAAATCGTCAATCCGAGGCAAGGGATAACGATTCTTGATCGTCACTTTGTTCAACTCCCAATAATCGATGCACATCCGCATACTTCCGTCTTTCTTCTTCACAAACAAAACCGAAGCACCCCATGGCGAGGAACTCGGTCGAATAAAACCCTTTTCAAGCAATTATTGGGTTTGATTTAACAACTCTTGCATTTCCATCGGCGCTAAACGATAAGGAATTTTAGCAATGGGGGTAGCCCCCGGAACCAACTCAATGCGAAATTCAACTTGTCTTTCCGCTGGGACACCCGGTAATTCATCCAGAAAAATGTCTTCAAATTCGTTAACCACCGGAATTTCACGAATGGGTGGTGGCTCATCACGAGTATCAACTACATGGACAAGAAAAGCCATGCCACCACTAACAAGGAAACGACATGCCCGTGCAAAAGTGCATATCGGCACAAGTCTTCTTAGCTTATCGCCATGAATAATTAACTCTCCCCCACTTGGGGTCTTCACACGAATGAATTTATCATGGCATGCAATATCGGCTCCATTACGATCGAGCCAATCCATACCAACAACAATATCAAAATCATCCAAAGTCATCGGAATGAGATCGATTTCAAAAGTTTCGGTACCAAACACAACATTACAATTTTTACAAACATCAACCCCTAGCACCGTTTTAACATCCGCTATTTCGACTTCTACCGGATGACTTAACTTGGCTAGCAGTTTATTCAACTTAGACACAAATCTTGGAGACACAAATGACAATTTAGCACCACTATCAAAAAGTATACATGCCGGACTAGAGTTAACCATGAAAGTACCTGAGACGACTTCATTTGATTGTTTGGCTTCTTCATTCGTCATCAAGTAGTTGCGACCCCTAGCCGTACCCGCCACTTTCTCCAATTTCTTAACATGATCATTGTTCAAATTGGGACATTCCAGCTGCTTATGCCCTTCTTTACCACAATTATAACAAGTGAGTTTGGTTGTAGAAGGAGGGTTGGTGCAATCACGGGCCATGTGTCCCTTTCGTCCACAATTGTGGCAAGAATAACGAAACTCTCCGTGAACACTTTTCTTCACACTACCGACACTCTCGGTTGCACCCTTACTCTTCTTGTTCGAATGACTTGTAGCTTCGAACTTCCTCTTGCCAAAAGTAAAGCCACTCTTTCTTAACACGAGCGCCTCAAAACCTTTGGCCATATTAAACAACTCATCGAAGCTTTTCACCACATATACACTTATCTTCTCTTGATAACTATCATTCAAGATTCGATAGAAATCTTCTTTCAACATTTTATCATTCCCGACATACTCTGGGCAAAATTGGGTCTTGGACAAAAACACGAATTTGAGAGTGTTCAAATCCATCGACCCTTGCCTCAAGGAACGTCACTCGTCCTTAAGCCTAGTAAGATCGGCCAGAGTTCGATATTCATCAAAAAACTCTTTCTTGAATTCATCCCAAGTGAATTCCATGCATTGTTCTTCGCCATAAAGTTGGATCTTCGCGTCCCACCACAATTTAGCATCACCCCTCAACATACTACACCCGTACCTTGTCTTCTTATCGAGAGTACATTCACAAGTACGGAAAGCCCCCTCCATATCAGAGATCCATCGGGCACTCTTAAGAGGGTCTCTTTCACCTTCAAAGGTGGGAGGTTGAGAATCCTTGAAGTTCTTATAGAAAAAGTCTGGTCTTCCCACATAACTTCGTGAAGAACGGCCTTAACATGATCCTTTACTACATTGACTAGTTGCTCGTCAATCGTATCAAGAAACATTTTCCTAACGTCTTCGAGAAACTCCGCTTTTTGACGTTTAAAGATGGCCTCAACTTTGGCCGTGAACTCGGGGTCCTCGCTCGTGCCCCCATTATCGGTGTCGTGTCTATTTCGCATCTTCATTCTATAAAACGAGTTAAACAACGAATGAAACGACATGACACGCACATACACACATATACACCTTACCGCCCCATCTTGCTCAACAATCGTCGTACATCGCTTGTTTGACACGATTTGCACCCGTAACAATGGTAGCTAGTCATTGTTACGCGAGCATCTCGCATTAACTTGCTAGTACAACGTCTATCTCACTTGAAGGATTTCAAATACATCACAAAACAAATAGCGCAAGGTTAGTTCACATAAACCTATGCACTAACAAATCCCAATCCGAGCCGAAGTCCTACAAGTCCCGCATAAAGCGCACACACAATAAAGTCTAAGTCTAGGCACATATCTCGAGTCGCCTAAATCCCTTAGACCATGCTCTAATACCACTTGAAACAACCCAACCGTATTCCATACGATAATTTTTTTTCAAATAATACAAATTTACGCGCCAATTAAATATGTAGACCATTCCACAAGTTCCATTTAAAACGTACCACAATTTAAATGTTTACAAGGCACGAAGGCCATTAATTACATTTAGTATAAGCTCGACCCACTACAAATGATAGTTTATAATCCAAACGACACTTCGAGCATGGTTTGGGACTAAACTACCCAAAACGTTAGGCCAACTTCCCAAAAGCTCCAACGAAACATCATCAAAGGACACCTAGTGCCCAACCACCCCTTTTCCCCTATCCGCACCTGCATCTAAAAAGATAAACAACGAGAGGGGTAAGCTAACGCTTAGTGAATGCAATAATTATACATGTTCATATATAACCTACTTACTTGCAATCACTTACACAATACCGCATACAAGTTAGCAATTCGATAATCATGCAGACATCATGCATAAACTACAATCCACAATTCACAAGAAGCTAGCAACAACAATAGCATATAGTTCACAATTTAATTATGCTAGATACGAATTCACACAACCATAGTTAACCAAATCGTACAAGGGAACGGAACTCGTAAAAGACCGTCGGAGTTCATAACATCCATTAGTGTTACTTAAACACCGCGTAATCACTAATCCCCCGGGTGATGTCTTGAACACCGCGACTAACTCACCCCCATGACAATGTGGCATCTTGAACACCGCGATGATTCCACATGTCAATCAAAACAATGAGTGGTGCCTTGAACACCGCGGCATCCACTCCCATGACAATGTGGTATCTTAAGCACCGCGACAATACCACATGTCAATCAAACAAAGAGTAGTGTCTTGAACACCGTGACAATACTACTCGTTACTTAGAATGTGGTGTCTTGAACACCGCGACAATGCCACATTCATACTACACAAATAAATACATTATATACGTACACGCATAATCATTCCACTCACCTTGACACAAGGATGATGATTATGCACTTCCGAACTTCAAAGCAATGTACCTAATACATTAAGTGCACTTTCAATACACAAACTAGTGGGATGATGTTTCGCGAGGGGTATATAAAATACTTATTAATTTTAGCAGGAAATACTATTAAATACGATACAATTTTACACAAGATATTTATTTATTTATAGAATGGATATACTTAAACCTTGCTACAACACTTATAGGCAGTGTACCTAATCGTACAGTAGTGTAGTTTTTAGTAAGTCCGGTTCGTTCCACAGGGAATCTTTTTTAAACAAAGCTCAACGCTATATTAATTTACTTTTATAAAAATACAAACATATATATAAGTAATATTATTATTATAAAGGGGGGTTTTTACCGTTTAATGACCGGTTTGTCGATTTTAAAACTTTAGTCGCAGTTAAAACCTAATGTAAAATATTAAATAAATAAAAGACTTAATTTAAAGCGTAAAATAAATAACGATAATGAAATTGCAATAAAAGTGCGATAAAATAAAATTGCGATAATTAAAAAGTACGATAATTAAAAGTGCGATTAAATAACAATAAATAAAAGTGCGATAATTAGAAGTGCAATTAAATATAAAATAAAGGAAATTAAATATGAAATAAAAGAATTATGCTTATTTAAACTTCCGTAATCATGATGTTTGACGTGTTGATTTTAGTTTTATGCCCATGGGTTAATTGTCCTTTGTCCTGGATTATTTAATATGTCCGTCTGGTTTTTGTCCATAACAGTCCATCAGTCATAAATATAAAGTGCGAGTGTCCTCGTCAAATTATCCTTATACCCGAAGTTAAATATTTCAACTATTTGGGGATTTAAACTGTAACAAGATTTTAATACTTTGTTTAATAATTACACCAGGATGTCGACTGAGTGTAACCCAAGGTTTTAATATTTTGTTATCAATTATACCAAGTGTCCTTTGTACATAATTTCACCCCTGTTTTAATTATTCTAGTGGCTATTAATCCATTCCCGTGTCCGGTTAAATGAACGATTATTCGTACATATAAATATCCCGCCCATCGTGTCCGATCGAGTGTATATGGTAATTTATAGGGACGCCCAATTGTAAATATTTATATTAACATTAACAAACTATCATTTAGTTAAACAAATATAAAGCCCATTAATAGCCCATAGTCTAATTTCCACAAGTGTCGTTCTTTTGTCCAAACCCCAATTATGGTACAAAGCCCAATTACCCAATTTTAGTAATTAGCCCAACATCATGATTACTTTGTTTTAAATAAGCATAATAATAACTTAGCTACGAGACATTAATGTAAAAAGGTTGAACATAACTTACAATGATTAAAAATAGCGTAGCGTTACACGGACATAATTTCGACTTACACCCTTACAACATTCGCTAACATACCCTTATTATTAGAATTATAATTAAAATTAAAATATAAATTATAAATATATATATATATATTTTACGTATGAGGAGAAGAAGAAAAAGATGATGAAAATGATCAGATTTCGGTTTGCTTTATATGGAGTTTCAAAACTGGGGGCTCCGCGACTCGCGGCCATTTTGGCCTTCAAACTCCGCGAGTCGCGGAGTTTGAAATTACAGCTCACAACTTTGGAGTCTTTCTCTGCCGACGGTTTTTATTTATAAATATAATATATATATATAATTAATATAATTAATTATATATTATATTATATTTATATACATAGTTAACTTGTAATTTTTAGTCCGTTGCGTCGAGCGTTAAGAGTTGACTCTGGTCCCGGTTCCGGATTTTCGAACGTCCTTGCGTACAATTTAATATCTTGTACTTTGCGTTTTGAATCTTGTACTCTTGTAATTTCGAGACGTTTCTTATCAATAATTGGAACCTCTTTGATTGTCTTTTGTACTTTTGAGCTTTTTGGTCGTTTGCGTCTTCAATTCGTCGAATCTGTCTTTTGTCTTCACCTTTTATTATTTAAACGAATATCACTTGTAAATAGAACAATTGCAACTAAAAGCTTGTCTTTCTTGAGGAATAATGCTATGAAATATATGTTCGTTTTTAGCATTATCAAATATTCCCACACTTGAGCGTTGCTTGTCCTCAAGCAATATCGTCTTGAAATACTAGAATCACTTCTTTATTCTTCACACTTTGTACATCAGTGATTTTCTATACGGCGGTATAAACAATGGTAGTAACGATATGGTTTACAGTCCCACATGACTATAAAAATTTAGATCCATTAAGGAAATTGGATCTTTATGAAAACATTTGATCTTTTGAAAATTAAATCTAGTTTTTACCCTAGATAAGTTTTCCGGAATAACCCTTTACCGGTGTTTGCAAAATATTTTTGTGGGTTTGGTGGGTTTTAGATTTGAAAATTTTAGCTCAAAACTTGCGGTTTTGTGTCACCCACTTGCTAACCTTGTATTTGGAAAGCAACACGTCCAGTTTACTTGTCCCGTATATTACCGTTCGATAAACTACCGTCCGGTTGTAAAGGAAAGCGTTGAACAAGCAACTGTTAAGGCAATGTCCCCTGACATGCTTTTAATTATGGTTTATAACGTGTCGGACGCAATTACTATCCTTGGTAGGAGCAATAGTAAAGCTCACCCTTATGATTTTTCGGTCTGGCACAAGGTCCTGTCTTTGACCATGCTATGCAACCACCGTTCTTACAGTTGACACCCGATTTGGTTCAGGTGACCTAATGAATTCCAGGTGAATTCCTAGGATTTTACGTTCAATGGTAATGAACGCATTGAAAATAGGGTTTTCAGAAAATAAATCGGTTTGTAATTTTGATCAAAATATTTTCTCGTTCAAGCTCGAGTTTAGATATCATTGAATTCCATGAGTTTGTAATTCTCAATCTTTAAGGTCAATCTCTAGGATTGAGTAATATCAGTCTTAAAAGCTGATTTTTAATCTTTAAGGAGATTATCCTTTCTGGGGATCTGATTCATTAGTCTTGTCCAGCTAATTTGCATGGTGCCCCCCATTGTACAAGATAAATCCTTCTCATGGTTAGGATAAATCTGACCACTTGGCGACCCTGTTTGATGCTGAGGTCCGTGGATTTCCTGCTGATTTTAGTGATGACTTTTCTAGATTTTTCGTCAACCTACAGCTGGTCTGGACGACAACTTCATGACCTAAATCAAGAAGCGCGTGTCTTTTTCGGAAGACTTTACTTCCTTTTAATGATGGAATTGATTCATCGTGTAGATCTATCTCTTCTTTTCTTTCATCGGGTAAAACAGTTTAGTTTAGTCCAAAGCAAAAGTATTTTCAGTTATTTGTTACAGATATATGTGACATATGTTTAAGATAACTTGGTAAATTTTCCCACACTTGGCTTTTATTTTCCTTTTTATCGTCCTCTATTCCATTTTAAATGAATTTTAACATTTTGGTTTGTTTCTCAATTTATGTCCTTTTTGAGGTAACAATAATTTCGGTGTTAAAACCTAGTTTTATCGTTCATAAATATGTATAAACATGATTTTTAGTTCATTTAATTGAAAATTTTGAAAATTTTTACTAGAATTGGGTAGTCAGTATATAAGACCAGGGCTGTTCTTTATTATCAGAGAGCACTAGATTCTAATACAACTACTGCTTTACTAGTATTTTTAATGGTAACCAAGTGTATAAAGTAAAAAATTTTAAAATCCGAAAGAATTTAACCCCTTCCCACACTTAAGATCTTGCAATGCCCTCATTTGCAAGAAATCAGTAACAATTTAAATTATTGAGGGTGATTTGTGTGAAAATGATTAAATTTTACCAAAGTTTCCAAATATATTGGCGTTTGTTTGCAGAATGATAAATGGTGCACATCATTTGTTCATTCCGTCTTGTTGTTATTTCACATATATTTTGCATCTTGTCGTCAAAATTAGTTGCTTTTGCTGAACTTAATGCCAGTCTTTGAAAATGCGTTGTTTTACCCTGTTGTGTACATAAGATAAACTGCAAACATATATACATATTTTTGAAGTTTGGTATATTACCCCACATTCAAAAATTATTAAAATCTAAGAATAAAAGTTAGATAATTATAAAAATGATTACAATATTAACAAAAGTATTAAACGTATCAATAATTACAAATTACAAAAAAAAAAAAAAAAACTAAGTATACTAGGGATGATACTGGTACCAATAGGGGTTCCAGGCATAACCATAGGTGCTATAGAATGCTTCGGCAGGGTCATACGTAGGATACGGTGGCTGCATCTCTATAGACCAGGGAGGAAAGATGGGTTTTGGTGTAGGAATATAGTTTCTACCTATATGTTGGCAATGAGCTATGATTTGGTTCTGATGAACTTGCCAATCTTCAAATGCTCTCTGTCTAGCATTTTCGTATTCCTGAGAAGCTATAAACCTTTGCATTTCTTGCATCTCATTCCCCCCTCCTACATTACCTTGCTGTTGGTTTCTCTCCACCTGTGGATGTCTACCATGGTATCGTACTGCGGCGTTATTTCGCCTCTTCAAAACTTTCGCACCATGGTATACATTTAAACCTATAGTATCGCGGGGTTCTGGTTCTTCTACTAATAATCCCCCCCGACTTATATCCACACCGAGATATTCACCAATCAAAGTAATAAAAATACCACCTCCTATTATGCTATGCGGTCGCATCCCCCGAACCATAGCTGATAAATAATAACCCACACAATATGGTATACTTACAGCGCTTTGTGGGTCTCGAATACACATATGGTAAAACAAATCCTGTTCATTTACTTTTTCCTTGTTCTTACCCCTTTGTGTAATCGAATTAGCTAAAAACCTATGTATCACTCTTAATTCTGCTCTATCTATATCCAAATAAGAGTAATTTCCCCCTTTGAAACGGTGATGGCTTGTCATTTGACTCCACACACCGTGTGTATCAAAATTTTCATCTATCTTTCTACCGTTTAGTATCAATCCTCTACAATCGGCAGACGCTAACTCCTCAGGCGTATATATACGTAAAGCCTGAGCCATGTCCAGTAAAGACATGTGGCGCATCGAACCACCTAACAAAAATCTAATAAAAGAACGATCAGTTAAACTAGCTACCCGATCATTCAACTCTATACTACATAACAATTCTTCACACCATACTTTATATACAGGTCTACGCATGGAGAATAAACGTACCCAGTCATTAAAAAAAGAATTACCATAACTCTGTACAAGTAATTCCCTAATTGGCCCGGCCAATTCTACAGCTTCTAAGGGTCCCCATTCTATGACCCTCGGTACCTCAACAACCTTAGAATGAAGAGTATGCAAACCCCTTTGGTATTTTGGATAATCTATCCAAAGTCTGTCAAATCTCAGGTTCGGGTGCAACTCTTCCAAGTGCATATCGGAAAAGGTCATGACTGGATGAGGTATATCCTGCTTGTAGTAGTTATCCATCTCCTGTTGTTCCACATTCTCAGCAGGAGCATTACGGGCTTGGGATAAAGATTCACCCCTTTCAGTCTGCAAAACACATCAAACACAATTTTTTTGTCCATCCAAATATGCATTCGTGTCAGCAAAATCATCAATCAAAATAATCACAATGACATGATCAATTTATATCAAACTTAAGCTCATTTTCACATTTTCATCAAATCTACAGTTTTTCAAATAAGCATATACGAAAATGTTTGCCAAGTTCATAAGCATTCAACTCAAATAACATGTCAAAATAATCATTACTAGCAATTAAACAAGTCTCAAATGGCATTATCTTTCAAAAATCAAGTTCATGAATTTTAGACTTGAAAAAGTCCACTTTAATTCTCAAAATCATGTTTAGGCTCAAAGTTTGGACCATTTAACTACCTAGGCATGTTACACTACTCAATTTAGCAACAATTCATGACAAAAATCGGCCATAACCTGTTTATATCAAAAAGCCCCAAATTTGCTCAAGAACACAAACCCTAGATTACTCAAAATTTGAAGTTTAAGGCTTCTAATCATGTTAAACAGCATCAATCTAGGTTATACAAGCATAATACATAAACAATTTAAGCATAATTACACTAAAAAGCATCAAAATCAAATTTGGGGAAAAAATGGCTCAAGAACACTAATTTCGGATTAAATGGTGTTTAGGTGTAGAAATTTACCGTTTTTCTTGAGTAATTCCTAGATAGCATCCTTCTCAACATGATTTTAGCAAAAGATTTGGTGATTAACGGTTAAAAATTGTGATTTTGGGGTGTATTTTTCGGGTTTTTTTGGAGTATGTTCGCAGCTGTTTTTTTTGTTTGTGGTGTGTGAAACTGAGCTGTTGCAGCTCTTTATTTTTTTCTGATATCCGATATCTCCGCGACTCGCGGTGAATAACCCTTCAAACTCCGCGAGCCGCGGAGTTTGCTATTTTTTTTTTTATAATCATTAACTTATGAAACAATTAAGTACTTGATTTTAAAATTTTGTTTCCCTTGTTATTTAGGACGAGGTCGTTTCGGATCGATGTCCTAGTCCGTCCCTCGACAAAATTTTAAAATTTATCTTTTTGTAGCGATTGTTTTAAAAGCTAAGATTTTTGGGTTTTTTCAATGTTTTTGGCATACTTTAATTCAATAAGATTAAAAATAATGATAATAAAAGTTCTCGTCCCTCCCTCGGGTAAAGCAATTTCGGTTCAAAGACCTAGTCTTCAACTTACGACGAATTTTAAAAATCATATTTTTAACTTAATGAGATAAAGTAAATTTTTGTTTTTAAATTCACACAACTTAAATATAAAATTCAAAATTAATATTAAAAATTCACACCAAACTTAAAATTTGAAATGCATAAAATTAAAAATTCATATTTTAAAAATTCACACCAAACTTAATTTAAAAATTCATATTATAAATTCACACCAAACTTATATTAATTTTTCAAATATTTACAATTTTAAATATATTGTTTTTACAAAGTTTACAATATTAATTTAAGATTTAAATATTAATTTTAAAAACATGGTAAAAATAAAATTAAAAATCTTTTTGGCTTTTTATCCCACTTTAGTCAATCAAATATTATCAAAAATATGCGCCCCTCTTTTCGGTAAAGTAATTTCGGTTCCAAAACCTAATTTAACTCATGACGAATTTTTGAAATATTTTGGGTTGATTGTTTAAAGATATTTATACCTTAAGAATAAACGTTAAATTTCGCAGTGATGTAATAAATTTTTGAATGATATCAAAAATTTCGGTCGCCAAATCTAATTTTATTTAATACCAATTTAATACTTTTTAGCGAACAAATTAGCGTTTATTATCAAAAGGTTAAAAATAAAAATAAAAATAAAAACTGTACAGACATACCTGTGAAATAGATTTCTTAGTTATATGATCTATCCCATTCATAAGATAGTCGGTTTAATTGGTTTTCCATGGCTACATAGGCGTAACCTCGAGCATTCAGTGTCTTTTCTTCTAAACATATGAACGGTCCGTCTCTGCATAAAGTAACAAATTCGGTATTTGAATAGGTTTGATTATTTGAACATTTACCTCCATGTGACCATTTTCCGCATTTGTGACATCTTTCTAGGTGTCGTGCTCTTCTTTTCGCTGCGGATTTTGATTTTCCTTTACCAAATTGTAATTTATTATCTTCGCATCTGGATTTTTTTCTAACTCCGTCCATTCTTTCTCTGATTACTGATACTAATTCACTCTGTAGTATGTCATTATTACGTTTAGTGATCAAAGCGTGTAGCATTAGACCATGGTTTAGTTCACAGGCAGTCTTCATTTTGTAAAAATATAAAAAAAATAAAAATTCAGAATGGGGGGAGAAGACTAGTTCTTTAGGGTCTGCTAGGGAAAGACCATTCGGGTTCCATTTTCGAGAACTACACGAAAACAGACAATCTAACTCTATCAGAAATACATATTATCCTTTAAAGACTTGATTCTCCCCACACTTAGTTAGCTGTGGTGTCGAAATTGTGATTAACTTCGTTGTCGACTTCCATCGGACCATGTATGTAATGTTTAACTCTGTGACCATTAACTTTAAATTCAATCCCATTTGAATTTATTAATTCTATCGTTCCGTATGGGAAAACTCTTTTGACCATGAATGGTCCAGACCATCTTGATTTCAATTTTCCTGGAAATAGCTTGAATCGTGAATTGAAAAGAAGAACTCTGTCTCCTTCTTTAAATTCTTTTGAACTTCTGATTCTTTTATCATGCCATTTCTTCGTTTTTTTTTTTATAGATTAACGAATTTTCGTATGCTTCATGTCTTAATTCTTCTAATTCGTTTAGTTGACTTAATCGTAGACGTCCAGCTTCATGTATATCAAGATTACATGTTTTCAAAGCCCAAAATGCTTTGTGTTCAATTTCTACTGGAAGATGACATGCTTTTCCATAAACAAGTCTAAAAGGTGTGGTTCCAATTGGAGTTTTGTAGGCTGTTCTAAAATCCCAGAGTGCATCCTCCAATTTAATGGACCATTCCTTCGGATTTGATCCTACGGTTTTCTCTAGAATACGTTTTAAAGCTCGGTTGGTGTTTTCAACTTGTCCACTTGTTTGTGGATGATATGTGGTGGAGATTTTATGAGTTACTCCATATCTTTTAAGAACTTTCTCAAGTTGATTATTACAGAAATGAGTACCCCGATCACTTATTAAAGCTTTCGGTGTTCCAAACCTTGCAAAAAGACGTTTTAAAAAATTGACTACAACTCGTGCATCGTTAGTTGGGAGAGCTTGTGCTTCCGCCCATTTAGATACATAATCAATGGCTACGAGTATATATAGATTATTATGAGATTTTGGAAATGGACCCATAAAGTCAATACCCCAAATGTCAAATACTTCACATACTTGGATGACATTTTGTGGTATTTCATCACGTTGACTTATTTTTCCGGCCCTTTGACATGCATCACAGGATTTGCAAAGAAGGTGTGCGTCTTTGTAAATTTTAGGCCAATAGAATCCAGCTTCATAAACTTTTCTTGCTGTTAGTTGAGGCCCATAATGCCCTCCTGTTGGTCCTGTGTGACAATGGTTTAAAATTTTACTAGCTTCATCTCTAAATACACATCGGCGTATTATTCCATCGGGACAACTTTTAAACAGATGTGGATCTTCCCAAAAATAGTGTTTTATATCACTGAAGAATTTCTTTCGTCTTTGGTACGATAATCCTTTTTCAAGGAATCCACATACTAAATAATTTGCATAGTCTGCAAACCATGGGATTTCTTTATAATCTATCTTCAATAGATATTCATCAGGAAAGTTGTCTTGTATGGCTGATTCATTTAGAACTTCTAATTCGGGATTTTCAAGACGAGAAAGATGATCAGCGGCGAGATTTTCTGCTCCTCTTTTATCTCGGATTTCAATATCAAACTCTTGTAAGAGTAAGATCCAACGGATTAATCTTGGTTTAGCATCTTGTTTTGAAAATAGGTATCTAAGAGCAGAATGGTCGGTATAGACCACCGTTTTTGCTAGAACGAGATATGATCGAAATTTGTCAAAAGCAAAGACAATAGCAAGGAGTTCTTTTTCAGTAGTTGTATAGTTCGTTTGTGCTCCTTGTAACGTCTTACTAGCATAATATATAGGTTGAAATCGTTTTTCAATCCTTTGTCCTAAAACGGCTCCCATTGCAAAATCACTTGCATCGCACATTAGTTCAAATGGTAGATTCCAATTTGGTGTTATCATAATCGGCGCATTAGTGAGTTTCTCTTTAAGAATATTAAAAGATTTGATACACTCATCTGAAAAGATGAATGGCGCATCCTTTTCTAGGAGTTTATTCATAGAAGTGGCAATTTTAGAAAAATCTTTTATGAAACGTCGGTAAAAATCGGCATGCCCTAGAAAACTCCTAACTCCTTTAACATTGGTGGGATGTGGAAGTTTAGCAATTACATCTACTTTAGCTTTATCCACTTCAATTCCTTCTTTTGAAATTTTATGTCCAAGAACGATGCCTTCTTTAACCATGAAATGGCATTTCTCCCAATTAAGTACTAGATTTGATTGTTCGCATCTAATTAGCATTCGTTCCAGATTAACTAGACATGATTTAAATGTATCACCGAAGACTGAAAAGTCATCCATGAATACTTCCATGCATTCTTCTATCATGTCGTGAAAAATCGCCATCATACACCTTTGAAAGGTTGCAGGGGCGTTACAAAGTCCAAATGGCATGCGTTTGTAAGAAAAAGTAGCATAAGGGCACGTGAATGTGGTTTTCTCTTGATCTTCGGGTGCTATTGGAATTTGAAAATGTCCGGAAAATCCATCTAGAAAACAATAGTAACTATTTCCGGCTAATCTTTCCAACATTTGATCTATGAAAGGTAAGGGAAAGTGATCTTTTCTGGTGGCGTCATTTAATTTTCTATAATCAATACATACACGCCATCCTGTTACAGTCCTAGTAGGAATAAGCTCATTTTTCTCATTTGTAATGACAGTCATGCCACCCTTCTTAGGTACGCATTGAACTGGGCTTACCCATGGACTATCAGAGATTGGATATATCAAACCTGCATCTAGCAGTTTAATAATCTCTTTCTTAACTACATCTTGCATATTAGGATTTAGTCTTCGTTGGCGTTGCACATACGTTTTATGACCTTCTTCCATAAGGATTTTATGTGTGCAATACGAAGGACTTATTCCTTTAATATCATGAATCTTCCATGCAATGGCTGGTTTATGAGCTTTCAACACAGAAATGAGTTGTGATTTCTCATTTTCAGTAAGAGAAGACGATATTATTACAGGTAATTCAGATTCACCATGTAAATAAGCGTATTCCAAATGGTTTGGAAGTGGCTTTAACTCTAATTTCGGAGGTTCTTCTATCGATGATTTGTATCGATATCTGTCTTCTTCTTTTAGCATTTGAATTTCTTCTGTTGTTAGTTCATATCCATTAGCTATAAGTGTAGCTAACATTTCAGCTTCATCAATTGGTTCATGTATAGATCTAATTCGGTTTTTAAGTTTTGAGAGTAATTAGAGAAAGAAAAAGAAAAAGAAATCAATAATAGAGGATAAGTGGCTGAGACTTAAAGTCTCCATCAGATCTATACATGAAAAGATGATTTTGCCCTTGAACCACTTATTTTAAAACAAAAATATGGAACCAGTTGGCCCAGTGGGTCGCGGCGCGGCCCCAATTATCGTGACGCGGCAATTAACGTATTTTACGAGCTGTCTTAAATCATTCCTGACTCAAATTGTAGTTACTTGTCGCGGTGCGACCCTCTTCTCCGCGGCGCGACATATAAAGGGAAACTCGACCCTTCTTATCATGCCTCCTGACTTTGCTTTGCGTTCAACGTCGCGGCTCGACAAAGGCTTCCGCGGCGCTGCAATGGCCTTCAACTAAGCCATTCGACAACTTTACACAACTTAATGATTTATCCAACTTGTACACTTTGTTCACGCTTCCTATGCATGTCTAAACCTCATCTTTTAGTCTCACAAGCCTTAACATCAACAAATACTCATGCATATACATATACATGCATATATTCTAAACACACACACATATATATATATACATACATATTCATATATATATATATATATATATATATATATATATATATATATATATATGTATATATATATATATATATATATATATATATATATATATATATATATATATATATATAATTACACAATTACTAACACTTAGGTCTTTTAATCGTATAAATGCACAAGTTATAAGCGTACTAATAATTAAGTTTGTATCTTTAAATATGTACGGGAAAAACGGGATGTTACAAAAGTTAACTACGGCACCTATATTGTCATTACCTGAAGGAAATGATGATTTTGTGATATATTGTGACGCCTCAAAGCAAGGTCTCGGTTGTGTATTAATGCAACGAACGAAGGTAATTGCTTATGCGTCTAGACAATTGAAGATTCACGAGCAAAATTATACGATGCATGATTTGGAATTAGGCGCGGTTGTTTTTGCATTAAAGACTTGGAGGCACTACTTATATGGGGTTAAAAGTATTATATATACCGACCACAAAAGTCTTCAACAGATATTTAATCAGAAACAACTGAACATGAGGCAGCTGATATTGCTAAAAATGAACATATATTTCATAGCATTATCCCTCAAGAAAGACAAGCTTTTAGTTGTAATTGTTCTATTTACAAGTGATATTAGTTTAAATAATAAACGGTGAAGACAAAAGACAGATTCGACGAATTGAAGATGCAAATGACCAAAAAGCTAAAAAGTACGAAGTACAATCCAAGTGGTTCAAATTATTGATGAGAAACGTCTAGAAATTACAAGAGTACGAGCCGCAAAACGCAAAGTACAAGATATTAAATAGTACGAAAGGACGTTCGAAAATCCGGAACCGGGACCAGAGTCAACTCTCAACTCGCGACGCAACGGACTAAAAATTACAAGTCAACTATGCACATGAATATAATATAATATATAATTAATTCTTAAAATTATATATATATATATATATATATATATATATATATATATATATATATATATATTATATATTAAAACCGTCGGCAAACAAGAAACAAAGTTATGTGAGTATCCCTAGACTCCATGCGATCGCATGGAAAATGCAAAGGAAGCCCATGCGATCGCATGGCCCTAAAAGTCTGGCACATCTATAAATTTCGCAGTTTTCGGCCGAATATGACACACATAATTTTCAATCTCTCTCTCACGATATATATATATATATATATATATATATATATATATATATATATATATATATATATATATATATATATATATATGTAATTTATAATTTTAATTTAATATTAATAATAATAAGGTTATGTTAGCGAATATTGTAAGTGTGTAAGTCGAAATTCTGTTCGTGTAACGCTACGCTATTATTAATCATTGTAAGTTATGTTCAACCTGTTTAAATTAATGTCTCGTAGCTAAGTTATTATTATGCTTATTTAAATCAAAGTAATCGTGATGTTGGGCTAAATATTAAAGACGGGGTAATTGGGATTTGTACCATAATTGGGGTTTGGACAAAAGAACGACACTTGTGGAAATTAGACTATGGACTATTAATGGGCTTTATATTTGTTTAATTGAATGATAGTTCGTTAATTTAATATAAAGATTTACAATTGGACGTAATTATAAATAACCACATACACTCGATCGGACACGATGGGCGGGATATTTATAAGTACTAATAATCGTTCATTTGACCGGACACGGGAATGGATTAATAGTCAATAGACTCATTAAAATAGGGGTGGATTACATGCAAGGACACTTGGTGTAATTGATAATAAAATATTAAAACCTTATTACCGTTTAAGTCCCCAATTAGTTGGAATATTTGACTTCGGATATAAGGATAATTTGATGAGGACACTCGCACTTTATATTTATGACTGATGGACTGTTATGGACAAAAACCAGATGGAAATATCGAATAATCCAGGACAAAGGACAATTAACCCATGGTAATAAATTAAAATCAACACATCAAACATCATGATTACGGAAGTTTAAATAAGCATAATTCCTTTATTTCATATTTTATCGCACTTTTATTTACTGTCATTTTATTTATTGCACTTTTAATTATCGTACTTTTTAATTATCGCAATTTTATTTATCGCATTTTAATTATTGTCATTTACTTTACGCTTTAAATTAAGTTATATTTATTTTTAATATTTTACATTAGGTTTTAACTGCGACTAAAGTTTTAAAATCGACAAACCGGTCATTAAACGGTAAAAACCCCCTTTTATAATAATAATAATACTACTTATAAATATATATATATATATATATATATATATATATATATATATATATATATATACAAATTTAGTTTTAAAAATATAGCGTTAAACTTGGCTAGCTCCCTATGGAACAAACCAGACTTACTAAAACTACACTACTATACGATTAGGTACACTGTCTACAAGAGTTGTAGCAAGGTTTAGGTATATCCACTCTATAAATAAATAAATAACTTGTGTAAAATTGTATCGTATTTAATAATATTTCGCAATAAAAATATAACTATTTCGTACCCCTCTGCTTTAACATCAAGTATTTTTGGCGCCGCTGCCGGGGACAAACAACGCCGAAAGCAAAACGCTATAAAAAATTATTAAGTTTTAATTTCTTTTTGTAAAAATACGTTTTAAATATCAAAAATATAAAAACAAGAAAAAGAAAAATAAATATATATATATATATATATATATATATTACTATATATTTTTTACGTTTTTTAAAAAAAAAATTAAAAAGTTTGTATTTTTTTTTTGTTACAAAAACTAATAGGTAGTTTTTTAAAATATAAGTTATTATTTATATAAATATTTTATATAAATTAAAAACAGAGAAAAAAATAATAATAATAATAAACGGGCCACTACACTGTAGCAGCCCAACATCTGAACTGGATCCGAGATCCATGCGATCACATGGCCCAGGCGACTAAAACTCATGCGATCGCATGAGGTAACCTGACACGCCAGGTTTGAACCTGGTACTCCATTAATTACGGTGTATTATTAATTATTTTTATTATTAAACCCTAATTAGGGTTATTTATTATATTAATTAATTTTAGTTTTATTTATTTTGTATTTTTAAGTTATATTTAGTTTTATTAATATAATAAATTAATACTTTTATAAAATAAATAATATAAAAATAATATTTTTATAAAAATTGTATTTTTATAACTTTAAGCCTATTTTTATATTTTTTATATTTTTAATCGTTAAAGCGTAATTTTATAATTTTTTGTCCGTAATGAGTTTTAAATTTAGTATTTTTCCGTAGCCATTTTTATTTCAAGATTTCTAGGCTTTGCCGTAAAATCCCTTAAATGCTTTTTCTTCAGACTAAGATTTAGATGCTTTAGAATTTTGCGACGCTTTTTTAAAATTTTAGTACTTTTTAAGTTATTGCCGTTTTGGATATAGAATTCCTTTTAAGCTTTAATACCTTTAGACGTAAGTTTTAATTTTTAGTTTTTCGAATTTTAAGTTTCGACGCTTTACTTTCTTTTTATTATTTTTTTCTTTCGACGCTTATTTTCTTACTTTTGTTTTTCAACTTTTTATTTTTCGACGCTTATTTTTCGACCTTTTATTTTTCGACATTTTTTGACGCACTCTTTTTCTTTCTTATTTCTAGACGCTCTAGTTTTTAGGACATAGAAATTTCTATTTCTTCTCTAAAATTTCTTTAAATTTCGACGAAAAATTATTTTAAGTGGTTAAATTGATAGACATCCAAAATTTTCTGGTTCGTAGTAATAGTTGGATTTGTTAGTGGCGAGTTGTAGGCTTCCGATTTAAAGGGTCCTGGCTACCTGCTGCAACTATTGGCTATTCGAAATGTGGGCGAAATCAGAAAAATCTATTAATTTGATAACTTATATAATTTTTATCTTTTATAACTAATAGGATATTCAGTGAATGCACCGAGCAAAACGTTCACCACCTTTCATACGTTCACCACCTGTAATTCGATCAAGACATCTAGCCAATATTGTCGCCGTTGATTTTTCTTTAGAATCGTCATCCAGTCGACCAAGTACTCCAATTCAAATTTCTGATAATCCATTTTTTGAACCCGACCTCACAATTGAGAATCCGGAGGATATTCAGGGACAATTCAGAGATCCTGAACAACTAATCATTCCTCCTGAACCACAAATTACTCATCCAGAGATTGTTGAGGAAGAAATCATTAAATCAGAATCCTCTAGTGATTCAGATTCAACAAATTCAATCATGGAAAATCTGGAACCTCTAAGTATGGAAGACCGAATGAGGGCTAAACGCACTGGCCAAGGTCACGCAATTACTCAACCAGACATTAATGCGCCAGATTATGAAATCAAAGGACAAATCCTACACATGGTAACTAATCAATGCTAATTTAGTGGTGCGCCGAAGGAAGATCCAAATGAACATCTTTGTACCTTTAATAGAATCTGTACTCTATTTAAAATCCGAGAAGTTGAGGATGAACAGATTTATCTCATGTTATTTCCCTGGACTTTAAAGGGAGAAGCCAAAGATTGGTTAGAATCGTTACCTGAAGGGGCGATTGATACATGGGATGTTTTAGTTTAAAAATTTCTTAAACAATTCTTTCCGGCATCTAAAGCCGTAAGACTTCAAGGATAAATTGTTACGTTCACGCAAAAGCTAAATGAAACTCTATATGAGGCGTGGACAAGATTTGGAAAGTTATTAAGAGGATGTCCGCAGCATGGTTTAGACACTTATCAAATAGTACAAATATTCTACCAAGGATGTGACATCACTACACGAAAAGACATCGATATAGCAGCTGGTGGTTCCATTATGAAGAAAACCTCAACTGAAGCTTACAAAATTATTGATAACACTGCATCCCACTCACATGAGTGGCACCAAGAAAAAATATCGTTAGATCATCTAAAGCAGCTAGAGCCAATTCTAGCCATGACTTTGATTCCATGTCTGCAAAGATAGATGCTGTCGAGAGACGAACGGAAAAGATGACTAAAGATATTCACTCAATACGAATTAGTTGTGATCAGTGTGGAGGACCACATTTGACAAAAGATTGTCTCAGTATTGAACAAACAATGGAACAAAGAGAGAATGTTTCATACATGAACCAAAGGCCTGGAAATAATTATCAGAATAATTATCAACCGCCAAGACCAATCTACAATCAAAACCAGAATTATAACCGAAATGTTCCATACAACAACCAACAAGGTCCTAGCAATTGATAGTGCTCCAAATGAACATATATTTAGTATCAATATCCTTCCGATATGTAAAGTTTTCAGTTGCAATTGTTCTATTTCCAAGTGATATTCGTTTATAATAAATAAGTGCAAAGACAAAAGGCGAAAACGAAGATTCGAAGACAAAAACGTCCAAAAAGCTCAAATGTACAAGCTACAATTCAAGTGGTTCAATTTAATGATGAGAAACATCTAAAATTGACAAGAGTACAAGTTACGAAACGGAAAGCACGAAGATTAAAGAATTGAAGGAAAAATACCACTAAAGCCTGAAAAGTGCCACTAAAGCCATAGTGCGCTCAAAAGTGCCACTAAGAGTGAGTTAAAGACTTGCGCGGATTTTGGGAGTTAAGGAAAATAATTTTTTGTGCAAATTACAAATTGCAAAACGCAAAGTACAAGATATTAAATAGTATGAAAGGACGTTCGAAAATCCAGAACCGGGACCTGAGCCAACTATCAACGCGCGACGCAACGGACCTAAAATTACAAGTCTACTATGCACAAGAATAAAATATAATATATAAATAATTATATAAATTATTTATATATTATAAATATATATTAAATCATGTCGACAAGCTATGAGACAAAGGATCCTGAGCTGGAAAACCAGGCCATGCGATCGCATGGCCAGCATGAGATAATCTCATGCGTTCGCATGAGCCAAAAAGGCTGGCCACATTCCTATAAAAGCCAGCGAATTCGATGTATTTTAGACACGATTAATCTATCTCTCTGTCGATAATATATAATATATAATATATATATATATATATATATATATATATATATATATATATATATATATATATATATATATATATATATATATATATATATATATATATATATATATATATATATATATATATATATATATATATATATATATATATAGTATAGGTTAGTTTTATATTAGATTAGTTTGGGTTATGTAAAGGTTATTTTACGGGTTTTGAAGTCGAAGCTCTGTCCATGTAATACTACGCGATAAATAATCAATGTAAGCTATGTTCTCCTTTTTAAATTAATGTCTCGTACTTAAGTTATTATTATGCTTATTTGAGCCGAAGTAATTGTGATGTTGGGCTAAATATTAAGACGGGGTAATTGGGCTTTGGACCATAATTGGGGTTTGGACAAAAGAACGTCACTTATGGAAATTAGACTATGGGCTATTAATGGGTTTTATATTAAATTAACGATACCTCGTTAATTTAATATAAAAGTTACAATTTGGCGTATCTATATATAACTACATACGCTTAATCGGATACGATGGGCGGGATATTTATAAATACAAATTATTGTTCATTTGACCGGACACGGGGATGGATTAATAGTCAATGGACTCATTAAAACAGGGGTGGATTACATTCAAGGGTAATTGGTGTAATTGTTAACAAAGTATTAAAACCTTGGTTTACACACAGTCGATAACCTAGTGTATTCATTACACACAGTTCGAATCCCCAATTAGTTGGAATATTTGACGTCGGGTATAAGGTTAAATTTGCCGAGCATTTTATAAATATGACTGATGGACTATTATGGACAAAAACCAGATAGGTTTCAAATACATCTAGGACAAAGGACAATTAACCCAGGGTAATAAATTATAATCAAAACGTCAAACATCATGGTTACGGAAGTTTAAATAAGCAAAATTATTATATTGTTATTTATTTTACGCACTTAAATTATCGTCATTTATATTTTGCATTAGGTTTTAATTGTGACTTAAAATATAAAATCGACAAACTGGTCATTAAATGGTAAACCCCCTTTTATATATTATTACTATGTATAATATATTTTATACAAATATAATTGTTTAAAAATATAGTGTAAAATAAGTCGTCTCCCTGTGGAACGAACCGGACTTACTAAAAACTATACTACTCTACGATTAGGTACACTGCCTATAGTGTTGTAGCAAGGTTTAGGTATATCCCATCTGTAAATAAATAAATAACTTGTGTAAAATTGTATCGTATTTAATAGTATTTCGCAATAAAAATATAACTATTTCGTACCCCTCTGCTTTAACATCAAGTTTTTGGTGCCGCTGCCGGGGAACTCGGCGAAACGCTATATTTTTAATATATATTTGTGTAAATATATTTATATATAATTTTTAGAAAAACAATATAAAATTTAAAAAAAAAAAAAAACTGAAACCCAGGCCCATGCGGTCACATGAGCCGGGTGCCTTAAAACCATGCGGTCGCATGGCCTGATCTGACACGCCGGAAACCCTTATTCAGCATTTATTACGGGTATTATTTATTATTATTATTATTTAGGGTTATTTATTTTAATATTTAGCTTTAGTTTTAATTTAATTTGTAATTTAAAGTTTTAATTAGTTTTATAATTATAAAAAAATTAATACTTTTACAAAATATATAATATAAAAATAATATTTTTATAAAATTTTTATTTTTATCATTTTAATTACAATTTGTATTTTTATCGTTTATTCGTAATATTTGTATTTTTATCGTTCGTAATTAGTTTTAAGACTAGTATTTTGCCGTAGCTTATTTTATATTTCTAGATTTTTAGGCTTTGCCGTAAAATCCCTTAAGTGCCTTTTCTTTAGATTAAAATTTAGGTGCTTTAGAATTTTGCGACGCTGTTTATAAATTTTAGTACCTTTTAAGTTACGACGCGCTACTTTCTTATTTTTATTTTTCGACGTTTTTCGACGCGTAATCTTTTTCTTTCTTATTTCTCGACACGCTAGTTTTTAGGACATAGATTTTCTATTTCTTCTCTAAAATTCCAAACGAAAAAATATTTTAAGCGGTTAAATTGATAGACATCCAAATTTTCTGGTTCGTAGTAATAGTTGGATTTGTTAGTGGCGAGTTGTGGGCTTCCGATTTAAAGGGTCCTGGCTACCTGCTGCATCTATTGGCTATTCGAAACGTGGGCAAAATCAGAAAAGTCTATTAATTTGATAACTTATATAATTTTTAGATTTATAACTAATAGGATAATTAGTAAATGCACCACATTGTAGCTAAAATTTGGTAATAAGCGCATTATGGAAAATCTCGAGAATATTTTGGAAACTCTTTATGACATCCGAAATCAATTTAATCAATACTCTCAAACGGGTGTTGATGACAATTCGTTCGGTCAATCTTGGATCACGAATGAAGAAACAATAACTGGTTGTGAAATCTGTGGAGATTATCACTCAACATGGGAATGTTATTATTGCGTTCCTTTGGAAAATTATGCACCCATGGAACCTGAATGGAATGATTATGAGGAATACAATTCTAATTGGGATTATTCCCAAGAATATATCCAAACTCAACAACCAGAAGACGAGAAAAATTATGTGTCTGAAAATTCTTTAGATTATATGAAAATCAAACTCGAAGAACTTGATGCTCAAAATGAACAAATGAGAGAGTTTGTAAATAGGTAAGCTAAAACTCTATCAGATTACACACCTGTTGATCTGAGGAATATTGTGCAAGAAAATCTCATATCATCGAATTTTGATGAATTCGAGAGCTCCGAAATCACCAACTATCCCGATGATACTTTTTATTCAGCTTTACCAATTTCACAACATATCGACACATTAGCCTCTACCGACGAAATCATCGATCCATCAATGGATGAAGAAGAAGTAAGGGTGACAAATTGATACTCTTGGGAAAATGATAACGTTGAAAATTTTACCCCCGAGACCAAAGTGGTGGGACCAATAAGTACCGTTAATGAAAAAGAATCTACTTCGATCCCGAAATTCACCATTCCACTACCTTCCAACCCAATATTCTCAATAGACGAATCATCTACCGAAGATGAACTACGAGCTGTAATAGATAATGACACCTCGGATTTCACCCAATTGGGTAATAGAGTGAAAACTTTGATCCAGAGAATAAACGGAAGGAAATGTTAGGAATTGTCCACCCTATAGAAATATGTATATCGGTGTATATCGATCCATTTGACCAAGAACCAGAAAAGAGACATATTCATTTACTAAAAGCTACACTTAAAAAAGAATTAAGTAGTGACGATCGAGTGGTTATAAACTTTATACCCATTGATATATTATACACCACCCGAGATGTAAATAAATGGCTCACTATTCTAATTCGTGGAACTTATTCTACCGACTTCACATGTCGTCAGCTAAGTGTGGGGAAGTCTAACCCCACTTAACGTTAAAATAGGGGTTCTGGTTAGTGCATAACTCGTTAATAAAAATGCATGATGAGTAAGGGTAAAAGATGCATTTTCAAAGATTAGCAAATAGTTCAGAAAAGCAACCGTTTTTGAAGAAAAACATGGGGGATAAAACAAGAAGGAATGAACGATGAGGTGCACCATCTATCATTCGACGAGCTTTGTAATTACAAACTGGGTATCTTTAACTACTTTTCTACACTAATCACCCTCATGAATTTATAATTAGAGTCTGATTTCATGCAAATGAGGGCATTGCATGATCTCAAGTGTGGGGAAGGGTTATAAATTCTCTCAGGTTTACACTTGGTTTAATTGCCAAATTTTGTGAAAATTTGAAAAATTATCAACTAAATGAACTCAAAATCATGTTTATACAAATTTATGAACGATAAAACTAGGTGATAATACCGAAATTATTGTTACTTTGGAAAGGACATAAATTGAGAAACAACCCAAAACACTTGAATTCATTTAAAATGGAATAGAATAGAATAAAAAGGCAAAGAAAGA
Source organism: Rutidosis leptorrhynchoides (assembly GCF_046630445.1). Lineage (NCBI taxonomy): Eukaryota > Viridiplantae > Streptophyta > Magnoliopsida > Asterales > Asteraceae > Rutidosis > Rutidosis leptorrhynchoides. The sequence goes on along the minus strand of NC_092340.1, from coordinate 148,582,636 downwards.
TAAAATAAAAGCTAAGTGTGGGGAGAATGTACCAAGTTATTCAATTAAAAATTATCTATCACATGTTTCTGTAAAGTTATTACAGGTGCTTTTGTTTTGAACTAAATTAACCGCTTTACCCGGTTTATCTGAAAGAATAGATGGATCTACACGATGAATCAATTCCATCACTAAAAGGAAGTAAAGTCTTCCGAAAAAGACACGCGCTTCTTGATTTAGGTCAGGAAGTTGTTGTCCAGACCAGCTGTAGGTTGACGAAAAATCTAGAAAAGTTATCTCTAAAATCAGCAGGAAATCCACGGACCTCAGCATCAAACAGGGTCACCAAGTGGTCAGACTTATCCTAACCATGAGAGGATCTGTCTCGTAAAATGGAGAAGGCGCCGTGCAAATTAGCTTGATAAGACTAATGAATCAGACCCCCAGAAAGGATAATCTCCTTAAAGATTAAAAATCAGCTTTTAAGCCTAATATTACTCAATCCTTGAGATTAACCTTAAAGATTGAGAATTACAAACTCATAGAATTCAATTATATATAAACTCGAGCTTGAACGAGAAAATATTTTGATCAAAATACAAACCGATTTGTTTTCTGAAAACCTATTTTCAATGCGTTCATTACCGTCGAACGTAAAATCCTAGGAATTCACCTGGAATTCATTAGGTCACCTGAACCAAATCGGGTGTCAACCGTAAGAACGGTGGTTGCATAGCATGGTTGGAGACAGGACCTTGTGCCAGACTGAAAAATCATAGGATGATCTTTACTATTGCTCCTACAAAGGATAGTACTAGCATCCGACACGTTTTTGGACCATAATCAAATGCATGTCATTAGACATTGCCTTAACAGTTGCTTGTTCAACGTTTTCCTTTACAACCGGACAGTAGTTTACCGAAAGGTAATATACGGAGCAAGTATACTAGACGTGTTACTTTCCTAATACAAGGTTAGTAAGTGGGTGACACAAAATCATAAGTTTTGAGCTAAAATTTTCAAATCTGAAACCCACAAAATCCACAAAAATAATTTGCAAACACCGGTGAAGGGTTATTCCGGAAAACCTGTCTAGGGTAAAATCTAGCTTGAATTTTTAAAAGATCAAATGTTTTCATAAAGATCCAATTTTCTTAAAGGATCTAAATTTTCATAGTCATGTGGGACTGTAAAACACACCGTTACTATCATTGTTTATACCGCCGTATCAAAATCACTGATGTATAAAGTGTGAAGAATAAAGAAGTGATTCGTGTGATTTAATTTCAAGTTATGTTTTGCTTGAGGACAAGCAACGTTCAAGTGTGGGGATATTTGATAGTGCTCCAAATGAACATATATTTAGTATCAATATCCTCCCGATATGTAAAGTTTTCAGTTGCAATTGTTCTATTTCCAAGTGATATTCGTTTATAATAAATAAGTGCAAAGACAAAAGGCGAAAACGAAGATTCGAAGACAAAAACGTCCAAAAAGCTCAAATGTACAAGTTACAATTCAAGTGGTTCAATTTAATGATGAGAAACGTCTAAAATTGACAAGAGTACAAGTTACGAAACGAAAATCACGAAGATTAAAGAATTGAAGAAAAAGTGCCACTAAAGCCTGAAAAGTGCCACTAAAGCCATAGTGCACTCAAAAGTGCCACTAAAAGTGACTTAAAGACTTGCGCGGATTTTGGGAGTTAAGGAAAATAATTTTTTGTGCAAATTACAAATTGCAAAACGCAAAGTACAAGATATTAAATAGTACGAAAGGACGTTCAAAAATCCAGAACCGGGACATGAGCCAACTATCAACGCGCGACGCAACGGACCTAAAATTACAAGTCTACTATGTACAAGAATAAAATATAATATATAAATAATTATATAAATTATTTATATATTATAAATATATATTAAATCATGTCGACAAGCTATGAGACAAAGGATCATGAGCTGGAAAACCAGGCCATGCTATCGCATGGCCAGCATGAGATAATCTCATGCAATCGTATGAGCCAAAAAGGCTGGCCACATTCCTATAAAAGCCAGCGAATTCGATGTATTTTAGACACGATTAATCTATCTCTCTGTCTATATTATATATATATATATATATATATATATATATATATATATATATATATATATATATATATATATATATATATATATATATATATATATATATATATATATATATATATATATATATAGTATAGGTTAGTTTTATATTAGATTAGTTTGGGTTATGTAAAGGTTATTTTACGGGTTTTGAAGTCGAAGCTCTGTCCATGTAATACTACGCGATAAATAATCAATGTAAGCTATGTTCTCCTTTTTAAATTAATGTCTCGTACTTAAGTTATTATTATGCTTATTTGAGCCGAAGTAATCGTGATGTTGGGCTAAATATTAAGATGGGGTAATTGGGCTTTGGACCATAATTGGGGTTTGGACAAAAGAACGACACTTGTGGAAATTAGACTATGGGCTATTAATGGGCTTTATATTAAATTAACGATACTCGTTAATTTAATATAAAGGTTACAATTTGACGTATCTATATATAACCACATACGCTTAATCGAATACGATAGGCGGGATATTTATAAATACAAATTATTGTTCATTTGACCGGACACGGGGATGGATTAATAGTCAATGGACTCATTAAAACAGGGGTGGATTACATTCAAGGGTAATTGGTGTAATTGTTAACAAAGTATTAAAACCTTGGTTTACACACAGTCGATAACCTGGTGTATTCATTAAACAAAGTATTAAGACCTTGTTATAGTTCGAATCCCCAATTAGTTGAAATATTTGACTTCGGGTATAAAGTTAAATTTGCCGAGCATTTTATAAATATGACCGATGGACTATTATGGATAAAAACCAGATAGGTTTCAAATACATCCAGGACAAAGGACAATTAACCCATGGTAATAAATTATAATCAAAACGTCAAACATCATGGTTACGGAAGTTAAAATAAGCATAATTATTATATTGATATTTATTTTACGTACTTAAATTATCGTCATTTATATTTTGCATTAGGTTTTAATTGTGACTTAAAATATAAAATCGACAAACTGGTCAGTAAATGGTATACCCCCTTATATATATTATTACTATGTATAATATATTTTGTACAAATATAATTGTATAAAAATATAGTGTAAAATAAGTCGTCTCCCTGTGGAACGAACCAGACTTACGAAAAACTATACTACTCTACGATTAGGTACACTGCCTATAGTGTTGTAGCAAGGTTTAGGTATATCCCATCTGTAAATAAATAAATAACTTGTGTAAAATTGTATCGTATTTAATAGTATTTCGCAATAAAAATATAACTATTTCGTACCCCTCTACTTTAACATCAGCAATCAACAAGTATCCAATAATACTTACAACCAGCAAAGACCTATTTTTCAAAATAAACCACCACAAACCGATGATAAAAAGCCAAATTTAGAAGATATGATGTCGAAGCTAGTTGAATCTCAAACTCAATTTTTCCCATCTCAGAAACAAACCAATGAACAAAATGCTCAAGCATTTAAAAATCAACAAGCTTCTATTCAAAATCTGGAACAAGAAGTGAGCAACCTAGTAAGGTTGATAGGTGAAAAAAAACCAGGAAGTCTACCTAGCGATACAAATTCTAACCCCCGGAATGAAACAACTAAAGCCATTACCACAAGAAGTGGTATTACAAATAAAACCACCTGAAATACCTATAATTTCTGATGACTCTATTCCTACTCCATACGAACAACAGTCTGAGCAAGAGAAGGAAACAGAACCGGTAGTTGAAAATGTTAATAAAGATAACACAGTTAAGGCAAAACCTTATGTTAAACCATACCAACCACCACTTCCTTACCCGAGTAAAATGAGAAAAGAAATACTTGAAGTCGAGCATTCCAAATTCTTGGATATGTTTAAATAAATAAATGTAAATCTTCTTTTCATTGATGTGATTTCAAGAATGCCTAGATATGCTAAATTCTTGAAAGATCTAATCACAAATAGAAAGAAAATGAAAGAACTCTTGGCTGTTATTATGAATGCTAATTGTTCTGTAGTGCTGTTGAATAAGATACCAGAAAAATTATCAGATCCAAGAAGTTCCACAATTCCACGTTTTCTGGGTAGTCTTAGTTCAATAGAAGCATTGACAGATTTAGGTGCTAGGATAAATTTAATGCCGTATTCACTATACACGTAACTAGACCTCGGAGAATTGAAACCAACACGAATAAGCATACAACTAGCCGATCGATCAGTGAAATACCCTAAAGGGATAATGGAGAACATGCTAGTTAAAGTTGGTACTTTAGTATTTCTAGTAGATTTTGTTATTCTGGACATGGAAGAAGATTCTCGAGTTCCTCTCATATTAGAAAGACCATTCTTAAACACGGCTAAAGCAATAATAGACGTGTTTGGTAAGAAACTGACCCTAAGTATAGAGTACGAGAGTGTTACCTTTTCTGTTGATAGAGCCATGCAACAACTGTAATATGCAGATGATACATGTTATTATATTCAAACTATAGATTCACATGCAGAATTGTTAGAAGAATTTCCAGAATTACAAGGAATATGAGAATGTTCTTTAGGAGAAGGAACTGAACCAATTGATGAAGCTAAAATGTTAGCTACACTCATGGCTAATGGATATTAACCAACAATAGAAGAACTTCAAATGTTAAAAGAGGAAGACATATATTGATACAAATCATCGATAGAAGAACCACCAACATTAGAGTTAAAGCCACTTCTAAACCATTTAGAATACGCTTATTTACATGGTGAATCTGAATTACCTGTAATAATATCGTCTTCTCTTACTGAAAATGAAAAATCTCAACTCATTTCTGTGCTAAAAGCTCATAAACCAGCTATTGCATGGATGATTCATGACATTAAAGGCATAAGTCCTTCGTATTGCACACATAAAATCCTTATGGAAGAAGGTCATAAAACGTATGTGCAACGCCAACGAAGACTAAATCCTAATATGCAAGATGTTGTTAAGAAAGAAATTATTAAACTGCTAGATGCAGGTTTAATTTATCCAATCTCTGATAGTCCATGGGTAAGCCCAGTTCAATGCGTACCTAAGAAGGGTGGCATGACTGTCATCACAAATGAAAAAAATGAGCTTATTCCTACTAGGACTGTAACAGGATGGCGTGTTTGTAGTGGCCCGAACTTTTCCATGTTTATATATATTAAATGAAATTGATATTTACATGACTAAATGTTTCCAACGTGTTAAGAAATCAAACTTCTTAAGACTTGATTAAATGAAATAAGTTTCATATAGACAATTGATCACCCAAGTTGACCGGCGATTCACGAACGTTATAAAATAGTAAAAACTACATGTTTTGGTATATATATACATATATATATGGTTGATATGAGATTATGATGAGTAAGTATCTCACTAAGTATATTAACAATGTGTGATATACATAAGAAATGAGATTACTAAGTTAAGAAAATCGAAATGATATATATAACGATTATCGTTATGATAACGTCTACTAAATATATATGTATCATATTAAGATATTGATACACTATATTTAACATGATAAAATGATATTTAAATATATCATTAAGTGTGTTAACAATGAACTACATATGTAAAAACAAGACTACTAACTCAAGAATTACGAAACGATACTTATATGTAACGATATTAAGAGATATTTATACATCATAATATCATGATAATATAATAATTTAACATCTCATTTGATATAATAAACATTGGGTTAACAACATTAATTGATATCGTTAACTTAAAGTTTTCAAAACAACATTTACATGTAACGACTAACGAAGACTTAACGACTCCATTAGAATGTATATACATGTAGTGTTTTAATATGTATTCATACACTTTTGAAAGCCTTCAAGACACTTATCAAAATACTTCTACTTAACAAAAATGCTTACAATTACATCCTCGTTCAGTTTCATCAACAATTCTACTCGTATGCACCCGTATTCGTACTCGTACAATACACACCTTTTAGATGTATGTACTATTGGTATATACACTCTAATGATCAGCTCTTAGCAGCCCATGTGAGTCATAAAATTACAAAAATATGAGTAATCATTCATGACTTATTTACATGAAAACAAAATTACACATCCTTTATATCTAATCCATATACCAACGACCAAAAACACCTACAAACACTTTCATTCTTCAATTTTCTTCATCTAAGTGATCTCTCTCAAGTTCTATCTTCAAGTTCTAAGTGTTCTTCATAAATTCTATAAGTTCTAGTTTCATAAAATCAAGAATACTTCCAAGTTTGCTAGCTTACTTCCAATCTTGTAAAGTGATCATCCAACCTCAAGAAATCTTTCTTATTTACAGTAAGATATCTTTATAATACAAGGTAATACTCATATTCAAACTTTGGTTCAATTTCTATGACTATAACAATGTTATTTCGAGTGATGATCTTACATGAATTTGTTTTCGTGTCATGATTCTGCTTCAAGAACTTTCAAGCCATCCAAGGATCCTTTAAAGCTAGATCCATTTGTCTCTTTTCCAGTAGGTTTATCCACAAAACTTGATTTAGTAATGATGTTATTAACATCATTCGATTCATACAAATAAAGCTATCTTATTCGAAGGTTTAAACTTGATAGTTTAGTTAATTCTAAACTTGTTCGCAATCAAAAGTTAATCCTTCTAACTTGACTTTTAAAATCAACTAAACACATGTTCTATATCTATATGATATGCTAACTTAATGATTTAAAACCGGAAAACACGAAAAACACCGTAAAATCGGATATACTCCGTTGTAGTAACACCGCGGGTTGTTTTGGTTTTGTTAATTAAAAACTATGATAAATTTTGATTTAAAAGTTGTTCTTCTGGAAAAATGATTTTTCTTATGAACATGAAACTATATCCAAAAATCATGGTTAAATTCAAAGTGGAATTATGTTTTCCAAAATGGTCATCTTGACGTCGTTCTTTCGACTAAAATGACTACCTTTACAAAAACAACTTGTAACCTATAATTCCGACTATAAAATTATACTTTTTCTGTATAGATTCATAAACTTATGTTCAATATGAAACCATAGCAATTGGATTCACTCAATACGGATTTAAAACGAAGAAGTTATGGGTAAAACAAGATTGGTTATTTTTGCTTGTTGTAGCTACGTGAAAATTGGTAACAAATCTATATTAATCATATCCTAGCTAACTTATATTGTATTATACATGTATTCTAATATATTATGTAATCTTGGGATACCATAGACACGTATGCAAATGTTTTGACATATCATATCGACCCATCTGTATATATTATTTTGAACAACCATAGACACTCTATATGCACTAATGTTGGAGTTAGCTATACAGGGTTGAGGTTGATTCCAAAAATATATATACTTTGAGTTGTGATTTAGCCTGAGACGTGTATACACTGGGTCGTGGATTGATTCAAGATAATATATATCGATTTATTTCTGTACATCTAATTATGGACAACTAGTTGTAGGTTACTAACGAGGACAGCTGACTTAATACACTCAAATCTTTAAAACATAATAAAAATGGTTGTAATTATATTTTGATCATACATTGATATATATGTACATATTTGTATAGGTTCGTGAATCGATCTGTGGCCAAGTCTTATTTCCGAGGAAGGAAATATCTGTGAAAGTGAGTTATAGTCCCACTTTTAAAATCTAATATTTTTGGGATGAGAATACATTAAGGTTTTATAAATAATTTACAAAATAGACACAAGTACGAGAAACTACATTCTATGGTTGAATATTCGAAATCGAATATGCCCCTTTTTATTAAGTCTGGTAATCTAAGAATTAGGGAACAGACACCATAATTGACGCGAATCCTAAAGATAGATCTATTGGGCCTAACAAACTCCATCCAAAGTACCGGATACTTTAGTACTTCGAAATTTATATCATATCCGAAGTGTGTCCCGGAATGATGGGGATATTCTTATATATGCATCTTGTTAATGTCGGTTACCAAGTGTTCACCATATGAATGATTTTTATCTCTACGTATGGGATGTGTATTGAAATATGAAATCTTGTGGTCTATTGTTACGATTTGATATATATAGGTTAAACCTATAACTCACCAACATTTTTGTTGACGTTTAAAGCATGTTTATTCTCAGGTAAATATTAAGAGCTTCCGCTGTTGCATACTAAAATAAGGACAAGATTGGAGTCCATGTTTGTATGATATTGTGTAAAAACTGCATTCAAGAAACATATGTCGATGTAATATATTTCTATTTTAAACCATTATGTAATGGTCGTGTGTAAACAGTATAATTTAGATTATCATTATTTGATAATCTACGTAATGTTTTTAAAATCTTTATTGATAAAATAAAGGTTATGGTTGTTTTAAAAATGAATGCAGTCTTTGAAAAACGTCTCATATAGAGGTCAAAACCTCGCAACGAAATCAATTAATATGGAACGTTTATAATCAATATGAACGGGACATTTCAGTTGGTATCAGAGCGTTGGACTTAGAGAACCAGAAAATTGCATTAGTGTGTCTTACCGAATTTGTTAGGATGCATTAGTGAGTCTGGACTTCGACCGTATTTTTCTTCAAAAACGATTGCTTAACATTTTTTTGTTGGAAACTATATATTAGTAACATGTAAATATTATGTGATATATTAATCTCTTAACGTGTTTGATATTGTGTGATAGATGTCTACCTCTAGTACAAATCTCATTGATTCAACTAATAATAATGAAGAGTCGAATATATTTTGGGAAGATTCACAAATTCCCAAAGAGGAACCGGAAGAAGAAGAACCGGAAGAGGATGAACCAGAAGAAGATGAACTAGAAGAGGAGGAATCAGAAGAGGAGGAACCAGAAGAAGAGGTTCCAGAGGAAGAAATATTGATACCTATAGTAAATCGATTAAATAAAAGAAAATCCTCAACCAACATACCAAAGTTAATAATGGTCAATGGTGTTTCCGCCGAGGAAGCAAAATATTGGGAAGATTACCAATTTTTCGATGAATCGGATCCCGATGAGGATTCCGATAATGTTATAGAAATTACCTCGACCCAATTTAATAAAGCGAAAGAAAATAATAAGGGAAAAGGTATAAAAATAGAGAAACCCGATTCCAACCCCGATGAACTTTATATGTATAACATCCGTATTTCCTAAAATGTAACAATGACCCGGGAACCTCTAAACCACTAGGTTTTTCTAAACCATTGTGAAAAACAACGGCTCATATTAGAGGAACACCATATATTCCTAGAAAATTAGGAAAACGAACCAGGTCCGAAGAAGAAGAAACCAGTGATTCAGATTAGAGGGGTGTGAGCATGTTATGTAATAAATGTATTGTAGTGTGCTTGTACTTTTATGTTCTATGTAAAAATTGCTTGTATTGTTTGTTAATACGAATCTAATCCTTGTCTATTTTACTGTATAAAAACAAAATGGACGTTAAGGGTAGACAACCGAATATTTTAGAAGACCTACCAGAGGATATGATTGAGGAAATCTTGTCTAGAGTCGGTTAGAATTCATCAGCACATTTAGTTATGGCGAAATTAACTTGTCAAACATTTGAAAGACTTTCCAGAAATGCCTTAGTTTATAAAAAGCTTTCCTTTGATAGGTGGGGTATATCACATTGGGGAGACTTTAAGTTACGCCGTGTTTTCTTTAAAGCATTAAATGCGGGGAACCCAAATGCAATTTTACGCTACGGGTTAAGAACCTATTTTGACTCAACATATCCCAACATAGGATTTCGTAAATTAGAAAGAGCTTCTAACATGCAACATAAAGAAGCATGTTATGCTTACGGGTTAGTGATGTTCGCTTCTTACCAAATTGAGAAAAAGAACATCGGATTGCAGCTTTTAAATAAAACTTTCCCACAAGTGACGGATTCAGTAGTTGGGGTGAGAAACAAGGTTTTTAGATTATTACGGGGCTGTTGGACATTACGAAACCCTCATCCTTTTAACGATATTACAACATGCTACCTAGCCAATGGTCATAATGGTTATTTTCCACAAGACCAAGGATGGGAAGTCGTCTTAGTAAAACCAGAATGCATGACTTGTTTCTGGACTTATGAATTATGTGTCTTTATTTTCTTTGCTGAACAACTTGCGTATTAACTAGATTTATCTTCAAAACTGTCCTGTATCATAGTATACTATATTTCATGTTATATGTAATATAGCGAAGTTGTAAGTTTGAAGAATATTTGTATGTGATATATTATTATAATCAGTTTTTCATATGGAATTGTAGTAGTTGAATTGTATATTAGCTACTAAGTATGAACTTAACGGGTAGGTAGTACCCGAATTTAAACTTATAAAACGCTAATATGAAGAAAAAGATTTTATAAATGAGTTCATATTATGCTACGAGATACTATTGACTACTCTTAATATTCTGTATGATTAAATTGTTTCATTTGACTATTTTGAAGGAAATGGCACCGACTACTCGACACACCTTGAATATGAACGAAGAGGAATTTCGTGCCTTTCTTGCTTCAAACATAGCCGCAGTACAGGCCACGCTACATACCAACAATAACTCTGAATCTGGCAATACAGCTAACGGCGCAAGAAATCGTGTAGGATGCTCCTACAAGGAATTCACTGCCTGCAAACCTTCAGAATTTGATGGGACCGAAGGACCAATCGGATTGAAATGGTGGACTGAGAAAGTTGAATCGGTGTTTACCATAAGTAATTGTGCTGAAGGAGACAAAGTGAAGTACGCTACGCATACCTTCACAGGTATTGCGTTAACATGCTGGAATACCTATCTAGAGCAAGTAGGACAAGATGCTGCTTACGCGCTACCGTGGTCAGCATTCAAGCACTTGATGAACGAGAAGTACCATCCCAGAACCAAGGTCAATAAGCTCAAGTCAGAACTTAGAGGGTTACGAACACAGGGATTCGATATTACTTCGTACGAAAGACGATTCACAGAATTGTGTCTATTGTGTCCGAGAGCGTTCGAAGATGAGAAATAGAAGATCGACGCATTTGTGAAAGGGTTACCGGAGAGAATCCAAGAAGATATAAGTTCACACGAGTCTGCCTCCATACAAATATAGCGACCCCGACAAATCGTCAAGTGACGGCGTCATCTACGTAGGTCCCATTGCATGGTCATAAGTCTTTAAGACAAAGTTTGACCAAAATATGTCGCCTTCATTTCAAAATAAAGATTGTTTCCAAAGTTTACAAGAATTGTTCAACCAAAAGTTAAGTTACAAGGTTATAAGTACATTTGAAATCTCGGCGACACGGTTTAAAGTAAAGTCAAAAGACGCTCCAAGTAATGCATGTATACTCGACATCCAATGCAAGTATCAAATAGTGAGCGGAAGCATGTTTCACATATCGTGCAAGCCCTGAGAAAAACATAGAAATCTGTCAACGAAAACGTTGGTGAAATCATAGGTTTAGTAAGTAAATTGTATTGAACCACAAGGTTCTTTATGATTTGCTTAACCAAAATCGTTCACATTCCAAAATAGTATTTGTATCACGAGCACCCAATTATCAAGGCTTAACCGAATCTTCCCTCTGAATTTTGAATTTAGTGTTAGAACTTACACTATACATTGTTGAAATTATATTTCATTCACTAACGGTAGCGAACCGTCTGAATGAGGGTTTGTTAAACCCGTATGGCCACACAACATAATTACACGCTTACACTTACACCCTGCAAGTGGAACTAATGATAATTGGATTGAGGACTTTTGTTCAAACTCGTATGCATCTTTGTATTCGTATTTGTTCACAATGTAAAAGCATGAAAAGTAAATAAGTATGAAATGTATGTGTTTCTCAGCCCACGATGTAAAGAACAAAAGTGATTAAAAAAGTGGGACTATGATCTCACCTTGAGTGCAAGAGTTAATAAGGTACTTCAACAAGTAGACGCGTGCAAAGACAAAGCTAGTCTTGACCTAAACAAATAGGTTGTATCAATAACGATAGTCACGAAGGGTCAAAGATGTTCAATTAGTCCTATGGCTCGTTACGACTCGATTAATATAGCACGTGGATCAATTTGTCAAGTTTCATGCACGACACAAGTAGTTAAGCATGTTAGAACGATTGTATAATCGTTTGGTTAAGTTTGACTAAAAGTCAAACTTGGTCAAAGTCAAAGTCAACGGGGTCGGGTCGGGTATCCGACAATTTTCCCAAGACGAGAAGTCATATAAGAGCCTAATAGTCAAGTTTCATGTTAAACGGAGTTTTAGTTAAGCGGAAACATTTTTGTGACATTTAAAAACAAAAGAGAGTGGCCTGGGGCTTTTGCGCGGCGCGCACCCAAGTGCAATTTCTGGTCAGAACTCAACCAAGAAGGCAAACATCTGGGATCTCTGATTCTGCGCGGCGCGCGGGTAAATGCGCGGCGCGCAATACCTGGGAATCATGCAGTTTGCAGAAAAATGGTCCAAGTCACGAACCAAAATACAATATAACACATTTCATGCACCGAAAACACTTAAAACGCATAACCAATATCATTAGAAAGGTAATTTGACAAGGAAAACAACTAAGCACATTTCATCAAGCAATTCATCACTAACAACAACCAAAAACCGCATTAAACATTCATAATCAAAGTTCAAGTTCCAAAAACGCATTTTATGATTCGGGCAACCAATTTACATGTATGTGATGCCGTTTCGAAGGTAATCAAACACACATTGCAACAAAACACTTAACAACAATATCTCATAGCATTTGACGCATCAAAAGTTCATGTAAAGCTCATCAAATCCTAATCCAAGTTCACAAAATCATTAATCATGTTCTTGGAGTTTCCTTAATCAACCTATACATCAAAACGAAGCTAATGATACTAGTAACACTTTTAAAACATGCACTTTAACAATCTAACAACATTTGATCATCCAAAATCAAGGATTTAGCAAGTAATTTTCATATTGAACTAGTTACACCAAAAACAACGAATCGAGCATACAAATTACATATACGACATCACAATGAGCCATAGACACTAATTAACAACTTTATAACTCAAAAATCTCAAGAACACATAAAATTAGTGATTTTAGAAAGTTACCCAAATGAGATGAAGTTGGTATCAAATTGAAGAGGATGAAGAGAGGATCACGAAAATGTAATTTGTTTTGATGTTTGCTTCTCCAATCGGATTTAGATGATGATTTTATGTTTGAGGGTTTTGAGTTCAAAAAATGGGAAGTAGAGAGAAAGAGGAGGATGAAGGTGGGAGGTGGAGATGAAATGAATGGATGTGGTAAGTGGGTTGACTAGTTGACCTAGTCAACTAGTTTGCCCATTTGGCAATCTCGGTCCCTCGAGTTTCAAAGCAGGTGCGGGAATTAACCCAACGAATATTTTAAAAACGTTCGAGTAACGGATGACTTTATAATTAAATAACGAGGATATTATGAACGATAGTTAAAGAAGGATACAAATTTAAATGACGAAAGATATTATATATATATATATATATATATATATATATATATATATATATATATATATATATATATATATATATAAAAGACGGTGTTAAAATAAATTTAACGGAAAAACGCGGGATGTTACATTATCCACACCTCAAAAGAAATTTCGTCCCGAAATTTAGTTGGAAGTAATAATCGATGCCTCTCACTCGAGACCGGAGATGTCAATGCTATGAATAAGTGAAGGTACGTCCTTGAGTGTTCTCATGAATTTGGATTTTTACGATCCCCGGTTTCAACTGGTTTTCCTATGAAGAGAAGTTTGTCTTCAATAGTTGGTGCATTTAGAAGAATTGCACGTTCCTGTTCCGCAGGACACGTTTCTATGTTTGTTACACGAAATGTAAGGTAAACGGAAACTTAATTGAGTCGGAAGTTCTAAACGGTAGGAAGCGGTTCCAATACGCCCCAAGGTTTCAAAAGGTTCAATATTGCGGATATAGCCTTTCTCGATTTCCCAAAATGGATTACACCCTTCCAAGGTGCGGTTTCTCAATATTACGCGGTTACACACTGGGTTTGGTGAGGTTTTCATCTAAGTTTGGTATAACTCTTCTGGCGACAATGGGTTGTCTCGAGCCCTTCTCGGACTTGAACGATCTCAATTGTTGTTTCTTGATGGAGTTCAGATTTCGGTGGTTGATGCTTTGGTTAAATGAACAGGGGTATGACATTAGCGGTCATATAGGGTTTCAGAAAGTGCGTGTGAACACACGAGTGGTGACTACTGTTGTAAGAGGGATCTACTAAAAGCGACCATGCAATTTTGAAACATGTCTTTCGAAGACGTAAATCGTTCGTTTGTTCGGTTCATCTGTTTGTGGGAGATACACGGTACATGTGTCTAAGCGGGTTCCCAAGGTCTCTTGTAACGCTAGAAGTGAAACGAGTATTTCGATACAGGATAAATGACGAAGATACACCGTGTTGGAATAGAATCTCTTAAGATATGTTTGAACAAGTCAGTTAGGGTTCGAAAAATGTTCGTTAGGACTATTCACCCTCGTGGCGAATACTAATGTAATATGAGGAGTTTATCTATCCATGGAGAAATGTTACAAGGAGTTTCCTTAAACGGAAATGCGAGCGATGAGGATAGGAGTGAAATGAGGACTTTGAATAGGATGAGCTTACATCTCGAGGTTGCCATAACGTGCCTCTAGTTGTCAAAAGTTGAAGTCTGAAAGAGAAACGAGATAGTACACGTAGTTGTATAGTTCGGGGTTGAATAATAGTTGGCCGATTATCAGAAACACAAGGGCGTTAAGTCAAAGAAGAGTGAAGTATCGTTGGATTGTGTGTTATCTTAAATTCCAGTAATATCAGACGGTAACGGTGAAATATCAGAGGTATGTAGTGTGGTACATGATGACGAGAAAATTGATCGGATCCACAATTTAGTATTCGACTTCTTCGTGCAAAATAACGAATTTTAGTTATGTTGATTTTTGAGACGAGAGAGTATGCCTTTCGGCGTTCAAGTAGAAATATTTCCATGTTTGAGTTCCATCTGTTGCTATACGATTTTAACTAGAATTGTTGGTGTGAAGAATCACGCTCAAGGTTCGAACACGGAGAGGTTTAAAGTTTTCCTTAGTGAGTTAACGAGTTTAAAAGTAGTGTAACACGAGAAAAGTCAGAAATGAATCTTCGGTAAAAATAGACGAGATCTAAGATTTTACGAATACAAGTCTGAGTTGGGAGAGTTTCCTGATTACATGTGGCTTGATTTCGAGATTGATTGTAATGCCTTGACCATTAACATCATGGTCTAGAAAATTGGACTTCGTTCAACAGAAATTCTCACTCGGAGAATTTGGTATAAAGTTGCTCTTTTCTCAAAAGTTCGAGCGTAAGATGGTGATGTTGTTCGTTTTCCTTCTTTACTTAAATAAGTTAAGATGTCATCTATAAATACGATAACAGATTTGTCTAGATAAGTTGCATACGTGGTTTAGGAGGTTCATGAATACGGACGGAGTCCTAAATAAATCAAACGGTACTAAGAGAGATTTACAACTAACGTTGCGAGTTCGGAAATGGCTTAGGAGACATCGTCTCCCTTAACCCCCAATTGATGATAACCGGAACGGAGGTCGATTTGGAATACACGGGATCCACGCAAATAATCATGAGGTAATGGATACGAGGAAGAGGGTATCGGCTTCCAACCGAAAATTATTTAGTTCACAATAATCTATACCTAGTTGTAGGGAAACAATTTCTCCCTAACGAATAGGTTCTGAGCTCCTTAGTTCTATAGGTGCCAAGTCAAAAGTCTTAACGTATATCATCCAATAAAATTTATAGGCACACAATATTTTCCGTTGGTCACTTAAATTGCCTAAGTAGTTTCTAAGGGAAAAAGGTGAAGTGCAAAGAGTATGAGTCAGAGCCTTGATTATAAATCGTCTAACGGTAACCGAATTGAATAAACATGAAACGTGAGAATTTCGAGAAGAAACATACCCGTGACTAGTCCATCCTCGTCTCGGGCATCCTAGGCGTTGATGTTGAAAGTTTAACGGCGTGCGTTGGGGTTGATTTTCTTATTTGGGCATTCATTCCTAAAATGACCCGTTTAGCCACATGCGTAGCAAGTGACCGACTTTTGTGTGTTGGGTCCCTTTTGAGTGATGGGGGTGGCACTTCCACAATGTTTGGCGATGTGACCACTTCCTTGGCGCCGGTGGCGGAACCTGCCACATCCTTCAAAGTGATGCTTGCGGCATTCGTTACAAAAAGGTAGTTTTCCGGCATAGCCTTTCTTGTCGTTGGAGGTGAAAGGCTTCTTGGCGGGGTTGTTATTATTGTTGTGGTTGCTAAATTGAGAGGCTCCCCATGTTCTTTTGTTGTTACTCGGGTGGTTCTCGACCATTGGTGCCGGTGCTTCCATTTCATTCACCGTTTCTAAAGTTTGGTGGGCCTTTGCTAAAGCCTCTTGTAGGTTAGTGGGTTGGGATGTCATTACCCCGTGTTGAATGCTCTTAGGGAGGCCATCCATGTAAAGTTCGACTCTTAGGGATTCGGGAGTCATGAGATTGGGACACATTGAGGCTAGTTCGGTAAACCGTTGATTATAAGCTTCGAGGTCATTCCCGACCGTTTTTAAATTCCTTAGACCCTGTTCGAGACTTCGAGTCTCGTCGCGCAGAAAATATTCGGTGATCATTCTTTCTCTTAATTCGGTCCATGAGAGTGTGTGGGCTCCATCGATACCCACCGATTGTACGTACTTGTTCCACCACGAGAGAGCAATGCCGGTGAAAGTGAGGGTGGAAAACTTGACCTTATCTTGGTCTCGACAACCGCTTGTGTTAAAAACGGTCTCCATTTGTTCAAACCATCGGGTGAGAGTAACCGGTCCTCCGGTTCCATCGAAAGTGGAAGGATTGTACTTCATGAAGTTCTTGTAGGAGCAACCTTCGATTGAATTACCGGTTCCATGATTGTTGTTGTTGGAAAAGTGATCGGCCACGGCCGTACCCACGGCGGTGGTTATCATTCGTTGAAGAGCTTGTCCTAGAGTTTCGAGAGGGGTATTGTGTTGACCTTGGTGAGCCATTGTTCCTTCATGACACAAGGATATCGTTGGTTAGTATTTTCAACAATACTAACCGGAGTATGGAATAAGGATAGAGAGAAAATTTTCCTTGACTCGCCCTAAATTCTTTATGTCATAATGTCGGAACGTCCATGTGAATCACCGTAATATAATCCCAGAAATTATATTACCCTGATTCTCATGTGCATTTAACATTACTTCATAAAGTCAAGGTGGCGCATCAACAAAATTTATCAACGTAAGATCAAGATCGAATACGAGTTAGATATGATAGAAGAGTTCGAGTATAAATGCACAAATAGTCAAGTAATTCCTACTTCAGTCTATATGCCGGTTGTAGTCTAGATTCACCTATGTACCTTATGACTCGGGGTGGACACAAATGAACTCTAAATCCCTACAACCAAGGCTCTGATACCACTTGTAGCGACCCCGACAAATCTTCAAGTGACGGCGTCGTCTACGTAGGTCCCATTGCATGGTCATAAGTCTTTAAGACAAAGTTTGACCAAAATATGTCGCCTTCATTTCAAAATAAAGATTGTTTCCAAAGTTTACAAGAATTGTTCAACCAAAAGTTAAGTTACAAGGTTATAAGTACATTTGAAATCTAGGCGACACGGTTTAAAGTAAAGTCAAAAGACGCTCCAAGTAATGCATGTATACTCGACATCCAATGCAAGTATCAAATAGTGAGCGGAAGCATGTTTCACATATCGTGCAAGCCCTGAGAAAAACATAGAAATCTGTCAACGAAAACGTTGGTGAAATCATAGGTTTAGTAAGTAAATTGTATTGAACCACAAGGTTCTTTATGAATTGCTTAACCAAAATCGTTCACATTCCAAAATAGTATTTGTATCACGAGCACCCAATTATCAAGGCTTAACCGAATCTTCCCTCTGAATTTTGAATTTAGTGTTAGAACTTACACTATACATTGTTGAAATTATATTTCATTCACTAACGGTAGCGAACCGTCTGAATGAGGGTTTGTTAAACCCGTATGGCCACACAACATAATTACACGCTTACACTTACACCCTGCAAGTGGAACTAATGATAATTGGATTGAGGACTTTTGTTCAAACTCGTATGCATCTTTGTATTCGTATTTGTTCACAATGTAAAAGCATGAAAAGTAAATAAGTATGAAATGTATGTGTTTCTCAGCCCACGATGTAAAGAACAAAAGTGATTAAAAAAGTGGGACTATGATCTCACCTTGAGTGCAAGAGTTAATAAGGTACTTCAACAAGTAGACGCGTGCAAAGACAAAGCTAGTCTTGACCTAAACAAATAGGTTGTATCAATAACGATAGTCACGAAGGGTCAAAGATGTTCAATTAGTCCTATGGCTCGTTACGACTCGATTAATATAGCACGTGGATCAATTTGTCAAGTTTCATGCACGACACAAGTAGTTAAGCATGTTAGAACGATTGTATAATCGTTTGGTTAAGTTTGACTAAAAGTCAAACTTAGTCAAAGTCAAAGTCAACGGGGTCGGGTCGGGTATCCGACAATTTTCCCAAGACGAGAAGTCATATAAGAGCCTAATAGTCAAGTTTCATGTTAAACGGAGTTTTAGTTAAGCGGAAACATTTTTGTGACATTTAAAAACAAAAGAGAGTGGCCTGGGGCTTTTGCGCGGCGCGCACTGGGTTGCGCGGCGCGCACCCAAGTGCAATTTCTGGTCAGAACTCAACCAAGAAGGCAAACATCTGGGATCTCTGATTCTGCGCGGCGCGCGGGTAAATGCGCGGCGCGCAATACCTGGGAATCATGCAGTTTGCAGAAAAATGGTCCAAGTCACGAACCAAAATACAATATAACACATTTCATGCACCGAAAACACTTAAAACGCATAACCTATATCATTAGAAAGGCAATTTGACAAGGAAAACAACTAAGCACATTTCATCAAGCAATTCATCACTAACAACAACCAAAAACCGCATTAAACATTCATAATCAAAGTTCAAGTTCCAAAAACGCATTTTATGATTCGGGCAACCAATTTACATGTATGTTATGCCGTTTCGAAGGTAATCAAACACACATTGCAACAAAACACTTAACAACAATATCTCATAGCATTTGACGCATCAAAAGTTCATGTAAAGCTCATCAAACCCTAATCCAAGTTCACAAAATCATTAATCATGTTCTTGGAGTTTCCTTAATCAACCTATACATCAAAACGAAGCTAATGATACTAGTAACACTTTTAAAACATGCACTTTAACAATCTAACAACATTTGATCATCCAAAATCAAGGATTTAGCAAGTAATTTTCATATTGAACTAGTTACACTAAAAACAACGAATCGAGCATACAAATTACATATACGACATCACAATGAGCCATAGACACTAATTAACAACTTTATAACTCAAAAATCTCAAGAACACATAAAATTAGTGATTTTAGAAAGTTACCCAAATGAGATGAAGTTGGTATCAAATTGAAGAGGATGAAGAGAGGATCACGAAAATGTAATTTGTTTTGATGTTTGCTTCTCCAATCGGATTTAGATGATGATTTTATGTTTGAGGGTTTTGAGTTAAAAAATGGGAAGTAGAGAGAAAGAGGAGGATGAAGGTGGGAGGTGGAGATGAAATGAATGGATGTGGTAAGTGGGTTGACTAGTTGACCTAGTCAACTAGTTTGCCCATTTGGCAATCTCGGTCCCTCGAGTTTCAAAGCGGGTGCGGGAATTAACCCAACGAATATTTTAAAAACGTTCGAGTAACGGATGACTTTATAATTAAATAACGAGGATATTATGAACGATAGTTAACGAAGGATACAAATTTAAATGACGAAAGATATTATATATATATATATATATAAAAAAAAGACGGTGTTAAAATAAATTTAACGGAAAAACGCGGGATGTTACAACAAAAGGCATGTAGAATGGCTCACAAACTAGTGAACCAGATTGAGGGAAGAATTAAAGAACAGGCGGCCGAAGAGGCCAATGTGAAGTTAGTCAAAAGAAAGTGGGAGGAAAACGGTGATAAGAGTCACCAAAACAACAACAACTATCCCAATAATTGCAACATCAATCGCAACTACAACAAACGGCACAACAACAACAACAACAACTACAACAATCATCCCAACAACTATAACAACCGCAACAACAACAACAATCAGAAGCAGCTATGCCAAAGGTGTGAAAAGTATCACTCGGGGTTCTGCACCAAATTTTGCAACAAGTGTAAAAGAAATGGTCATAGCGCGGCGAAGTGTGAGGTCTACGGACCAGGGGTTAACAGAACGAAAGGAACAAATGGTGTCGGAACGAGTAATGGCAGAGTAAGTAGTGTCGGAGCAAGTTATGCCAATGTAGTTTGTTATAAATGTGGAAAACCAGGCCACATTATTAGAAATTGTCTGAACCAGGAGAACACGAATGGACAAGGTCACGGAAGAGTTTTCAATATTAATGCGGCAGAGGCACAGGAAGACCCGAATCTTGTTACGGGTACGTTTCTTATTGACAATAAATCTGCTTACGTTTTATTTGATTCGGGTGCGGATAGAAGCTATATGAGTAGAGATTTTTGTGCTAAATTAAGTTTTCCATTGACACCGTTGGATAGTAAATTTTTACTCGAATTAGCAAACGGTAAATTAATTTCAGCAGATTATATATGCCAGAATCGAGAAATTAAACTGGGTAGCGAAATATTTAAGATTGATTTGATACTAGTAGAGTTAGGGAGTTTTGATGTAATAGTTGGCAGGGACTGGCTGAAGGAGATGAAAGCAGAGATCGTATGTTACAAAAATGCAATTCGCATTGTACGAGAAGAAGGAGAACCCTTAATGGTGTACGGAGAAAAGGGCAACACGAAGCTACATCTTATTAGTAATTTGAAGGCACAAAAACTAATAAGAAAAGGTTGCTATGCTGTTCTAGCACACATCGATAAAGTACAAACTGAAGAAAAGAGCATCAATGATGTTCCCGTCGCAAAAGAATTTCCCGATGTATTTCCGAAAGAATTATCGAGACTACCTCCACATCGATCTGTTGAATTTTAAATAGATCTTGTACCAGGAGCTGCACCAATAGCTCGTGCTCCTTACAGACTCGCACCCAGCGATATGAAAGAACTGCAAAGTCAACTGCAAGAACTATTAGAACGTGGTTTCATTCGACCAAGCACTTCATCATGGGGAGCTCCTGTTTTGTTTGTCAAGAAGAAGGATGGTACATTTAGGTTGTGTATTGACTACAGAGAGTTGAATAAACTTACCATCAAAAACTGTTATCCACTGCCGATAATTGACGACTTATTTGATTAACTACAAGGCTCGTCGGTTTATTCGAAAATCGATTTATGTTCTGGATATCATCAAATGCGAGTAAAGGAGGATGATATTCTAAAAACTGCTTTTAGGACGCGTTATGGTCATTATGAGTTTATGGTTATGACGTTTGGATTGACTAACGCACCAGCTGTGTTCATGGACCTTATGAACAGAGTGTGTGGGCCATATCTTGACAAGTTTGTCATTGTTTTCATCGATGACATACTTATTTACTCAAAGAATGATCAAGAGCACGAAGAACATTTGAGAAAAGTGCTAGAAGTATTGAGGAAAGAAAAATTGTACGCTAAGTTTTCAAAGTGTGCATTTTGGTTGGAAGAAGTTCAATTCCTCGGTCACATAGTGAACAAAGAAGGTATCCAGGTGGACCCGGCAAAGATCAAAGCTTTTGAAAAGTGGGAAACCCTAAAAACTCCGAAGCATATACGTCAATTTTTAGGATTGGCTGGTTACTACAGAAGATTCATCCAAGATTTCTCCAAAATAGCAAAACCCTTGACTGCATTAACGCATAAAGGGAAGAAATTTGAATGGAAGGATGAACAAGAGAAGGCGTTTCAGTTATTGAAGAAAAAGCTAACTACGGCACCTATATTGTCATTGCCTGAAGGGAATGATGATTTTGTGATTTATTGTGACGCATCAAAGCAAGGTCTCGGTTGTGTATTAATGCAACGAACGAACTTGATTGCTTATGCGTCTAGACAATTGAAGATTCACGAGCAAAATTATACAACTCACGATTTGGAATTGGGTGCTGTTGTTTTTGCATTAAAGACTTGGAGGAATTATTTATATGGGGTCAAAAGTATTATATATGAAAGGACCCGTTCATATACATTATAAACGATTCACAATAGTTGATTACATTGCGAGGTATTTGACCTCTATATGATACATTTTACAAACATTGCATTCGTTTTTAAAAGACAATCTTTCTTTACATCGAAAATTGACAGGCATGCATACCATTTCATAATATCCACTATCCAACTATAAATTGATTTAATAATAATCTTTGATGAACTCAATGACTCGAATGCAACGTTCTTCGAAATATGCTATGAAAGACTCCAAGTAATATCTTTAAAATGAGCAAATGCACAGCGGAAGATTTCTTTAACACCTGAGAATAAACATGCTTTAAAGTGTCAACCAAAAGGTTGGTGAGTTCATTAGTTTATCATAATCATTTATTTCCATCATTTTAATAGACCACCAGAATTTCATTTCCAGTTCTCATAAATATACGTCCCATGCATAGAGACAAAAATAATCATTCATATGGTGAACACCTGGTAACCGACATTAACTAGATACATATAAGAATATCCCCTATCATTCCGGGATCCTCCTTCGGACATGATATAATTTCGAAGTACTAAAGCATCCGGTACTTTGGATGGGGTTTGTTAGGCCCAATAGATCTATCTTTAGGATTCGCGTCAATTAGGGTGTCTGTTCCCTAATTCTTAGATTACCAGACTTTAATAAAAAAGGGGCATATTCTATTTCGATAATTCAACCATAGAATGTAGTTTCAATTACTTGTGTCTATTTCGTCAAACATTTATAAAAGCGCATGTATTCTCAGTCCCAAAAATATAAAGGCAAATGAAACTCACGCATATAAATATTGTAAAACGGTTAATAAAACATTTGCATGTATTCTCAGCCCAAAAATATATATAAAAAGGGAATAATGAAACTCACCATAATGTATTTCGTAGTAAAAATACATATAACGTCATTGAACAAGTGCAAGGTTGGCCTCGGATTCACGAACGTATCAATATTGAGATTCAATATTGCAGGAAAGGTACGTAGACGCAACGGAGATGATAAACACTATATTGACCTCACGAGCATACCCATGAACCATACCAATCACCTCCATAGCTATAACCCATAATTTCCTTAATCCAATCCCACTCGAAAAACAATTTCGAAATCACTCGGACAGCACTCTGACGTAATATTTTATGTATACTAATAATATCTTGAAATAATACGGAGTAAATATATATATGTAAATCGATTGAGAGAGTTTAGAGAAAAATATTTTCAAGTTTCTATGAAATAATGAAGCCTATTGAATTCTATTTATAATAGATTTTTGAATTATTAAAGTGAATTATTAAAGTGAATTATTAAAGTGAATTATTAAAGTATGAATTATTAAAGTGAATTATTAAAGTATGATTTATTAAAGTGAATTATTAAAGTATGAATTATTAAAGTGAATTATTAAAGTTAAAGTAAAGTAAAAATAAAGTAAAGGTAAAGTTTAAGTATAGTAAAAGTATAAAACTATGTACGTATAATACGCGTATAAATATATATAATATTAATTTAAATCGTTATATATATTTAATAAAATAAAATATAAATATCTTTATCTTTATCATACTGGTTAAGTAATGAGTTGTCAAAAGTGGTTCTAGATATTTATAAAAGTTATATACGTTTTAATAATAAAGTTCTTTTTAAACTGAAAACGTTTTTGTACGTTTGAAACTAAATAGATCAATCAAGTCTTTATGAGATTCAATCTTCCACTATCCTTTGTCTAGTTCTCAATGATTGACAATTTGTTCTTATTTATAAATCACTTTACCATTTTCCGAATATTGTTAAAATAGAAAGATTTCTCAAATCAACGTGGGCCTTTCAACAGAGACTTGTAATCATAATTCAATATATCTGATAATTCAATCATTTGATCTTATCTTCTAATTCCATTGATAAACATTTTGAAACAGATACAATCATATAAAGTATTTAATCTAATATTTTGTTTACGTTTCAAGTTATAATATATATACACATATACATATAGAATCATATTCGTTTAATGGTTCGTGAATCGTTGGAACTTGGTTGAGGTTGAATGAATGTATGAACATAGTTTAAAATTCTTGAAATTTAACTTAACAAATATTGCTTATCGTGTCGGAAACATATAAAGATTAAAGTTTAAATTTGGTTGGAAATTTCCGGGTTGTCACAATATATACCGACCACAAAAGTCTCCAACATATATTTAATCAGAAGCAACTGAATATGAGACAGCGCAGATGGATTGAATTGTTGAATGATTACGACTTTGAGATTCATTACCACCCGGGGAAGGCGAATGTAGTAGCCGACGCTTTGAGTAGAAAGGACAGAGAACCCATTTGAGTAAAATCTATGAATATAATGATTCACACTAACGTTACTACTCAAATAAAGGAGGCGCAACAAGGAGTTTTAAAAGAGGAAAACTTAAAGGATGAAATATCCAAAGGATTGGAGAAGCATCTTAATATTCGGGAAGACGGAACCTGGTATAGGGCTGAAAGAATTTGGGTACCAAAATTTGGAGATATGAGGGAAATGGTACTTAGAGAAGCTCATAAAACCAGATACTCAATACATCCTGGAACGGGGAAGATGTACAAGGATCTCAAGAAACATTTTTGGTGGCCAGGTATGAAAGCCGATGTTGCTAAATACATAGGGGAATGTTTGACGTGTTCTAAGGTCAAAGCGGAGCATCAGAAACCATCAGGTCTACTTAACAACCATAAATCCCGGAATGGAAATGGGAAAACATTACCATGGATTTCATCACTAAATTGCCAAGGACTGCAAGTGGTTTTGATACTATTTGGGTAATAGTTGATCGTCTCACCAAATCAGCACACTTCCTACCAATAAGAGAAGATGACAAGATGGAGAAGTTAGCACGACTGTATTTGAAGGAAGTCGTCTCCAGACATGGAATACCAATCTCTATTATCTTTGATAGGGATGGCAGATTTATTTCAAGATTCTGGCAGAAATTACAGCAAGCATTTGGAACTCGTCTAGACATGAGTACTGCCTATCATCCACAAACTGATGGGCAGAGCAAAAGGATGATACAAATGCTTGAAGACATGCTACGAGCATGTGTTATTGATTTCGGAAACAGTTGGGATCGACATCTACCGTTAGCAGAATTTTCCTACAACAATAGCTACCATTCAAGCATTGAGATGGCGCCATTTGAAGCACTTTATGGTAGAAAGTGCAGGTCTCCGATTTATTGGAGTGTAGTGGGGGATAGACAGATTACGGGTCCGGAGAAAATACAAGAAACTACCGAGAAGATCATCCAAATTCAACAACGATTGAAAACCGCCCAAAGTCGACAAAAGAGCTACGCTGACATTAAAAGAAAAGATATAGAATTTGAAATTGGTGAGATGGTCATGCTTAAAGTTTCACCTTGGAAAGGCATTGTTCGATTTGGTAAACGGGGGAAACTAAATCCAAGGTACATTGGACCA
Source organism: Rutidosis leptorrhynchoides (assembly GCF_046630445.1). Taxonomy (NCBI): domain Eukaryota; kingdom Viridiplantae; phylum Streptophyta; class Magnoliopsida; order Asterales; family Asteraceae; genus Rutidosis; species Rutidosis leptorrhynchoides. The sequence continues at coordinate 148,556,801 of NC_092340.1, read as the reverse complement.
TTCAAGATTATAGATCGTGTCGGACCAGTAGCTTACCAACTGGAGCTACCTCAACAACTCGCGACTGTACATAACACTTTCCACGTCTTGAATTTGAAGAAATATTTTGCTAAATAAGATCTCACTATTCCGTTGGACGAAATCCAAATCAATGAAAAACTTCAATTCCTTGAAGAACCCGTCGAAATAATGGATCGTGAGGTTAAGAGACTTAAGCAAAACAAGATACCAATTGTTAAGGTTCGATGGAATGCTCGTAGAGGACCCGAGTTCACCTGGGAGCGTGAAGATCAGATGAAGAAGAAATACCCGCATCTATTTCCAGAAGATTCATCAACACCTTCAATAGCTTAAAAATTTCGGGACGAAATTTATTTAACGGGTAGGTACTGTAGTGACCCGAACTTTTCCATGTTTATATATATTAAATGAAATTGATATTTACATGACTAAATGTTTCCAACGTGTTAAGAAATCAAACTTATTAAGACTTGATTAAATGAAATAAGTTTCATATAGACAATTGATCACCCAAGTTGACCGGCGATTCACGAACGTTACAAAATTGTAAAAACTACATGTTGTGGTATATATAGACATATATATATGGTTGACATGAGATTATGATGAGTAAGTATCTCACTAATTTTATTAACAATGTGTGATATACATAAAAAATGAGATTACTAAGTTAAGAAACTCGAAATGATATATATAACGATTATCGTTATGATAACGTCTACTAAATATATATGTATCATATTAAGATATTGATATACTATATTTAAAATGATAAAATGATATTTAAAAATATCATTAAGTGTGTTAACAATAAACTACATATGTAAAAACAAGACTACTAACTCAAGAATTACGAAACGAGACTTATATGTAACGATTATCGTTGTAATGATATTTTAATGTGTATATCATATAAAGAGATATTCATATATCATAATATCATTATAATATAATAATTTAACATCTCATTTGATATAATAAACATTGGGTTAACAACATTAATTGAGATCGTTAACTTAAAGGTTTCAAAACAACACTTACATGTAACGACTAACGAAGACTTAACGACTCCATTAGAATGTATATACATGTAGTGTTTTAATATGTATTCATACACTTTTTAAAGACTTCAAGACACTTATCAAAATACTTCTACTTAACAAAAATTCTTACAATTACATCCGCGCTCAGTTTCATCAACAATTCTACTCGTATGCACCCGTATTCGTACTCGTACAATACACAGCTTTTAGACGTATGTACTATTGGTATATACACTCTAATGATCAGCTCTTAGTAGCCCATGTGAGTCACCTAACACATGTGGGAACCATCATTTGGCAACTAGCATGAAATATCTCATAAAATTACAAAAATATGAGTAATCATTCATGACTTATTTACATGAAAACAAAATTACACATCCTTTATATCTAATCCATATACCAACGACAAAAACACCTAAAAACACTTTCATTCTTCAATTTTCTTCATCTAAGTGATCTCTCTCAAGTTCTATTTTCAAGTTCTAAGTGTTCTTCATAAATTCTATAAGTTCTAGTTTCATAAAATCAAGAATACTTCCAAGTTTGCTAGCTTACTTCCAATCTTGTAAAGTGATCTTCCAACCTCAAGAAATCTTTCTTATTTACAGTAATATATCTTTCTAATACAAGGTAATACTCATATTCAAACTTTGGTTCAATTTCTATAACTATAACAATCTTATTTCGAGTGATGATCTTACTTGAATTTGTTTTCGTGTCATGATTCTGCTTCAAGAACTTTCAAGCCATCCAAGGATCCTTTGAAGCTAGATCCATTTGTCTCTTTTACAGTAGGTTTATCCACAAAACTTGAGGTAGTAATGATGTTCTTAACATCATTCGATTCATACATATAAAGCTATCTTATTCGAAGGTTTAAACTTGAAATCACTAGAACATAGTTTAGTTAATTCTAAACTTGTTCGCAAACAAAAGTTAATCCTTCTAACTTGACTTTTAAAATCAACTAAACACATGTTCTATATCTATATGATATGCTAACTTAATGATTTAAAACCGAAAAACACGAAAAACACCGTAAAACCGGATATACGCCGTTGTAGTAACACCGCGTGCTGTTTTGGGTTAGTAAATTAAAAACTATGATAAATTTTGATTTAAAAGTTGTTCTTCTGGGAAAATGATTTTTCTTATGAACATGAAACTATATCCAAAAATCATGGTTAAACTCAAAGTGGAAGTATGTTTTCCAAAATGGTCATCTAGACGTCGTTCTTTCGACTAAAATGACTACCTTTACAAAAATGACTTGTAACCTGTAATTCCGACTATAAACTTATACTTTTTCTGTACATATTCATAAACTTAAGTTCAATATGAAACCATAGCAATTGGATTCACTCAAAACGGATTTAAGACGAAGAAGTTATGAGTAAAACAAGATTGGTTATATTTGCTTGTTGTAGCTACGTAAAAATTGGTAACAAATCTATATTAATCATATCCTAGCTAACTTATATTGTATTATACATGTATTCTAATATATTATGTAATCTTGGGATACCATAGATACGTATTCAAATGTTTTGACATATCATATCGACCCATCTATATATATTATTTGGAACAACCATAGACACTCTATATGCAGTAATGTTGGAGTTAGCTATACAGGGTTGAGGTTGATTCCAAATATATATATACTTTGAGTTGTGATTTAGCCTGAGACGTGTATACACTGGGTCGTGGATTGATTCAAGATAATATATATCGATTTATTTCTGTACATCTAATTATGGACAACTAGTTGTAGGTTACTAACGAGGACAACTGACTTAATACACTCAAATCTTTAAAACATAATAAAAATGGTTGTAATTATATTTCGATCATACTTTGATATATATGTACATATTTGTATAGGTTCGTGAATCGATCCGTGGCCAAGTCTTATTTCCGAGGAAGGAAATATCTGTGAAAGTGAGTTATAGTCCCACTTTTAAAATCTAATATTTTTGGGATGAGAATACATGTAGGTTTTATAAATGATTTACAAAATAGACACAAGTACGTGAAACTACATTCTATAGTTGAATTATCAAAATCGAATATGCCCCTTTTTATCAAGTCTGGTAATCTAAGAATTAGGGAACATACACCCTAATTGACGCGAATCCTAAAGATAGATCTATTGGGCCTAACAAACCCCATCCAAAGTACCGGATGCTTTAGTACTTTGAAATTTATATCATATCCGAAGGGTTTCCCGAAATGATGGGGATATTCTTATATATGCATCTTGTTAATGTCGGTTACCAGGTGTTCACCATATGAATGATTTTTATCTCTATGTATGGGATGTGTATTGAAATATGAAATCTTGTGGTCTATTGTTACGATTTGATATATATAGGTTAAACCTATAACTCACCAACATTTTTGTTGACGTTTAAAGCATGTTTATTCTCAGGTGAATATTAAGAGCTTCCGCTGTTGCATACTAAAATAAGGACAAGATTTGGAGTCCATGTTTGTATGATATTGTGTAAAAACTGCATTCAAGAAACATATGTCGATGTAATGTATTTCTATTGTAAACCATTATGTAATGGTCGTGTGTAAACATTATATTTTAGATTATCATTATTTGATAATCTACGTAATGTTTTTAAAACCTTTATTGATAAAATAAAGGTTATGGTTGTTTTAAAAATGAATGCAGTCTTTGAAAAACGTCTCATATAGAGGTCAAAACCTCGCAACGAAATCAATTAATATGGAACGTTTATAATCAATATGAACGGGACATTTCAGTATTTGTATTGATTATAGAAAATTAAACGACGCCACCAGAAAAGATCACTTTCCCCTACCTTTCATTGATTAAATGTTGGAAAGATTAGCCTGAAACAGTTACTATTGTTTTCTTGACGGTTTCTCCGGTTACTTTCAAATTCCAATAGCACCCGAGGATCAAGAGAAAACCAAGTTCACATGCCCTTATGGTACTTTTGCTTACAAACGCATGCCATTTGGACTTTGCAACGCCCCTGCAACCTTTCAAAGGTGTATGATGACGATTTTTCACGACATGATTGAAGAATGCATGGAAGTTTTCATGGATGACTTTTCAGTCTTCGGTGATACTTTTGAAACATGTCTAGTTAATCTTGAACGGATGCTTATTAGATGCGAGCAATCAAATCTAGTTCTTAATTGAGAGAAATGCCATTTCATGGTTAAAGAAGGCATCGTTCTTGGTCATAAAATTTCAAAGGAAGGAATTGAAGTGGATAGAGCTAAAATAGATGTAATTGCTAAACTTCCACATCCCACCAATATTAGAGGAGTTAGGAGTTTTCTAGGGCATGCCGGTTTTTACCGACGTTTCATAAAAGATTTTTCTAAAATTGCCACTCCTATGAATAAACTCCTAGAAAAGGATGCTCCATTCATCTTTTCATATGAATGCATCAAATCTTTTAATATTCTTAAAGAAAAACTCACTAATGTGCCGATCATGATAACTCCAAATTGGAATCTACCATTTGAACTTATGTGCGATGCAAGTGATTTTGCAATGGGAGCCATTTTAGGACAAATGATTGAAAAACAATTTCAACCTCACAAACGAATTACACAACTACTGAAAAAGAACTCCTTGCTATTGTCTTTGCTTTTGACAAATTTCGTTCATATCTCGTTCTAGCTAAAACGGTGGTCTATGAAATGTCCCGTTCTTATTGATTAAAAACGTTCCATATTAATTGATTTCGTTGCGAGGTTTTGACCTCTATATGAGATGTTTTTCAAAGACTGCATTCATTTTTAAAATAAACCATAACCTTTATTTCATAAATAAAGGTTTAAAAAGCTTTACGTAGATTATCAAATAATAATAATCTAAAATATCCTGTTTACACACGACCATTACATAATGGTTTACAATACAAATATGTTACATCGAAATCATTTTCTTGAATGCAGTTTTTACACAATATCATACAAACATGGGCTCCAAATCTTGTCCTTATTTTAGTATGCAACAGCGGAAGCTCTTAGTATTCACCTGAGAATAAACATGCTTTAAACGTCAACAAAAATGTTGGTGAGTTATAGGTTTAACCTATATATATCAAATCGTAACAATAGACCACAAGATTTCATATTTCAATACACATCCCATACATAGAGATAAAAATCATTCATCTGGTGAACACCTGGTAACCGACATTAACAAGATGCATATATATAAGAATATCCCCATCATTCCGGGACACCCTTCGGATATGATATAAATTTCGAAGTACTAAAGCATCCGGTACTTTGGATGGGGTTTGTTAGGCCCAATAGATCTATCTTTAGGATTCTCATCAATTAGGGTGTCTGTTCCCTAATTCTTAGATTACGAGACTTAATAAAAAGGGGCATATTCGATTTCGATAATTCAACCATAGAATGTAGTTTCACGTACTTGTGTCTATTTTGTAAATCATTTATAAAACCTGCATGTATTCTCATCCCAAAAATATTAGATTTTAAAAGTGGGACTATAACTCACTTTCACAGATTTTTACTTCGTCGGGAAGTAAGACTTGGCCACTGGTTGATTCACGAACCTATAACAATATATACATATATATCAAAGTATGTTTAAAATATATTTACAACACTTTTAATATATTTTGATGTTTTAAGTTTATTAAGTCAGCTGTCCTCGTTAGTAACCTACAACTAGTTGTCCACAGTTAGATGTACAGAAATAAATCGATAAATATTATCTTGAATCAATCCATTGTAGTGACCCGAACTTTTCCATGTTTATATAAATTAATTAAGATTGATATTTACATGATTAAATGTTTCCAACATGTTAAGCAATCAAACTTGTTAAGACTTGATTAATTGAAATATGTTTCATATAGACAATTGACCACCCAAGTTGACCGGTGATTCACGAACGTTAAAACTTATAAAAACTATACGATGACATATATATGGTTATATATATAGTTAACATGTTTTTATTATAAGTATGTATCTCATTAGGTATTTTAACAATGAGTTATATACATAAAAATGAGACTATTAATTTAAGAAACTCGAAAACGATATATATAACGATTATCGTTATAACAACGTCTTACTAGGTACATATGAATCATATTAAGATATTGATACACTTGGTTAATTATGTTAAATGATAAGTAAATATATTATTAAGTGTATTAACAATGAAATACATATGTAAAAATAAGGCTACTAACTTAATGATTTCGAAACGAGACATATATGTAACGATTATCGTTGTAACGACATTTAACTGTAAATACATCATACTAAGATATATTATATATCATAATATCATGATAATATAATAATTTAACATCTCATTTGTTATAATAAACAATGGGTTAACAACATTCAACAAGATCGTTAACCTAAAGGTTTCAAAACAACATTTACATGTAACGACTAACGATGACTTAACGACTCAGTTAAAATGTATATACATGTAGTGTTTTAATATGTATTCATACACTTTTTAAAGACTTCAAGACACTTATCAAAATACTTCTACTTAACAAAAATGCTTACAATTACATCCTCGTTCAGTTTCATCAACAATTCTACTCGTATGCACCCGTATTCGTACTCGTACAATACACAGCTTTTAGATGTATGTAATATTGGTATATACACTCCAATGATCAGCTCTTAGCAGCCCATGTGAGTCACCTAACACATGTGGGAACCATCATTTGGCAACTAGCATGAAATATCTCATAAAATTACAAAAATATGAGTAATCATTCATGACTTATTTACATGAAAACAAAATTACATATCCTTTATATCTAATCCATACACCAACGACCAAAAACACCTACAAACACTTTCATTCTTCAATTTTATTCATCTAATTGATCTCTCTCAAGTTCTATCTTCAAGTTCTAAGTGTTCTTCATAAATTTCAAAAGTTCTAGTTTCATAAAATCAAGAATACTTTCAAGTTTGCTAACTCACTTCCAATCTTGTAAGGTGATCATCCAACCTCAAGAAATCTTTGTTTCTTACAGTATGTTATCATTCTAATACAAGGTAATAATCATATTCAAACTTTGGTTCAATTTCTATAACTATAACAATCTTATTTCAAGTGATGATCTTACTTGAACTTGTTTTCGTGTCATGATTCTGCTTCAAGAACTTCGAGCCATCCAAGGATCTGTTGAAGTTAGATCCATTTTTCTCTTTTCCAGTAGGTTTATCCAAGGAACTTAAGGTAGTAATGATGTTCATAACATCATTCGATTCATACATATAAAGCTATCTTATTCGAAGGTTTAAACTTGTAATCACTAGAACATAGTTTAGTTAATTCTAAACTTGTTCGCAAACAAAAGTTAATCCTTCTAACTTGACTTTTAAAATCAACTAAACACATGTTCTATATTTATATGATATGCTAACTTAATGATTTAAAACCTGGAAACACGAAAAACACCGTAAAACCGGATTTACGCCGTCGTAGTAACACCGCGGGCTGTTTTGGGTTAGTTAATTAAAAACTATGATAAAATTTGATTTAAAAGTTGTTATTCTGAGAAAATTATTTTTATTATGAACATGAAACTATATCTAAAAATTATGGTTAAACTCAAAGTGGAAGTATGTTTTCTAAAATGGTCATCTAGACGTCGTTCTTTCGACTGAAATGACTACCTTTACAAAAATGACTTGTAACTTATTTTCCGACTTTAAACCTATACTTTTTCTGTTTAGATTTATAAAATAGAGTTCAATATGAAACCATAGCAATTTGATTCACTCAAAATGGATTTAAAATGAAGAAGTTATGGGTAAAACAAGATTGGATAATTTTTCTCATTTTAGCTACGTGAAAATTGGTAACAAATCTATTCCAACCAAAACTTAATCAACTTGTATTGTATATTATGTAATCTTGAGATACCATAGACACGTATACAATGTTTCGACCTATCATGTCGACACATCTATATATATTTTGGAACAACCATAGACACTCTATATGTGAATGTTGGAGTTAGCTATACAGGGTTGAGGTTGATTCCAAAATATATATAGTTTGAGTTGTGATCAATACTGAGATACGTATACACTGGGTCGTGGATTGATTCAAGATAATATTTATCGATTTATTTCTGTACATCTAACTGTGGACAACTAGTTGTAGGTTACTAACGAGGACAGCTGACTTAATAAACTTAAAACATCAAAATATATTAAAAGTGTTGTAAATATATTTTGAACATACTTTGATATATATGTATATATTGTTATAGGTTCGTGAATCAACCAGTGGCCAAGTCTTACTTCCCGACGAAGTAAAAATCTGTGAAAGTGAGTTATAGTCCCACTTTTAAAATCTAATATTTTTGGGATGAGAATACATGCAGGTTTTATAAATGATTTACAAAATAGACACAAGTACGTGAAACTACATTCTATGGTTGAATTATCGAAATCGAATATACCCCTTTTTATTAAGTCTGGTAATCTAAGAATTAGGGAACAGACACCCTAATTGACGCGAATCCTAAAGATAGATCTATTGGGCCTAACAAACCCCATCCAAAGTACCGGATGCTTTAGTACTTCAAAATTTATATCATATCCGAAGGGTGTCCCGGAATGATGGGGATATTCTTATATATGCATCTTGTTAATGTCGGTTACCAGGTGTTCACCATATGAATGATTTTTATCTCTATGTATGGGATGTGTATTGAAATATGAAATCTTGTAGTCTATTATTATGATTTGATATATATAGGTTAAACCTATAACTCACCAATATTTTTGTTGACGTTTTAAGCATGTTTATTCTCAGGTGATTATTAAGAGCTTCCGCTGTCGCATACTTAAATAAGGACGAGATTTGGAGTCCATGCTTGTATGATATTGTGTAAAAACTGCATTCAAGAAACTTATTTTGTTGTAACATATTTGTATTGTAAACCATTATGTAATGGTCGTGTGTAAACAGGATATTTTAGATTATCATTATTTGATAATCTACGTAAAGTTTTTTAAAACCTTTATCTATGAAATAAAGGTTATGGTTTGTTTTAAAAATGAATGCAGTCTTTGAAAAATGTCTCATATAGAGGTCAAAACCTCGCAACGAAATCAATTAATATGGAACGTTTTTAATCAATAAGAACGGGACATTTCAGTTGGTATCAGAGCATTGGTCTTAGAGAACCAAAATTTTGCATTAGTGTGTCTTATCGAGTTTGTTAGGATGCATTAGTAAGTCTGGACTTCGACCGTGTTTACTTGAAAAATGATTGCTTAACAAATTTTGTTGGAAACTATATATTTTTAACATGTGAATATTATGTGATATATTAATCTCTTAACACGTTTGATATTATGTGATAGATGTCTACCTCTAGAACAAGTCCCATTGACTCACCTAATAATAATGAAGAGTCAAATGTAAATTGGAATGATTCGTGGACTGATTCACAAGTTCCCGAAGAGGAACCGGAAGAAGAGTCGAAACCGGAAGAAGAATCGGAACCGGAAGAAGAATCGGAACCGGATGAAGAAGTAGAACCGGTGGGGGAAATAATAAAACGGTTAAGTAAAAGAAAATCCTCAACCAACTGACCAAGGTTAATTATGGTCAATGGTGTTTCCGCCAAGGAAGCAAAATATTGGGAGGATTACCAATTCTCCGATGAATCGGATTCTGACGAGAATTCCGATGATGTTATAGAAATTACCCCAACTGAATTTAAAAATGCAAAAGAAAATAATAAGGGAAAGGGCATAAAAATAGAAAAATCTAATTCCAACCCCGATGAACTTTATATGTATCGTCAACCCCCGAAGTCCTTAAGTTGTAACAATGACCCGGGAACCTCTAAACCACCAGGTTTTTCTAAACCAATGTGGATAACGACGGCTCGTATTAGGGGAACATCATATATCCCTAGAAACTTGGCAAAACGAACCAAAACCGAAGAAGAAGAAACAAGCGAGTCGGAATAAGATAGTTGTATTCGTGTGGTGTAATATATGTAATATAGTGTGCTTATGCTTTATGATATATGTAAAAATTGCTTGTATTAATAAGTATTTTTTTTTATGAATCTAACTCTTGTCTATTTTACAGTATAAAAACACAAAATGGATAGACAACCCAATATTTTAAGAGACCTACCCGGAGACATGATTGATGAAATCTTGTCTAAAGTCGGTCAGAATTCTTCGGCACAACTATTTAAGGCGAGATCAGTTTGTAAGACATTCGAAGAACGTTCCAAGAATGTCTTGGTTTATAAGATACTTTCATTTGAAAGATGGGGGATATCACATTGGGAAACCCATAAGTTACGATGTGTTTACTTTGACGCATATATTGCGGGGAACCCAAATGCTATTTTACGCAACGGGTTAAGAAATTATTTTGACTCAATATATCCGAATATTGGACTTCGTGATTTAGAAAAAGTGGCTAACATGCAACATAAAGAAGCATGTTATGCTTACGGATTAGTAATGTTCGCTTCTCACCAAAGTGAGAACAAGAACATCGGGCTACAACTATTAAACAAAACGTTTCCACAAGTGACGGAGTCGGTAATTGGGGTAAGAAATGAGGTTTTTAGATTGTTACGGGACTGTTGGACATTACGTAACCCTCGTCCCTTTGACGACGTTACAACACGCTGTCTTATCAACGGCCATAACGGTTATGTTCCACAAGACCAAGGATGGGAAGTAGTCCTAGTAAAACCAGAATGCATGACTTGTTTCTGGACGTATGAATTACGTGTCTTTATTGCCTTTGCTGAACGACTTGTGTACTAGCTAGAATTATCTTCACAACTATCTTGTATCAAAGTTATTGTGTGCTATATTTCATGCTTTATGTAAAATAAGCGGTATTGTAAGTTTGTAAAATATTGTATAAAAGTTTGAACGCGAAATATTATTATAATCAGTTTTTCATATAGAATTGTAGTAGTTGAATTGTATATTAGCTACTAAGTATGAACTTAACGGGTAGGTACTACCCGAATTTAAACTTATAAAACGCTAATATGAAGAAAAAGCTTTTATAAATGAGTTCATATTATGCTACGAAATACTATTAACGACTCTTAATATTCTGTATGATTAACTTGTTCCATTTAACTATTTTGAAGGAAATGGCACCGACTACTCGACACACCGTGAATATGAATGAAGAGGAATTCCGTACTTTTCTAGCTTCAAACATAGCCGCAGTACAGGCTGCGCTACATACCAACAATAACCTTGGATCTAGCAGTACAGGAAATCGTGTAGGATGCACCTACAAAGAATTCACTGCCTGCAAACCTTTGGAATTTGATGGAACCGAAGGTCCGATCGGATTGAAACGGTGGACCGAGAAGGTTGAATCGGTGTTTGCCATAAGTAAGTGTACTGAAGAGGACAAAGTGAAGTACGCTACGCATACCTTCACAGGTTCTGCGTTAACATGGTGGAATACCTATCTAGAGCAAGTGGGACAAGACGATGCGTACGCACTACCGTGGTCAGCATTCAAGCACTTGATGAACGAGAAGTACCGTCCCAGAACCGAGGTCAATAAGCTCAAGACAGAACTTAGAGGGTTACGAACCCAAGGATTTGATATTACCACGTACGAAAGACGATTCACAGAATTGTGCCTATTGTGTCCGGGAGCATTCGAAGATGAGGAAGAGAAGATCGACGCATTTGTGAAAGGATTACCGGAAAGAATCCAAGAAGATATAAGTTCACACGAGCCCGCCTCCATACAACAGGCATGTAGAATGGCTCACAAACTAGTGAACCAGATTGAAGAAAGAATTAAAGAACAGACTGCTGAAGAGGCCAATGTGAAGCAAGTCAAAAGAAAGTGGGAGGAAAACGGTGATAAGAATCACCAATACAACAACAACAGTAATTACAACAATAATCGCAACAATTATCCCAACAATCGCAACATCAATCGCAACTACAACAAACGGCCCAACAACAACAACAACAACAACAACAACAGCTACAACAATCATCCCAACAACAATAAAAACCGCAACAACAACAACAATCAGAAGCAGCTATGCCAAAGGTGTGAAAAGTATCACTCGGGGTTCTGCACTAAATTTTGCAACAAGTGTAAAAGAAATGGTCATAGCGCGGCGAAGTGTGATGTCTACGGACCAGGGGTTAACAGAACGAAAGGAACAAATGGTGTCGGAACGAGTAATGGCGGAGCAAGTAGTGTCGGAGCAAGTTATGCCAATGTAGTTTGTTATAAATGTGGAAAACCGGGCCACATTATTAGAAATTGCCCAAACCAGGAGAACACGAATGGACAAGGCCGCGGAAGAGTTTTCAATATTAATGCGGCAGAGGCACAGGAAGACCCGGAGCTTGTTACGGGTACGTTTCTTATTGACAATAAATCTGCTTACGTTTTATTTGATTCGGGTGCGGATAGAAGCTATATGAGTAGAGATTTTTGTGCTAAATTAAGTTGTCCATTGACGCCTTTGGATAGTAAATTTTTACTCGAATTAGCAAATGGTAAATTAATTTCAGCAGATAATATATGTCGGAATCGAGAAATTAAACTGGTTAGCGAAACATTTAAGATTGATTTGATACCAGTAGAGTTAGGGAGTTTTGATGTGATAATCGGTATGGACTGGTTGAAAGAAGTGAAAGCAGAGATCGTTTGTTACAAAAATGCAATTCGCATTATACGAGAAAAAGGAAAACCCTTAATGGTGTACGGAGAAAAGGGCAACACGAAGCTACATCTTATTAGTAATTTGAAGGCACAAAAACTAATAAGAAAAGGTTGCTATGCTGTTCTAGCACACGTCGAGAAAGTACAAACTGAAGAAAAGAGCATCAATGATGTTCCCATTGCAAAAGAATTTCCCGATGTATTTCCGAAAGAATTACCGGGATTACCCCCACATCGATCCGTTGAATTTCAAATAGATCTTGTACCAGGAGCTGCACCAATAGCTCGTGCTCCTTACAGACTCGCACCCAGCGAGATGAAAGAACTACAAAGCCAATTACAAGAACTTTTAGAGCGTGGTTTCATTCGACCAAGCACATCACCGTGGGGAGCTCCTGTTTTGTTTGTCAAGAAGAAAGATGGTACATTCAGGTTGTGTATCGACTACCGAGAGTTGAACAAACTTACCATCAAGAACCGTTACCCACTACCGAGAATCGATGACTTATTTGATCAACTAAAAGGCTCGTCTGTTTATTCAAAGATTGACTTACGTTCCGGGTATCATCAAATGCGGGTGAAAGAAGATGATATTCCAAAGACTGCTTTCAGAACACGTTACGGTCATTACGAGTTTATGGTCATGCCGTTTGGTTTAACTAATGCACCAGCTGTGTTCATGGACCTTATGAACCGAGTGTGTGGACCATACCTTGACAGGTTTGTCATTGTTTTCATTGATGACATACTTATTTACTCAAAGAATGACCAAGAACACGGTGAACATTTGAGAAAGGTGTTAGAAGTATTGAGGAAGGAAGAATTGTACGCTAAGTTTTCAAAGTGTGCATTTTGGTTGGAAGAAGTTCAATTCCTCGGTCACATAGTGAACAAAGAAGGTATTAAGGTGGATCCGGCAAAGATAGAAACTGTTGAAAAGTGGGAAACCCCGAAAACTCCGAAACACATACGCCAGTTTTTAGGACTAGCTGGTTACTACAGAAGGTTCATCCAAGACTTTTCCAGAATAGCAAAACCCTTGACTGCATTAACGCATAAAGGGAAGAAATTTGAATGGAAGGATGAACAAGAGAAAGCGTTTCAGTTATTGAAGAAAAAGCTAACTACGGCACCTATATTGTCATTGCCTGAAGGGAATGATGATTTTGTGATTTATTGTGACGCATCAAAGCAAGGTCTCGGTTGTGTATTAATGCAATGAACGAAGGTGATTGCTTATGCATCTAGACAATTGAAGATTCACGAGCAAAATTATACGACGCATGATTTGGAATTAGGCGCGGTTGTTTTTGCATTAAAGACTTGGAGGCACTACTTATATGGGGTCAAAAGTATTATATATACTGACCACAAAAGTCTTCAACACATATTTAATCAGAAACAACTGAATATGAGGCAGCGTAGGTGGATTGAATTGTTGAATGATTACGACTTTGAGATTCGTTACCACCCGGGGAAGGCAAATGTGGTAGCCGATGCCTTGAGCAGGAAGGACAGAGAACCCATTCGAGTAAAATCTATGAATATAATGATTCATAATAACCTTACTACTAATATAAAGGAGGCGCAACAAGGAGTTTTAAAAGAGGGAAATTTAAAGGATGAAATACCCAAAGGATCGGAGAAGCATCTTAATATTCAGGAAGACGGAACCCGGTATAGGGCTGAAAGGATTTGGGTACCAAAATTTGGAGATATGAGAGAAATGGTACTTAGAGAAGCTCATAAAACCAGATACTCAATACATCCTGGAACGGGGAAGATGTACAAGGATCTCAAGAAACATTTTTGGTGGCCGGGTATGAAAGCCGATGTTACTAAATACGTAGGAGAATGTTTGACGTGTTCTAAGGTCAAAGCTGAGTATCAGAAACCATCAGGTCTACTTCAACAACCCGAAATCCCGGAATGGAAATGGAAAAACATTACAATGGATTTCATCACTAAATTGCCAAGGACTGCAAGTGGTTTTGATACTATTTGGGTAATAGTTGATCGTCTCACCAAATCAGCACACTTCCTACCAATAAGAGAAGATGACAAGATGGAGAAGTTAGCACGACTGTATTTGAAGGAAGTCATCTCCAGACATGGAATACCAATCTCTATTATCTCTGATAGGGATGGCAGATTTATTTCAAGATTCTGGCAGACATTACAGCAAGCATTAGGAACTCGTCTAGACATGAGTACTGCCTATCACCCACAAACTGATGGGCAGAGCGAAAGGACGATACAAATGCTTGAAGACATGCTACGAGCATATGTTATTGATTTCAGAAACAGTTGGGATCGACATCTACCGTTAGCAGAATTTTCCTACAACAACAGCTACCATTCAAGCATTGAGATGGTGCCGTTTGAAGCACTTTATGGTAGAAAGTGCAGGTCTCCGATTTGTTGGAGTGAAGTGGGGGATAGACAGATTACGGGTCCGGAGATTATACAAGAAACTACCGAAAAGATCATCCAAATTCAACAACGGTTGAAAACCGCCCAAAGTCGACAAAAGAGCTACGCTGACATTAAAAGAAAAGATATAGAATTTGAAATTGGAGAGATGGTCATGCTTAAAGTTGCACCTTGGAAAGGAGTTGTTCGATTTGGTAAACGAGGGAAATTAAATCCAAGGTATATTGGACCATTCAAGATTATTGATCGTGTCGGACCAGTAGCTTACCGACTTGAGTTACCTCAACAACTCGCGGCTGTACATAACACTTTCCACATCTCGAATTTGAAGAAATGTTTTGCTAAAGAAGATCTCACTATTCCGTTAGATGAAATCCAAATCAACGAAAAACTTCAATTCATCGAAGAACCCGTCGAAATAATGGATCGTGAGGTTAAAAGACTTAAGCAAAACAAGATACCAATTGTTAAGGTTCGATGGAATGCTCGTAGAGGACCCGAGTTCACCTGGGAGCGTGAAGATCAGATGAAGAAGAAATACCCGCATCTATTTCCAGAAGATTCGTCAACACCTTCAACAGCTTAAAATTTCGGGACGAAATTTATTTAACGGGTAGGTACTGTAGTGACCCGAACTTTTCCATGTTTATATAAATTAATTAAGATTGATATTTACATGATTAAATGTTTCCAACATGTTAAGCAATCAAACTTGTTAAGACTTGATTAATTGAAATATGTTTCATATAGACAATTGACCACCCAAGTTGACCGGTGATTCACGAACGTTAAAACTTATAAAAACTATACGATGACATATATATGGTTATATATATAGTTAACATGTTTTTATTATAAGTATGTATCTCATTAGGTATTTTAACAATGAGTTATATACATAAAAATGAGACTATTAATTTAAGAAACTCGAAAACGATATATATAACGATTATCGTTATAACAACGTCTTACTAGGTACATATGAATTATATTAAGATATTGATACACTTGGTTAATTATGTTAAATGATAAGTAAATATATTATTAAGTGTATTAACAATGAAATACATATGTAAAAATAAGGCTACTAACTTAATGATTTCGAAACGAGACATATATGTAACGATTATCGTTGTAACGACATTTAACTGTATATACATCATACTAAGATATATTATATATCATAATATCATGATAATATAATAATTTAACATCTCATTTGTTATAATAAACAATGGGTTAACAACATTCAACAAGATCGTTAACCTAAAGGTTTCAAAACAACATTTACATGTAACGACTAACGATGACTTAACGACTCAGTTAAAATGTATATACATGTAGTGCTTTAATATGTATTCATACACTTTTGAAAGACTTCAAGACACTTATCAAAATACTTTTACTTAACAAAAATGCTTACAATTACATCCTCGTTCAGTTTCATCAACAATTCTACTCGTATGCACCCGTATTCGTACTCGTACAATACACAGCTTTTAGATGTATGTACTATTGGTATATACACTCCAATGATCAGCTCTTAGCAGCCCATGTGAGTCACCTAACACATGTGGGAACCATCATTTGGCAACTAGCATGAAATATCTCATAAAATTACAAAAATATGAGTAATCATTCATGACTTATTTACATGAAAACAAAATTACATATCCTTTATATCTAATCCATACACCAACGACCAAAAACACCTACAAACACTTTCATTCTTCAATTTTATTCATCTAATTGATCTCTCTCAAGTTCTATCTTCAAGTTCTAAGTGTTCTTCATAAATTTCAAAAGTTCTAGTTTCATAAAATCAAGAATACTTTCAAGTTTGCTAACTCACTTCCAATCTTGTAAGGTGATCATCCAACCTCAAGAAATCTTTGTTTCTTACAGTAGGTTATCATTCTAATACAAGGTAATAATCATATTCAAACTTTGGTTCAATTTCTATAACTATAACAATCTTATTTCAAGTGATGATCTTACTTGAACTTGTTTTCGTGTCATGATTCTGCTTCAAGAACTTCGAGCCATCCAAGGATCCGTTGAAGCTAGATCCATTTTTCTATTTTCCAGTAGGTTTATCCAAGGAACTTAAGGTAGTAATGATGTTCATAACATCATTCGATTCATACATATAAAGCTATCATATTCGAAGGTTTAAACTTGTAATCACTAGAACATAGTTTAGTTAATTCTAAACTTGTTCGCAAACAAAAGTTAATCCTTCTAACTTGACTTTTAAAATCAACTAAACACATGTTCTATATCTATATGATATGCTAACTTAATGATTTAAAACCTGGAAACACGAAAAACACCGTAAAACCGGATTTACGCCGTCGTAGTAACACCGCGGGCTGTTTTGGGTTAGTTAATTAAAAACTATGATAAACTTTGATTTAAAAGTTGTTATTCTGAGAAAATTATTTTTATTATGAACATGAAACTATATCCAAAAATTATGGTTAAACTCAAAGTGGAAGTATGTTTTCTAAAATGGTCATCTAGACGTCGTTCTTTCGACTGAAATGACTACCTTTACAAAAACGACTTGTAACTTATTTTTCCGACTATAAACCTATACTTTTTCTGTTTAGATTTATAAAATAGAGTTCAATATGAAACCATAGCAATTTGATTCACTCAAAACGGATTTAAAATGAAGAAGTTATGGGTAAAACAAGATTGGATAATTTTTCTCATTTTAGCTACGTGAAAATTGGTAACAAATCTATTCCAACCAAAACTTAATCAACTTGTATTGTATATTATGTAATCTTGAGATACCATAGACACGTATACAATGTTTCGACCTATCATGTCGACACATCTATATATATTTCGGAACAACCATAGACACTCTATATGTGAATGTTGGAGTTAGCTATACAGGGTTGAGGTTGATTCCAAAATATATATAGTTTGAGTTGTGATCAATACTGAGATATGTATACACTGGGTCGTGGATTGATTCAAGATAATATTTATCGATTTATTTCTGTACATCTAACTGTGGACAACTAGTTGTAGGTTACTAACGAGGACAGCTGACTTAATAAACTTAAAACATCAAAATATATTAAAAGTGTTGTAAATATATTTTGAACATACTTTGATATATATGTATATATTGTTATAGGTTCGTGAATCAACCAGTGGCCAAGTCTTACTTCCCGACGAAGTAAAAATCTGTGAAAGTGAGTTATAGTCCCACTTTTAAAATCTAATATTTTTGGGATGAGAATACATGCAGGTTTTATAAATGATTTACAAAATAGACACAAGTACGTGAAACTACATTCTATGGTTGAATTATCGAAATCGAATATGCCCCTTTTTATTAAGTCTGGTAATCTAAGAATTAGGGAACAGACACCCTAATTGACGCGAATCCTAAAGATAGATCTATTGGGCCTAACAAACCCCATCCAAAGTACCGGATGCTTTAGTACTTCGAAATTTATATCATATCCGAAGGGTGTCCCGGAATGATGGGGATATTCTTATATATGCATCTTGTTAATGTCGGTTACCAGGTGTTCACCATATGAATGATTTTTATCTCTATGTATGGGATGTGTATTGAAATATGAAATCTTGTGGTCTATTATTATGATTTGATATATATAGGTTAAACCTATAACTCACCAACATTTTTGTTGACGTTTTAAGCATGTTTATTCTCAGGTGATTATTAAGAGCTTCCGCTGTCGCATACTTAAATAAGGACGAGATTTGGAGTCCATGCTTGTATGATATTGTGTAAAAACTGCATTCAAGAAACTTATTTTGTTGTAACATATTTGTATTGTAAACCATTATGTAATGGTCGTGTGTAAACAGGATATTTTAGATTATCATTATTTGATAATCTACGTAAAGTTTTTTAAAACCTTTATCTATGAAATAAAGGTTATGGTTTGTTTTAAAAATGAATGCAGTCTTTGAAAAATGTCTCATATAGAGGTCAAAACCTCGCAACGAAATCAATTAATATGGAACGTTTTTAATCAATAAGAACGGGACATTTCATCCATGACCCAGTGTATACGTATCTCAGTATTGATCACAACTCAAACTATATATATTTTAGAATCAACCTCAACCCTGTATAGCTAACTCCAACATTCACATATAGAGTGTCTATGGTTGTTCCGAAATATATATAGATGTGTCGACATGATAGGTCGAAATATTGTATACGTGTCTATGGCATCTCAAGATTACATAATATACAATACAAGTTGATTAAGTTATGGTTGGAATATATTTGTTACCAATTTTCACGTAGCTAAAATGAGAAAAATTATCCAATCTTGTTTTACACATAACTTCTTCATTTTAAATCCGTTTTGAGTGAATCAAATTGCTATGGTTTCATATTGAACTCTATTTTATGAATCTAAACAGAAAAAGTATAGGTTTATAGTTAGAAAAATAAGTTACAAGTCGTTTTTGTAAAGGTAGTCATTTTAGTCGAAAGAACGACGTCTAGATGACCATTTTAGAAAACATACTTCCACTTTGAGTTTAACCATAATTTTTGGATATAGTTAAATGTTCATAATAAAAATAATTTTTTCAGAATAACAACTTTTAAATCAAAGTTTATCATAGTTTTTAATTAACTAACCCAAAACAGCCCGCGGTGTTACTACGACGGCGTAAATCCGGTTTTACGGTGTTTTTCGTGTTTCTAGGTTTTAAATCATTAAGTTAGCATATAATATAGATATAGAACATGTGTATAGTTAATTTTAAAAGTCAAGTTAGAAGGATTAACTTTTGTTTGCGAACAAGTTTAGAATTAACTAAACTATGTTCTAGTGATTACGAGTTTAAACCTTCGAATAAGATAGTTTTATATATATGAATTGAATGATGTTATGAACATTATTACTAACTCAAGTTTAGTAGGTAAACTTTCTGGAAGTGACAAGAAATGATCTAGCTTCAAAGGATCTTGGATGGCTTGAAAGTTCTTGAAGTAGGATCATGACACAAAAACAAGTTCAAGTAAGATTTTTACTCGAATTAAGATAGTTTATAGTTATAGAAATTGAATCAAAGTTTGAATATGAATATTACCTTGAATAAGAAAGATAACCTACTGTATATAACAAAGGTTTCTTGATCTTAGATGATTACTTGGAATGGATTAGAAAGCTTGGAAGTAAATTAGTAAACTTGAAGGGATTTTTGAAGTGTTCTTGAAGTGTTCTTCCTATGATGATTATAGCTTGATTCTTGAAGTGATTTTTGATGAAGATGATGATTAACTACTGGAAAAATACGTTCATAATAGTGTGTGTGTGTTGAGAGAGAATTAGAAAGAGAATTGGAAGTGAAATGGAGTGAATGATGAGTGGTAATTGGTGAGTGGTGAGTGGGGTTAAAAAGAGTTCTAGTTAGTTGACTAGCTCATGGTAGAAGTTAAAATTGATTAGTCATACATGACATAATCAAGAGTGGAATCCCATGCTAGTTCCTATTGGTATATACTCATAGTAAGTACGTTTTAAAGCTGTGTATAATACGGGTAAGAATACGAATAGAATTCTTGATGAAAGAAAAGAATGGAAAAGTAACTGTAACCATTTTCGTTAAGTATGAGTGTTTTGATATATGTCTTGAAGTCTTCCAAAAGTATTTTAATACATCTAAATACACTACATGTATATACATTTTAACTGAGTCGTTAACTCATCGTTAGTCGTTACATGTAAGTGTTGTTTTGAAACCTTTAAGTTAACGATCTCAATTAATGTTTTTAACCCATTGTTTATTATATCTAATGAGATGTTAAATTATTATATTATCATGATATTATGATATATTAATATATCTTAATATGATATATATACATTTAAATGTCGTTACAACGATAATCGTTACATATATGTCTCGTTTCGAAATCCTTAAGTTAGTAGTCTTGTTTATATGTATATAACTCATTGTTAATATACTTATGGAGATACTTACTTATCATAATCTCATGTTAACCATATATATATCCATATATATATCGTCATGTCATTTTTACAAGTTTTAACGTTCGTGAATCGCCGGTCAACTTGGGTGGTCAATTGTCTATATGAAACATATTTCAATTAATCAAGTCTTAACAAGTTTGATTGCTTAACATGTTGGAAACATTTAATCATGTAAATATCAATCTCAATTAATATATATAAACATGGAAAAGTTCGGGTCACTACAGTACCTACCCGTTAAATAAATTTCGTCCCGAAATTTTAAGCTGTTGAAGGTGTTGACGAATCTTCTGGAAATAGATGCGGGTATTTCTTCTTCATCTGATCTTCATGCTCCCAGGTGAACTCGGGTCCTCTACGAGCATTCCATCGAACCTTAACAATTGGTATCTTGTTTTGCTTAAGTCTTTTAACCTCACGATCCATTATTTCGATGGGTTCTTCGATGAATTGGAGTTTTTCATTGATTTGGATTTCATCTAACGGAATAGTGAGATCTTCTTTAGCAAAACATTTCTTCAAATTCGAGACGTGGAAAGTGTTATGTACATTCGCGAGTTATTGAGGTAACTCAAGTCGGTAAGCTACTGGTCCGACACGATCAATAATATTGAATGGTCCAATATACCTTGGATTTAATTTCCCTCGTTTACCAAATCGAACAACGCCTTTCCAAGGTGCAACTTTAAGCATGACCACCTCTCCAATTTCAAATTCTATATCTTTTCTTTTAATGTCAGCGTAGCTCTTTTGTCGACTTTGGGCGGTTTTCAACCGTTGTTGAATTTGGATGATCTTCTCGGTAGTTTCTTGTATAATCTCCGGACCCGTAATCTGTCTATCCCCCACTTCACTCCAACAAATCGGAGACATGCACTTTCTACCATAAAGTGCTTCAAACGGCGCCATCTCAATGCTTGAATGGTAGCTGTTGTTGTAGGAAAATTCTGCTAATGGTAGATGTCGATCCCAACTGTTTCCGAAATCAATAACACATGCTCGTAGCATGTCTTCAAGCGTTTGTATTGTCCTTTCGCTCTGCCCATCAGTTTGTGGATGATAGGCAGTACTCATGTCTAGACGAGTTCCTAATGCTTGCTGTAATTTCTGCCAGAATCTTGAAATAAATCTGCCATCCCTATCAGAGAAAATAGAGATTGGTATTCCATGTCTGGAGACGACTTCCTTCAAATACAGTCATGCTAACTTCTCCATCTTCTCATCTTCTCTTATTGGCAGAAAATGTGCTGATTTGGTGAGACGATCAACTATTACCCAAATAGTATCAAAACCACTTGCAGTCCTTGGCAATTTAGTGATGAAATCCATAGTAATGTTTTCCCATTTCCATTCCGGGATTTCGGGTTGTTGAAGTAGACCTGATGGTTTCTGATGCTCAGCTTTGACCTTAGAACACGTCAAACATTCTCCTACGTATTTAGCAACATCGGCTTTCATACCCGGCCACCAAAAATATTTCATGAGATCCTTGTACATCTTCCCCGTTCCAGGATGTATTGAGTATCTAGTTTTATGAGCTTCTCTAAGTACCATTTCTCTCATATCTCCAAATTTTGGTACCCAAATCCTTTCAGCCCTATACCGGGTTCCGTCTTCCCGAATATTAAGATGTTTCTCTGATCCTTTGGGTATTTCATCCTTTAAATTTCCCTCTTTTAAAACTCCTTGTTGCGCCTCCTTTATTTGAGTAGTAAGGTTATTATGAATCATTATATTCATAGATTTTACTCGAATGGGTTCTCTGTCCTTCCTGCTCAAGGCATCGGCTACCACATTTGCCTTCCCCGGGTGGTAACGAATCTCAAAGTCGTAATCATTCAATAATTCAATCCACCTACGCTGCCTCATATTCAGTTGTTTCTGATTAAATATGTGTTGAAGACTTTTATGGTCGGTATATATAATACTTTTGACCCCATATAAGTAGTGCCTCCAAGTCTTTAATGCAAAAAAAACCGCGCCTAATTCCAAATCAAGCGTCGTATAATTTTGTTCGTGAATCTTCAATTGTCTAGACGCATAAGCAATCACCTTCGTTCGTTGCATTAATACACAACCGAGACCTTGCTTTGATGCGTCACAATAAATCACAAAATCATCATTCCCTTCAGGCAATGACAATATAGGTGCCGTAGTTAGCTTTTTCTTCAATAACTGAAACGCTTTCTCTTGTTCATCATTCCATTCAAATTTCTTCCCTTTATGCGTTAATGCAGTCAAGGGTTTTGCTATTCTGGAAAAGTCTTGGATGAACCTTCTGTAGTAACCATCTAGTCCTAAAAACTGGCGTATGTGTTTCGCAGTTTTCGGGGTTTCCCACTTTTCAACAGTTTCTATCTTTGCCGGATCCACCTTAATACCTTCTTTGTTCACTATGTGACCGAGGAATTGAACTTCTTCCAACCAAAATGCACACTTTGAAAACTTAGCGTACAATTCTTCCTTCCTCAATACTTCTAACACCTTTCTCAAATGTTCACCGTGTTCTTGGTCATTCTTTGAGTAAATAAGTATGTCATCAATGAAAACAATGACAAACTTGTCAAGGTATGGTCCACACACTCAGTTCATAAGGTCCATGAACACAGCTGGTGCATTAGTTAAACCAAACGGCATGACCATAAACCCGTAATGACCGTAACGTATTCTGAAAGCAGTCTTTGGAATATCATCTTCTTTCACCCGCATTTGATGATACCTGGAACGTAAGTCAATCTTTGAATAAACAGACGAGCCTTGTAGTTGATCAAATAAGTCGTCGATTCTCGGTAGTGGGTAGCGGTTCTTGATGGTAAGTTTGTTCAACTCTCGGTAGTTGATACACAACCTGAATGTACCATCTTTCTTCTTGACAAACAAAACAGGAGCTCCCCACGGTGATGTGCTTGGTCGAATGAAACCATGCTCTAAAAGTTCTTGTAATTGGCTTTGCAGTTCTTTCATCTCGCTGGGTGCGAGTCTGTAAGGAGCACGAGCTATTGGTGCAGCTCCTGGTACAAGATCTATTTGATATTCAACGGATCGCTGTGGGGGTAATCCCGGTAATTCTTTCGAAAATACATCGGGAAATTCTTTTGCAATGGGAACATCATTGATGCTCTTTTCTTCAGTTTGTACTTTCTCGATGTGTGCTAGAACAGCATAGCAACCTTTTCTTATTAGTTTTTGTGCCTTCAAATTACTAATAATATGTAGCTTCGTGTTGCCCTTTTCTCCGTACACCATTAAGGGTTTTCCTTTTTCTCGTATAATGCGAATTGCATTTTTGTAACAAACGATCTCTGCTTTCACTTCTTTCAACCAGTCCATACCGATTATCACATCAAAACTCCATAACTCTACTGGTATCAAATCAATCTTAAATGTTTCGCTAACCAGTTTAATTTCTCGATTCCGACATATATTATCTGCTGAAATTAATTTACCATTTACTAATTCGAGTAAAAATTTACTATCCAAAGGCGTCAATGGACAACTTAATTTAGCACAAAAATCTCTACTCATATAGCTTCTATCCGCACCCGAATCAAATAAAACGTAAGCAGATTTATTGTCAATAAGAAACGTACCCGTAACAAGCTCCGGGTCTTCCTGTGCCTCTGCCGCATTAATATTGAAAACTCTTCTGCGGCCTTGTCCATTCGTGTTCTCCTGGTTCGGGCAATTTCTAATAATGTGGCCCGGTTTTCCACATTTATAACAAACTACATTGGCATAACTTGCTCCGACACTACTTGCTCCGCCATTACTCGTTCCGACACCATTTGTTCCTTTCGTTCTATTAACCCCTGGTCCGTAGACCTCACACTTCACCGCGCTATGACCATTTCTTTTACACTTGTTGCAAAATTTGGTGCAGAACCCCGAGTGATACTTTTCACACCTTTGGCATAGCTGCTTCTGATTGTTGTTGTTGTTGCGGTTATTATTGTTGTTGGGATGATTGTTGTAGTTGCTGTTGTTGTTGTTGTTGTTGTTGGGCCATTTGTTGTAGTTGCGATTGATGTTGCGATTGTTGGGATAATTGTTGCGATTATTGTTGTAATTGCTGTTGTTGTTGTATTGGTGATTCTTATCACCGTTTTCCTCCCACTTTCTTTTGACTTGCTTCACATTGGCCTCTTCAGCAGTCTGTTCTTTAATTCTTTCTTCAATCTGGTACACTAGTTTATGAGCCATTCTACATGCCTGTTGTATGGAGGCGGGCTCGTGTGAACTTATATCTTCTTGGATTCTTTCCGGTAATCCTTTCACAAACGCGTAGATCTTCTCTTCCTCATCTTCGAATGCTCCCGGACACAATAGGCACAATTCTGTGAATCGTCTTTCGTACGTGGTAATATCAAATCCTTGGGTTCGTAACCCTCTAAGTTCTGTCTTGAGCTTATTGACCTCGGTTCTGGGACGGTACTTCTCGTTCATCAAGTGCTTGAATGCTGACCACGGTAGTGCGTACGCATCGTCTTGTCCCACTTGCTCTAGATAGGTATTCCACCATGTTAACGCAGAACCTGTGAAGGTATGCGTAGCGTACTTCACTTTGTCCTCTTCAGTACACTTACTTATGGCAAACACCGATTCGACCTTCTCGGTCCACCGTTTCAATCCGATCGGTCCTTCGGTTCCATCAAATTCCAAAGGTTTGCAGGCAGTGAATTCTTTGTAGGTGCATCCTACACGATTTCCTGTACTGCCAGATCCAAGGTTATTGTTGGTATGTAGCGCAGCCTGTACTGCGGCTATGTTTGAAGCTAGAAAAGTACAGAATTCCTCTTCATTCATACTCACGGTGTGTCGAGTAGTCGGTGCCATTTCCTTCAAAATAGTCAAATGGAACAAGTTAATCATACAGAATATTAAGAGTAGTTAATAGTATTTCGTAGCATAATATGAACTCATTTATAAAAGCTTTTTCTTCATATTAGCGTTTTATAAGTTTAAATTCGGGTAGTACCTACCCGTTAAGTTCATACTTAGTCGCTAATATACAATTCAACTACTACAATTCTATATAAAAAACTGATTGTAATAATATTTCGCGTTCAAACTTTTATACAATATTTTACAAACTTACAATACCGCTTATTTTACATAAAGCATGAAATATAGCACACAATAACTTTGATACAAGATAGTTGTGAAGATAATTCTAGCTAGTACACAAGTCGTTCAGCAAAGGCAATAAAGACACGTAATTCATACGTCCAGAAACAAGTCATGCATTCTGGTTTTACTAGGACTATTTCCCATCCTTGGTCTTGTGGAACATAACCGTTATGGCCGTTGATAAGACAGCGTGTTGTAACGTCGTCAAAGGGACGAGGGTTACGTAATGACCAACAGTCTCGTAATAACCTAAAAACCTCATTTCTTACCCCAATTACCGACTCCGTCACTTGTGGGAACGTTTTGTTTAATAGTTGTAGCCCGATGTTCTTGTTCTCACTTTGGTGAGAAGCGAACATTACTAACCCGTAAGCATAACATGCTTCTTTATGTTGCATGTTAGCCGCTTTTTCTAAATCACGAAGTCCTATATTCGGATATACTTAGTCAAAATAATTTCTTAACCCGTTGCGTAAAATAGCATTTGGGTTCCCCGCAATATATGCGTCAAAGTAAACACATCGTAACTTATGGATTTCCCAATGTGATATCCCCCATCTTTCGAACGAAAGCCTTTTATAAACCAAGGCATTCTTGGAACGTTCTTCGAATATCTTACAAACTGATCTCGCCTTAAATAGTTGTGCAGAGGAATTCTGACCGACTCTAGACAAGATTTCATCAATCATGTCTCCGGGTAGGTCTCTTAAAATATTGGGTTGTCTATCCATTTTGTGTTTTTATACTGTAAAATAGACAAGAGTTAGATTCATAAAAAAAATACTTATTAATACAAGCAATTTTTACATATATCATAAAGCATAAGCATACTATATTACATATATTACACCACACGAATACAACTATCTTATTCCGACTCGCTCGTTTCTTCTTGTTCGGTTTTGGTTCGTTTTGCCAAGTTTCTAGGGATATATGATGTTCCCCTAATACGAGCCGTCATTGTCTACATTGGTTTAGAAAAACCTGGTGGTTTAGTGGTTCCCGGGTCATTGTTACAACTTAAGGACTTCGGGGGTTGACGATACATATAAAGTTCATCGGGGTTGGAATTAGATTTCTCTATTTTTATGCCCTTTCCCTTATTATTTTCTTTTGCCTTTTTAAATTCAGTTGGGGTAATTTCTATAACATCATCGGAATTCTCGTCGGAATCCGATTCATCGGAGAATTGGTAATCCTCCCAATATTTTGCTTCCTTGGCGGAAACACCATTGGCCATAATTAACCTTGGTCGGTTGGTTGAGGATTCTCTTTTACTTAACCGTTTTATTATTTCCCCCACCGGTTCTATTTCTTCTTCCGGTTCCGATTCTTCTTCCGGTTCCGACTCTTCTTCCGGCTCCTCTTCGGGAACTTGTGAATCAGTCCACGAATCATTCCAATTTACATTTGACTCTTCATTATTATTAGGTGAGACAATGGGACTTGTTCTATGTAGTGACCCGAACTTTTCCATGTTTATATATATTAATTGAGATTGATATTTACATGATTAAATGTTTCCAACATGTTAAGCAATCAAACTTGTTAAGACTTGATTAATTGAAATATGTTTCATATAGACAATTGACCACCCGAGTTGATCGGTGATTCACGAACGTTAAAACTTGTAAAAACTATATGATGACATATATATGGATATATATATATATAGTTAACATGATACTATGATAAGAAAACATATCATAAAGTATATTAACAATGAACTACATATGTAAAAACAAGACTACTAACTTAATGATTTTTAAACGAGACATATATGTAACGATTATCGTTGTAAAGACATTTAATGTATATATATCATATTAAGAGATATTCATACATGATAATATCATGATAATATAATAATTTAAAATCTCATTTGATATTATAAACATTGGGTTAACAACATTTAACAAGATCGTTAACCTAAAGGTTTCAAAACAACACTTACATGTAACGACTAACGATGACTTAACGACTCAGTTAAAATGTATATACATGTAGTGTTTTAATATGTATTTATACACTTTTGAAAGACTTCAATACACTTATCAAAATACTTCTACTTAACAAAAATGCTTACAATTACATCCTCGTTCAGTTTCATCAACAATTCTACTCGTATGCACCCGTATTCGTACTCGTACAATACACAGCTTTTAGATGTATGTACTATTGGTATATACACTCCAATGATCAGCTCTTAGCAGCCCATGTGAGTCACCTAACACATGTGGGAACCATCATTTGGCAACTAGCATGAAATATCTCATAAAATTACAAAAATATGAGTAATCATTCATGACTTATTTACATGAAAACAAAATTACATATCCTTTATATCTAATCCATACACCAACGACCAAAAACACCTACAAACACTTTCATTCTTCAATTTTCTTCATCTAATTGATCTCTCTCAAATTCTATCTTCAAGTTCTAAGTGTTCTTCATAAATTCCAAAAGTTCTAGTTTCATAAAATCAAGAATACTTTCAAGTTTGCTAGCTCACTTCCAATCTTGTAAGGTGATCATCCAACCTCAAGAAATCTTTGTTTCTTACAGTAGGTTATCATTCTAATACAAGGTAATAATCATATTCAAACTTTGGTTCAATTTCTATAACTATAACAATCTTATTTCAAGTGATGATCTTACTTGAACTTGTTTTCGTGTCATGATTCTGCTTCAAGAACTTCGAGCCATCCAAGGATCCATTGAAGCTAGATCCATTTTTCTCTTTTCCAGTAGGTTTATCCAAGGAAATTAAGGTAGTAATGATGTTCATAACATCATTCGATTCATACATATAAAGCTATCTTATTCGAAGGTTTAAACTTGTAATCACTAGAACATAGTTTAGTTAATTCTAAACTTGTTCGCAAACAAAAGTTAATCCTTCTAACTTGACTTTTAAAATCAACTAAACACATGTTCTATATCTATATGATATGCTAACTTAATGATTTAAAACCTGGAAACACGAAAAACACCGTAAAACCGGATTTACGCCGTCGTAGTAACACCGCGGGCTGTTTTGGGTTAGTTAATTAAAAACTATGATAAACTTTGATTTAAAAGTTGTTATTCTGAGAAAATGATTTTTATTATGAACATGAAACTATATCCAAAAATTATGGTTAAGCTCAAAGTGGAAGTATGTTTTCTAAAATGGTCATCTAGACGTCGTTCTTTCGACTGAAATGACTACCTTTACAAAAACGACTTGTAACTTATTTTTCTGACTATAAACCTATACTTTTTCTGTTTAGATTCATAAAATAGAGTTCAATATGAAACCATAGCAATTTGATTCACTCAAAACGGATTTAAAATGAAGAAGTTATGGGTAAAACAAGATTGGATAATTTTTCTCATTTTAGCTACGTGAAAATTGGTAACAAATCTATTCCAACCATAACTTAATCAACTTGTATTGTATATTATGTAATCTTGAGATACCATAGACACGTATACAATGTTTCGACCTATCATGTCGACACATCTATATATATTTCGGAACAACCATAGACACTCTATATGTGAATGTTGGAGTTAGCTATACAGGGTTGAGGTTGATTCCAAAATATATATAGTTTGAGTTGTGATCAATACTGAGATACGTATACACTGGGTCGTGGATTGATTCAAGATAATATTTATCGATTTATTTCTATACATCTAACTGTGGACAACTAGTTATAGGTTACTAACGAGGACAGCTGACTTAATAAACTTAAAATATCAAAATATATTAAAAGTGTTGTAAATATATTTTGAACATACTTTAATATATATGTATATATTGTTATAGGTTCGTGAATCAACAGTGGCCAAGTCTTACTTCCCGACGAAGTAAAAATCTGTGAAAGTGAGTTATAGTCCCACTTTTAAAATCTAATATTTTTGGGATGAGAATACATGCAGGTTTTATAAATGATTTACAAAATAGACACAAGTACGTGAAACTACATTCTATGGTTGAATTATCGAAATCGAATATGCCCCTTTTTATTAAGTATGGTAATCTAAGAATTAGGGAACAAACACCCTAATTGACGCGAATCCTAAAGATAGATCTATTGGGCCTAACAAACCCCATCCAAAGTACCAGATGCTTTAGTACTTCGAAATTTATATCATATCCGAAGGGTGTCCCGGAATGATGGGGATATTCTTATATATGCGTCTTGTTATTGTCGGTTACCAGGTGTTCACCATATGAATGATTTTTATCTCTATGTATGGGATGTGTATTGAAATATGAAATCTTGTGGTCTATTGTTACGATTTGATATATATAGGTTAAACCTATAACTCACCAACATTTTTGTTGACGTTTAAAGCATGTTTATTCTCAGGTGAATATTAAGAGCTTCCGCTGTTGCATACTAAAATAAGGACAAGATTTGGAGTCCATGTTTGTATGATATTGTGTAAAAATTGCATTCAAGAAACTGATTTCGATGTAACATATTTGTATTGTAAACCATTATGTAATGGTCGTGTGTAAACAGGATATTTTAGATTATCATTATTTGATAATCTACGTAAAGCTTTTTAAACCTTTATTTATGAAATAAAGGTTATGGTTTGTTTTAAAAATGAATGCAGTCTTTGAAAAACGTCTCATATAGAGGTCAAAACCTCGCAACGAAATCAATTAATATGGAACGTTTTTAATCAATAAGAACGGGACATTTCAGTTGGTATCCGAGCGTTGGTCTTAGAGAACCAGAAAATTTGCATTAGTGTCTCTTATCGAGTTTGTTAGGATGCATTAGTAAGTCTGGACTTCGACCGTGTTTTCTTTAAAAATGATTGCTTAACATTTTTGTTGGAAACTATATATTTTTAACATATGAATATTATGTGATATATTAATCTCTTAACGTGTTTGATATTATGTGATAGATGTCTACCTCTAGAACAAGTCCCATTGACTCACCTAATAATAATGAAGAGTCAAATGTAAATTGGAATGATTTGTGGACTGATTCACAAGTTCCCGAAGAGGAACCGGAAGAAGAGTCGGAACCGGAAGAAGAATCGGAACCGGAAGAAGAATCGGAACCGGATGAAGAAATAGAACCGGTGGGGGAAATAATAAAATGGTTAAGTAAAAGAAAATCCTCAACCAACCGACCAAAGTTAATTATGGTCAATGGTGTTTCCGCCAAGGAATCAAAATATTGGGAGGATTACCAATTCTCCGATGAATCGGATTCCGACGAGAATTCCGATGATGTTATAGAAATTACCCCAACTGAATTTAAAAAGGCAAAAGAAAATAATAAGGGAAAGGGCATAAAAATAGAGAAATCTAATTCCAACCCCGATGAACTTTATATGTATCGTCAACCCCCGAAGTCCTTAAGTTGTAACAATGACCCGGGAACCTCTAAACCACCAGGTTTTTCTAAACCAATGTGGACAACGATGGCTCGTATTAGGGGAACATCATATATCCCTAGAAACTTGGCAAAACGAAGCAAAACCGAAGAAGAAGAAACGAGCGAGTCGGAATAAGATAGTTGTATTCGTGTGGTGTAATATATGTAATATAGTGTTCTTATGCTTTATGATATATGTAAAAATTGCTTGTATTAATAAGTATTTTTTTATGAATCTAACTCTTGTCTATTTTACAGTTTAAAAACACAAAATGGATAGACAACCCAATATTTTAAGAGACCTACCCGGAGACATGATTGATGAAATCTTGTCTAGAGTCGGCCAGAATTCTTCGGCACAACTATTTAAGGCGAGATCAGTTTGTAAGACATTCGAAGAACGTTCCAAGAATGTCTTGGTTTATAAGAGACTTTCGTTTGAAAGATGGGGGATATCACATTGGGAAACCCATAAGTTACGATGTGTTTACTTTGACGCATATATTGCGGGGAACCCAAATGCTATTTTACGCAACGGGTTAAGAAATTATTTTGACTCAATATATCCGAATATTGGACTTCGTGATTTAGAAAAAGCGGCTAACATGCAACATAAAGAAGCATGTTATGCTTACGGATTAGTAATGTTCGCTTCTCACCAAAGTGAGAACAAGAACATCGGGCTACAACTATTAAACAAAACGTTTCCACAAGTGACGGAGTCGGTAATTGGGGTAAGAAATGAGGTTTTTAGATTATTACGGGACTGTTGGACATTACGTAACCCTCGTCCCTTTGATGAAGTTACAACACGCTGTCTTATCAACGGCCATAACGGTTATGTTGCACAAGACCAAGGATGGGAAGTAGTCCTAGTAAAACCAGAATGCATGACTTGTTTCTGGACGTATGAATTACGTGTCTTTATTGCCTTTGCTGAACGACTTGTGTACTAGCTAGAATTGTCTTTACAACTATCTTGTATCAAAGTTAATGTGTGCTATATTTCATGCTTTATGTAAAATAAGCGGTATTGTAAGTTTGTAAAATATTGTATAAAAGTTTGAACGCGAAATATTAATATAATCAGTTTTTCATATAGAATTGTAGTAGTTGAATTGTATATTAGCTACTAAGTATGAACTTAACGGGTAGGTACTACCCGAATTTAAACTTATAAAACGCTAATATGAAGAAAAAGCTTTTATAAATGAGTTCATATTATGCTACGAAATACTATTAACTACTCTTAATATTCTTTATGATTAACTTGTTCCATTTAACTATTTTGAAGGAAATGGCACCGACTACTCGACACACCGTGAATATGAATGAAGAGGAATTCCGTACTTTTCTAGCTTCAAACATAGCCGCAGTACAGGCTGCGCTACATACCAACAATAACCTTGGATCTAGCAGTACAGGAAATCGTGTAGGATGCACCTACAAAGAATTCACTGCCTGCAAACCTTTGGAATTTGATGGAACCGAAGGACCGATCGGATTGAAACGGTGGACCGAGAAGGTTGAATCGGTGTTTGCCATAAGTAAGTGTACTGAAGAGGACAAAGTGAAGTACGCTATGCATACCTTCACAGGTTCTGCGTTAACATGGTGGAATACCTATCTAGAGCAAGTGGGACAAGATGATGCGTACGCACTACCGTGGTCAGCATTCAAGCACTTGATGAACGAGAAGTACCGTCCCAGAACCGAGGTCAATAAGCTCAAGACAGAACTTAGAGGTTTACGAACCCAAGGATTTGATATTACCACGTACGAAAGACGATTCACAGAATTGTGTCTATTGTGTCCGGGAGCATTCGAAGATGAGGAAGAGAAGATCGACGCGTTTGTGAAAGGATTACCGGAAAGAATCCAAGAAGATATAAGTTCACACGAGCCCGCCTCCATACAACAGGCATGTAGAATGGCTCACAAACTAGTGAACCAGATTGAAGTAAGAATTAAAGAACAGACTGCTGAAGAGGCCAATGTGAAGCAAGTCAAAAGAAAGTGGGAGGAAAACGGTGATAAGAATCACCAATACAACAACAACAGCAATTACAACAATAATCGCAACAATTATCCCAACAATCGCAACATCAATCGCAACTACAACAAATGGCCCAACAATAACAACAACAACAACAACAACAACTACAACAATCATCCCAACAACAATAATAACCGCAACAACAACAACAATCAGAAGCAGCTATGCCAAAGGTGTGAAAAGAATCACTCGGGGTTCTGCACCAAATTTTGCAACAAGTGTAAAAGAAATGGTCATAGCGCGGCGAAGTGTGAGGTCTACGGACCAGGGGTTAATAGAACGAAAGGAACAAATGGTGTCGGAACGAGTAATGGCGGAGCAAGTAGTGTCGGAGCAAGTTATGCCAATGTAGTTTGTTATAAATGTGGAAAACCAGGCTACATTATTAGAAATTGCCCGAACCAGGAGAACACGAATGGACAAGGCCGTGGAAGAGTTTTCAATATTAATGCGGTAGAGGCACAGGAAGACCCGGAGCTTGTTACGGGTACGTTTCTTATTGACAATAAATCTGCTTACGTTTTATTTGATTCGGGTGCGGATAGAAGCTATATGAGTAGAGATTTTTGTGCTAAATTAAGTTGTCCATTGACGCCTTTGGATAGTAAATTTTTACTCGAATTAGCAAATGGTAAATTAATTTCAGCAGATAATATATGTCGGAATTGAGAAATTAAACTGGTTAGCGAAACATTTAAGATTGATTTGATACCAGTAGATTTAGGGAGTTTTGATGTGATAATCGGTATGGACTGGTTGAAAGAAGTGAAAGCGGAGATCGTTTGTTACAAAAATGCAATTCGCATTATACGAGAAAAAGGAAAACCCTTAATGGTGTACGGAGAAAAGGGCAACACGAAGCTACATCTTATTAGTAATTTGAAGGCACAAAAACTAATAAGAAAAGGTTGCTATGCTATTCTAGCACACGTCGAGAAAGTACAAACTGAAGAAAAGAGCATCAATGATGTTCCCATTGCAAAAGAATTTCCCGATGTATTTCCGAAAGAATTACCGGGATTACCCCCACATCGATCCGTTGAATTTCAAATAGATCTTGTACCAGGAGCTGCACCAATAGCTCGTGCTCCTTACAGACTCGCACCCAGCGAGATGAAAGAACTACAAAGCCAATTACAAGAACTTTTAGAGCGTGGTTTCATTCGACCAAGCACATCACCGTGGGGAGCTCCTGTTTTGTTTGTCAAGAAGAAAGATGGTACATTCAGGTTGTGTATCGACTACCGAGAGTTGAACAAACTTACCATCAAGAACCGCTACCCACTACCGAGAATCGACGACTTATTTGATCAACTATAAGGCTCGTCTGTTTATTCAAAGATTGACTTACGTTCCGGGTATCATCAAATGCGGGTGAAAGAAGATGATATTCCAAAGACTGCTTTCAGAACACGTTACAGTCATTACGAGTTTATGGTCATGCCGTTTGGTTTAACTAATGCACCAGCTGTGTTCATGGACCTTATGAACCGAGTGTGTGGACCATACCTTGACAAGTTTGTCATTGTTTTCATTGATGACATACTTATTTACTCAAAGAATGACCAAGAACACGGTGAACATTTGAGAAAGGTGTTAGAAGTATTGAGGAAGGAAGAATTGTACGCTAAGTTTTCAAAGTGTGCATTTTGGTTGGAAGAAGTTCAATTCCTCGGTCACATAGTGAACAAAGAAGGTATTAAGGTGGATCCGGCAAAGATAGAAACTGTTGAAAAGTGGGAAACCCCGAAAACTCCGAAACACATACGCCAGTTTTTAGGACTAGCTGGTTACTACAGAAGGTTCATCCAAGACTTTTCCAGAATAGCAAAACCCTTGACTGCATTAACGCATAAAGGGAAGAAATTTGAATGGAATGATGAACAAGAGAAAGCGTTTCAGTTATTGAAGAAAAAGCTAACTACGGCACCTATATTGTCATTGCCTGAAGGGAATGATGATTTTGTGATTTATTGTGATGCATCAAAGCAAGGTCTCGGTTGTGTATTAATGCAACGAACGAAGGTGATTGCTTATGCGTCTAGACAATTGAAGATTCACGAACAAAATTATACGACGCATGATTTGGAATTAGGCGCGGTTGTTTTTGCATTAAAGACTTGGAGGCACTACTTATATGGGGTCAAAAGTATTATATATACCGACCACAAAAGTCTTCAACACATATTTAATCAGAAACAACTGAATATGAGGCAGCGTAGGTGGATTGAATTATTGAATGATTACGACTTTGAGATTCGTTACCACCCGGGGAAGGCAAATGTGGTAGCCGATGCCTTGAGCAGGAAGGACAGAGAACCCATTCGAGTAAAATCTATGAATATAATGATTCATAATAACATTACTACTCAAATAAAAGAGGCGCAACAAGGAGTTTTAAAAGAGGGAAATTTAAAGGATGAAATACCCAAAGGATCGGAGAAGCATCTTAATATTGGGGAAGACGGAACCAGGTATAGGGCTGAAAGGATTTGGGTACCAAAATTTGGAGATATGAGAGAAATGGTACTTAGAGAAGCTCATAAAACCAGATACTCAATACATCCTGGAACGGGGAAGATGTACAAGGATCTCAAGAAACATTTTTGGTGGCCGGGTATGAAAGCCGATGTTGCTAAATACGTAGG
Organism: Rutidosis leptorrhynchoides; assembly: GCF_046630445.1. NCBI lineage: Eukaryota > Viridiplantae > Streptophyta > Magnoliopsida > Asterales > Asteraceae > Rutidosis > Rutidosis leptorrhynchoides. The sequence goes on along the minus strand of NC_092340.1, from coordinate 148,520,341 downwards.
AGAATGTTTGACGTGTTCTAAGGTCAAAGCTGAGCATCAGAAACCTTCAGGTCTACTTCAACAACCCGAAATTCCGGAATGGAAATGGGAAAACATTACCATGGATTTCATCACTAAATTGCCAAGGACTGCAAGTGGTTTTGATACTATTTGGGTAATAGTTGATCGTCTCACCAAATCAGCACACTTCCTACCAATAAGAGAAGATGACAAGATGGAGAAGTTAGCACGACTGTATTTGAAGGAAGTCGTCTCCAGACATGGAATACCAATCTCTATTATCTCTGATAGGGATGGCAGATTTATTTCAAGATTCTGGCAGACATTACAGCAAGCATTAGGAACTCGTCTAGACATGAGTACTGCCTATCATCCACAAACTGATGGGCAGAGCGAAAGGACGATACAAACGCTTGAAGACATGCTACGAGCATGTGTTATTGATTTCAGAAACAGTTGGGATCGACATCTACCGTTAGCAGAATTTTCCTACAACAACAGCTACCATTCAAGCATTGAGATGGCGCCGTTTGAAGCACTTTGTGGTAGAAAGTGCAGGTCTCCGATTTGTTGGAGTGAAGTGGGGGATAGACAGATTACGGGTCCGGAGATTATACAAGAAACTACCGAGAAGATCATCCAAATTCAACAACGGTTGAAAACCGCCCAAAGTCGACAAAAGAGCTACGCTGACATTAAAAGAAAAGATATAGAATTTGAAATTAGAGAGATGGTCATGCTTAAAGTTGCACCTTGGAAAGGCGTTGTTCGATTTGGTAAACGAGGGAAATTAAATCCAAGGTATATTGGACCATTCAAGATTATTGATCGTGTCGGACCAGTAGCTTACCGACTAGAGTTACCTCAACAACTCGCGGCTGTACATAACACTTTCCACGTCTCGAATTTAAAGAAATGTTTTGCTAAAGAAGATCTCACTATTCCGTTAGATGAAATCCAAATCAACGAAAAACTTCAATTCATCGAAGAACCCGTCGAAATAATGGATCGTGAGGTTAAAAGACTTAAGCAAAACAAGATACCAATTGTTAAGGTTCGATGGAATGCTCGTAGAGGACTCGAGTTCACCTGGGAGTGTGAAGATCAAATGAAGAAGAAATACCCGCATCTATTTCCAGAAGATTCGTCAACACCTTCAACAGCTTAAAATTTCGGGACGAAATTTATTTAACGGGTAGGTACTGTAGTGACCCGAACTTTTCCATGTTTATATATATTAATTGAGATTGATATTTACATGATTAAATGTTTCCAACATGTTAAGCAATCAAACTTGTTAAGACTTGATTAATTGAAATATGTTTCATATAGACAATTGACCACCCGAGTTGATCGGTGATTCACGAACGTTAAAACTTGTAAAAACTATATGATGACATATATATGGATATATATATATATATAGTTAACATGATACTATGATAAGAAAACATATCATAAAGTATATTAACAATGAACTACATATGTAAAAACAAGACTACTAACTTAATGATTTTTAAACGAGACATATATGTAACGATTATCGTTGTAAAGACATTTAATGTATATATATCATATTAAAAGATATTCATACATGATAATATCATGATAATATAATAATTTAAAATCTCATTTGATATTATAAACATTGGGTTAACAACATTTAACAAGATCGTTAACCTAAAGGTTTCAAAACAACACTTACATGTAACGACTAACGATGACTTAACGACTCAGTTAAAATGTATATACATGTAGTGTTTTAATATGTATTTATACACTTTTGAAAGACTTCAATACACTTATCAAAATACTTCTACTTAACAAAAATGCTTACAATTACATCCTCGTTCAGTTTCATCAACAATTCTACTCGTATGCACCCGTATTCGTACTCGTACAATACACAGCTTTTAGATGTATGTACTATTGGTATATACACTCCAATGATCAGCTCTTAGCAGCCCATGTGAGTCACCTAACACATGTGGGAACCATCATTTCGCAACTAGCATGAAATATCTCATAAAATTACAAAAATATGAGTAATCATTCATGACTTATTTACATGAAAACAAAATTACATATCCTTTATATCTAATCCATACACCAACGACCAAAAACACCTACAAACACTTTCATTCTTCAATTTTCTTCATCTAATTGATCTCTCTCAAGTTCTATCTTCAAGTTTTAAGTGTTCTTCATAAATTCCAAAAGTTCTAGTTTCATAAAATCAAGAATACTTTCAAGTTTGCTAGCTCACTTCCAATCTTGTAAGGTGATCATCCAACCTCAAGAAATCTTTGTTTCTTACAGTAGGTTATCATTCTAATACAAGGTAATAATCATATTCAAACTTTGGTTCAATTTCTATAACTATAACAATCTTATTTCAAGTGATGATCTTACTTGAACTTGTTTTCGTGTCATGATTCTGCTTCAAGAACTTCGAGCCATCCAAGGTTCCATTGAAGCTAGATCCATTTTTCTCTTTTCCAGTAGGTTTATCCAAGGAAATTAAGGTAGTAATGATGTTCATAACATCATTCGATTCATACATATAAAGCTATCTTATTCGAAGGTTTAAACTTGTAATCACTAGAACATAGTTTAGTTAATTCTAAACTTGTTCGCAAACAAAAGTTAATCCTTCTAACTTGACTTTTAATATCAACTAAACACATGTTCTATATCTATATGATATGCTAACTTAATGATTTAAAACCTGGAAACACGAAAAACACCGTAAAACCGGATTTACGCCGTCGTAGTAACACCGCGGGCTGTTTTGGGTTAGTTAATTAAAAACTATGATAAACTTTGATTTAAAAGTTGTTATTCTGAGAAAATGATTTTTATTATGAACATGAAACTATATCCAAAAATTATGGTTAAACTCAAAGTGGAAGTATGTTTTCTAAAATGGTCATCTAGACGTCGTTCTTTCGACTGAAATGACTACCTTTACAAAAACGACTTGTAACTTATTTTTCTGACTATAAACCTATACTTTTTCTGTTTAGATTCATAAAATAGAGTTCAATATGAAACCATAGCAATTTGATTCACTCAAAACGGATTTAAAATGAAGAAGTTATGGGTAAAACAAGATTGGATAATTTTTCTCATTTTAGCTACGTGAAAATTGGTAACAAATCTATTCCAACCATAACTTAATCAACTTGTATTGTATATTATGTAATCTTGAGATACCATAGACACGTATACAATGTTTCGACCTATCATGTCGACACATCTATATATATTTCGGAACAACCATAGACACTCTATATGTGAATGTTGGAGTTAGCTATACAGGGTTGAGGTTGATTCCAAAATATATATAGTTTGAGTTGTGATCAATACTGAGATACGTATACACTGGGTCGTGGATTGATTCAAGATAATATTTATCGATTTATTTCTATACATCTAACTGTGGACAACTAGTTATAGGTTACTAACGAGGACAGCTGACTTAATAAACTTAAAATATCAAAATATATTAAAAGTGTTGTAAATATATTTTGAACATACTTTAATATATATGTATATATTGTTATAGGTTCGTGAATCAACAGTGGCCAAGTCTTACTTCCCGACGAAGTAAAAATCTGTGAAAGTGAGTTATAGTCCCACTTTTAAAATCTAATATTTTTGGGATGAGAATACATGCAGGTTTTATAAATGATTTACAAAATAGACACAAGTACGTGAAACTACATTCTATGGTTGAATTATCGAAATCGAATATGCCCCTTTTTATTAAGTCTGGTAATCTAAGAATTAGGGAACAAACACCCTAATTGACGCGAATCCTAAAGATAGATCTATTGGGCCTAACAAACCCCATCCAAAGTACCGGATGCTTTAGTACTTCGAAATTTATATCATATCCGAAGGGTGTCCCGGAATGATGGGGATATTCTTATATATGCGTCTTGTTATTGTCGGTTACCAGGTGTTCACCATATGAATGATTTTTATCTCTATGTATGGGATGTGTATTGAAATATGAAATCTTGTGGTCTATTGTTACGATTTGATATATATAGGTTAAACCTATAACTCACCAACATTTTTGTTGACGTTTAAAGCATGTTTATTCTCAGGTGAATATTAAGAGCTTCCGCTGTTGCATACTAAAATAAGGACAAGATTTGGAGTCCATGTTTGTATGATATTGTGTAAAAATTGCATTCAAGAAACTGATTTCGATGTAACATATTTGTATTGTAAACCATTATGTAATGGTCGTGTGTAAACAGGATATTTTAGATTATCATTATTTGATAATCTACGTAAAGCTTTTTAAACCTTTATTTATGAAATAAAGGTTATGGTTTGTTTTAAAAATGAATGCAGTCTTTGAAAAACGTCTCATATAGAGGTCAAAACCTCGCAACGAAATCAATTAATATGGAACGTTTTTAATCAATAAGAACGGGACATTTCATTCTAGAGGTAGACATCTATCACATAATATCAAACACGTTAAGAGATTAATATATCACATAATATTCATATGTTAAAAATATATAGTTTCCAACAAAAATGTTAAGCAATCATTTTTAAAGAAAACACGGTCGAAGTCCAGACTCACTAATGCATCCTAACAAACTCGATAAGACACACTAATGCAAATTTTCTGGTTCTCTAAGACCAACGCTCGGATACTAACTGAAATGTCTCGTTCTTATTGACTAAAAATGTTCCATATTAATTGATTTCGTTGCGAGGTTTTGACCTCTATATGAGACGTTTTTCAAAGACTGCATTCATTTTTAAAACAAACCATAACCTTTATTTCATAAATAAAGGTTTAAAAAGCTTTACGTAGATTATCAAATAATGATAATCTAAAATATCCTGTTTACACACGACCATTACATAATGGTTTACAATACAAATATGTTACATCGAAATCAGTTTCTTGAATGCAGTTTTTACACAATATCATACAAACATGGACTCCAAATCTTGTCCTTATTTTAGTATGCAACAGCGGAAGCTCTTAGTATTCACCTGAGAATAAACATGCTTTAAACGTCAACAAAAATGTTGGTGAGTTATAGGTTTAACCTATATATATCAAATCGTAACAATAGACCACAAGATTTCATATTTCAATACACATCCCATACATAGAGATAAAAATCATTCATATGGTGAACACCTGGTAACCGACATTAACAAGATGCATATATATAAGAATATCCCCATCATTCCGGGACACCCTTCGGATATGATATAAATTTCGAAGTACTAAAGCATCCGGTACTTTGGATGGGGTTTGTTAGGCCCAATAGATCTATCTTTAGGATTCGCATCAATTAGGGTGTCTGTTCCCTAATTCTTAGATTACCAGACTTAATAAAAAGGGGCATATTCGATTTCGATAATTCAACCATAGAATGTAGTTTCACGTACTTGTGTCTATTTTGTAAATCGTTTATAAAACCTGCATGTATTCTCATCCCAAAAATATTAGATTTTAAAAGTGGGACTATAACTCACTTTCACAGATTTTTACTTCGTCGGGAAGTAAGACTTGGCCACTGGTTGATTCACGAACCTATAACAATATATACATATATATCAAAGTATGTTTAAAATATATTTACAACACTTTTAATATATTTTGATGTTTTAAGTTTATTAAGTCAGCTGTCCTCGTTAGTAACCTACAACTAATTGTCCACAGTTAGATGTACAGAAATAAATCGATAAATATTATCTTGAATCAATCCACGACCCAGTGTATACGTATCTCAGTATTGATCACAACTCAAACTATATATATTTTGGAATCAACCTCAACCCTGTATAGCTAACTCCAACATTCACATATAGAGTGTCTATGGTTGTTCCGAAATATATATAGATGTGTCGACATGATAGGTCGAAACATTGTATACGTGTTTTACCCATAACTTCTTCATTTTAAATCCATTTTGAGTGAATCAAATTGCTATGGTTTCATATTGAACTCTATTTTATGAATCTAAACAGAAAAAGTATAGGTTTATAGTCGGAAAAATAAGTTACAAGTTGTTTTTGTAAAGATAGTCATTTCAGTCGAAAGAACGACGTCTAGATGACCATTTTAGAAAACATACTTCCACTTTGAGTTTAACCATAATTTTTGGATATAGTTTCATGTTCATAATAAAAATCATTTTCTCAGAAAAACAACTTTTAAATCAAAGTTTATCATAGTTTTTAATTAACTAACCCAAAACAGCCCGCGGTGTTACTACGACGGCGTAAATCCGGTTTTACGGTGTTTTTCGTGTTTCTAGGTTTTAAATCATTAAGTTAGCATATCATATAGATATATAACATGTGTGTAGTTAATTTTAAAAGTCAAGTTAGAAGGATTAACTTTTGTTTGCGAACAAGTTTAGAATTAACTAAACTATGTTCTAGTGATTACGAGTTTAAACCATCGAATAAGATAGTTTTATATATATGAATTGAATGATGTTATGAACATCATTACTAACTCAAGTTTAGTAGGTAAACCTACTGGAAGTGACAAGAAATGATCTAGCTTCAAAGGATCTTGGATGGCTTGAAAGTTCTTGAAGTAGGATCATGACACAAAAACAAGTTCAAGTAAGATTTTTACTCGAATTAAGATAGTTTATAGTTATAGAAATTGAATCAAAGTTTGAATATGAATATTACCTTGAATAAGAAAGATAACCTACTGTATATAACAAAGGTTTCTTGATCTTAGATGATTACTTGGAATGGATTAGAAAGCTTGGAAGTAAATTAGTAAACTTGAAGGGATTTTTGAAGTGTTCTTGAAGTGTTCTTCCTATGATGATTATAGCTTGATTCTTGAAGTGATTTTTGATGAAGATGATGATTAACTACTGGAAAAATACGTTCATAATAGTGTGTGTGTGTGTTGAGAGAGAATTAGAAAGAGAATTGGAAGTAAAATGGAGTGAATGATGAGTGGTAATTGGTGAGTGGTGAGTGGGGTTAAAAGGAGTTCTAGTTAGTTGACTAGCTCATGGTAGAAGTTAAAATTGATTAGTCATACATGACATAATCAAGAGTGGAATCCCATGCTAGTTCCTATTGGTATATACTCATAGTAAGTACGTTTTAAAGCTGTGTATAATACGGGTAAGAATACGACTAGAATTCTTGATGAAAGAAAAGAATGGAAAAGTAACTGTAACCATTTTCGTTAAGTATGAGTGTTTTGATATATGTCTTGAAGTCTTCCAAAAGTATTTTAATACATCTAAATACACTACATGTATATACATTTTAACTGAGTCGTTAACTCATCGTTAGTCGTTACATGTAAGTGTTGTTTTGAAACCTTTAAGTTAACGATCTCAATTAATGTTGTTAACCCATTGTTTATTATATCTAATGAGATGTTAAATTATTATATTATCATGATATTATGATATATTAATATATCTTAATATGATATATATACATTTAAATGTCGTTACAACGATAATCGTTACATATATGTCTCGTTTCGAAATCCTTAAGTTAGTAGTCTTGTTTATATGTATATAACTCATTGTTAATATACTTATGGAGATACTTACTTATCATAATCTCATGTTAACCATATGTATATCCATATATATATCGTCATGTCGTTTTTACAAGTTTTAACGTTCGTGAATCGCCGGTCAACTTGGGTGGTCAATTGTCTATATGAAACATATTTCAATAAATCAAGTCTTAACAAGTTTGATTGCTTAACATGTTGGAAACATTTAATCATGTAAATATCAATCTCAATTAATATATATAAACATGGAAAAGTTCGGGTCACTACAGTCTATACTGACCATTCTGCTCTTAGATACATATTTTCGAAACAAGATGCTAAACCACGATTAATCCGTTGGATCTTACTCTTACAAGAGTTCGATATTGAGATCCGAGACAAAAAGGGAGCAGAGAATCTCGCCGCTGATCATATTTCTCGTCTTGAAAATCCCGAATTAGAAGTTCTAAATGAATCGGCCATACAAGACAACTTGCCTGATGAATATCTTTTGAAGATCGATTATAATGAAATTTCATGGTTTACAGACTATGCAAACTACTTAGTATGTGGATTCCTTGAAAAAGGATTGTCGTACCAAAAACGAAAGAAATTCTTTAGTAATATAAAACACTATTTCTGGGAAGATCCACATTTGTTTAAAAGTTGTCCCGATGGAATAATACGCCGATGTGTATTCGGAGATGAAGCTAGTCAAATCTTAAACCATTGTCACACAGGACTAACAGGAGGGCATTATGAACCTCAACTTACAGCAAGAAAAGTTTACGATGCTGGATTCTATTGGCCTACAATTTTCAAAGGCTCACACCTTCTCTGTAAATCCTGTGATGCTTGTCAAAGGGCCGGAAAAATAAGTCAACGTGATGAAATGCCACAAAATGTCATTCAAGTATGTGAAGTATTTGACGTTTGGGGTATTGACTTTATGGGTCCATTTCCAAAATCTCATAATAATCTCTACATTCTCGTTGCCATTGATTATGTATCTAAATGGGCGGAAGCACAAGCTCTCCCAAATAACGATGCATGAGTTGTAGTCAACTTCTTAAAACGTCTTTTTGCTAGGTTCGGAACACCGAAAGCTTTAATAAGTGATCGGGGTACTCATTTTTGTAACAATCAACTTGAGAAAGTTCTCAAAAGATATGGAGTGACTCATAAAATCTCAACCGCTTATCATCCACAAACAAGTGGACAAGTTGAAAATACCAACCGAACTTTAAAACGTATTCTAGAGAAAACCGTAGGATCAAATCCGAAGGAATGGTCCATGAAATTGGAGGATGCACTCTGGGCTTTTAGAACAGCCTACAAAATTCCAATTGGAACCACACCTTTTAGACTCGTTTACGGAAAAGCATGTCACCTACCAGTAGAAATTTAGCACAAAGCATTTTGGGCTTTGAAGACATGTAATCTTGATTTACATGAAGTCGAACGTCTACGGTTAAGTCAATTAAATGAATTAGAAGAATTAAGACATGAAGCATACGAAAATTTGGTAATCTATAAAGAAAGAACGAAGAAATGGCATGATAAAAGAATCAGAAGTTCAAAAGAATTTAAAGAAGGAGACAGAGTTCTTCTTTTCAATTCACGATTCAAGCTATTTCCTGAAAAATTGAAATCAAGATAGTCTGGACCATTCATAGTTAAAAGAGTTTTCCCATATGGAACAATAGAGTTTATAAATTCAAATGGGATTGAATTTAAAGTTAATGGTCACAGAGTTAAACATTACATATATGACCCAATGGAAGTTGACAACGAAGTTAATAATAATTTCAATACCACAGCTAACTAAGTGTGGGGAGAATCAAGTCTTTTTAAGGGTAACAAGTATTTCTGTGAGAGTTAGATTTTCTGTTTTTGTGTAATTCTCGAGAATGGAATCCGAATGGTCTTTTCCTAGCAGACCCAAAAAAACTAGTCTTCTCCCTCCATTCTGAATTTTTATTTTTTTTTGGTTTTACAAGATGAAGAATTCCTTTAATCTGAACCATGGTCTACTACTACACGCTATGATTACTAAACGTAATAATGACACACTCCCGAGTGAAGTGGTATCATTTATAAGAGGCAAAATGGACGAAGTGAGGAAAGAACTCAGAAAAGATCATCATAAGATACATTTTAGAAAAGGAAAATCAAAATCTGCAACAAAAAGAAGAGCACGACACCTTGAAAGATGTTATAAATGCGGAAAATGGTCACACGAAGGTAAATGTTCAAACAATCAAACATATTCAAATACCGAATTTGTTACTCTATGCAGAGAAAGACCGTTCATATGTTTAGAAGAAAAGATATTGAAGAATCGAGGTTACACTTATGTAGCTATGGAAAACCAAATCACACGACTCTCCTATGAGTCGGCTAAAGCAGGTCTCTGAGAATTCTTTCTCACAGGTATGTATGTACAGTTTTTATTTGTTTTTATTTTTTATTGCTTTTAACCTTTTGATAATAAATGCTGAATCGTTCACTATAAACTATTAAATTGATATTCAATAAAATTAGGTATGCGAAACTAAAATTATTGATATCATACAAAACTTTATTACATCACTGCGAAATTTACCGTTTATTCTTAAGGTATAAATATCTTTAATCAATCAATCCAAAATATTTCAGAAATTCGACAAGAGTAAAACTAGGTAATATAGCCGAAATTACTTTACCCAAAAGAGGGACGTATATTTTTGATAATATTTGATTGATTAAAGTGGGATAAAAGACCAAAAAGATTTTTCATTTTAATTTTTACCTTGTTTTTAAAATTAATATATAAATATTAATTTATTAATGTAAATTTTTAAAATTAATATATTTAAGTTTTTAAATATTTTAAAAAAATTAATATTTTCAATATAAAGTTTGTAAAATTAATGTATAAAAATATTAATGATATTAATATGAATTTTTAATCTTATACATTTTAAATTTAAGTTTGGTGTGAATTTAAAAAAAATTACTTTATTTCATTAAATTAAAAATTTTATATTTAAAATTCGTCGTGAGTTGAAGACTAGGTCGTTGAACCGAAATTGCTTTACCCGAGGGCAGGACGAGAAATTTTGTTATCATTATTTTTAATCTTATTGATTTAAAGTATGCCAAAAACATTTAAAACCCAAAAATCTTTGCTTTTAAAACAAACGCTTTAAAATGACAAATTTTAAAATTTTGTCGAGGGATGGACTAGGTAAACGTACCGAAACAACCTCGTCCTAAATAAAAAGGAAAAAAAAATTTTAAATTTAATTAATTTTTTTATTAATAAAGGTTTTATATAAAAAAAATCTAATATGTTTGGAAACTTTGGTAAAAATTTAATCATTTTTCTACGCTAATCACCCTCAATAATTTAAATTGCTACTGATTTCTTGTAAATGAGGGCATTGCAAGATCTTAAGTGTGGGAAAAGGTTAAATTCTTTCGAATTTTTAAAATTTTAATTTAAACACTTGGTTACTGTGACAACCCGGAAATTTCCAACCAAATTTAAACTTTAATCTTTATATGTTTCCGACACGATAAGCAATATTTGTTAAGTTAAATTTCAAGAATTTTAAACTATGTTCATACATTCATTCAACCTCGACCAAGTTCCAACAATTCACGAACCATTAAACGAATATGATTATATATGTATATGTGTATATATATTATAACTTGAAACGTAAACAAAATATTAGATTAAATACTTTATATGATTGTATCTGTTTCAAAATGTTTATCAATAGAATTAGAAGATAAGATCAAATGATTGAATTATCAGATATATTGAATTATGATTACAAGTCTCTGTTGAAAGGCCCACGTTGATTTGAGAAATCTTTTCATTTTAACAATATTCAGAAAATGGTAAAGTGATTTATAAATATGAACAAATTGTCAATCATTGAGAACTAGACAAAGGATAGTGGAAGATTTAATCTCATAAAGACTCGATTGATCTATTTAGTTTCAAACGTACAAAAACGTTTTCAGTTTAAAAAGAACTGTATTATTAAAACGTATATAACTTTTATAAATATCTAGAACCACTTTTGACAACTCATTACTTAACTAGTATGATAAAGATAACGATATTTATATTTTATTTTATTAAATATATATAACGATTTAAATTAATATTATATATATTTATACGCGTATTATACGTACATAGTTTTATACTTTTACTATACTTAAACTTTACCTTTACTTTATTTTTACTTTACTTTAACTTTAATAATTTATACTTTAATAATTCACTTTAATAATTTATACTTTAATAATTCACTTTAATAATTCATACTTTAATAATTCACTTTAATAATTCATACTTTAATAATTCACTTTAATAATTCATACTTTAATAATTCACTTTAATAATTCAAAAATCTATTATAAATAGAATTCAATAGGTTTCATTATTTCATAGAAACTTGAAAATAGTTTTCTCTAAACTCTCTCAATCGATTTACATATATATATTTACTCCGTATTATCTCAAGATATTATTAGTATACATAAAATATTACGACGGAGTGCTGTCCGAGTGATTTCGAAGTTGTTTTTTCGAGTGGGATAGGATTAAGAAAATTATGGGTTATAGCTATGGAGGTGATTGAGTATGGTTCATGGGTATGCTCGTGAGGTCAATATAGTGTTTATCATCTCCGTTGCGTTTACGTACCTTTCCTGCAATATTGAATCTCAATATTGATATGTGAGTACTCATAATTTAATTTTTACATACTAATAGTGTATCCCTGACTAGTGCTCCAGTATATAGGATTATGCATGCTTGTACTTTTGATATTGCCATTAGATAGGTTATGTTGATTCCTGAATTAGTTACATATACGATTGAGATAAGGTATAAGATATGCATGTCGTTGGAAAGCTAGCGAAAAATAGTTGAATTTTGGTTTAAGAATCACTTGAATCCAAGTAACGGTTAGAAAGTTATGAAATAAACAAATTACATAATTAATTTCGTAATTAAAATTGCTGATGATAATTAGTGAACTAATTTTCTGGGTTATAAAAAGTGGTTATTTGGATTCTACTCGTCGAGTAGATGAATTTTCATATAAAGCACGTCTCGTTTCGTTGAACGGTTGTCAAGTTATGGACAAAAGAAGTTTTGCAAATTTTGATGAAATGTCGAAACGGAAACTGAAATTCTCGCTGATCTGCGTTGTTTCATATATAAAAAAAATACCACTGAATTCTTTGCTGTAAGGTCTAACAAACGACTCTGGCCGTTTGTCAATTCGAGTCTCGACGATTTTTCTAAAAATCATCAAAGTTGACGGTTTGGTCACATTTTAAAATTCTAAAAAGAGCTAAAACTTTTTTATTTAAAAATGTCAGTTTTGTATCAGTTGTCATGGTCGGCCTGATATGTGTTTACTCTTACCAAAAATCATGTTATATCTTTGTGGTAGCGAGAATTTGCAGGCTTTGACCGTTTGTCAATACGAGTTTTGAGGAATTTTCTAAAAATCTCCAAAGTAGGCTACTCGGTCACTTTTGTAAATTTATTAAAGCTGAAAAATTAACTTTGAAACGCCGAAAACGCGTTGGCAACTACGAGTTGTCTAGGTTTAGTTTACTTCTGTAATATTTATGCTTAATCTTTTTGGTAATGTGTAACTTTTATCTTTGGCCGTTTATCAATCGGAGTTCCGATAATTTTTCTAAAAATAGCTGAAGTGGCCCGTTTAGTCATGTTTGATCGAAAATCATTTTTGTATAAGTTATTATATATTTGCATGCGACCTCATTTTTACTTTGACCTTTGACTTTTGACTTTAACCTTTGACTTTTGACTTTGAACTTTGACTTTTCCTGTTAACTTTTCAGTTAACCTTTTGTGTTGATTTTCTCTAAAAAAAAAAAAACTAAAATACTATTTTATGATTATGAAACCATTTGTGTTACGTTGTTTCACACGTTACCTTTTACTAGAATCTTAATTGAGCATGAGTAATATAACATGTTACTATACTGTAGAGTCAGACTCGAGCTATAGGATAGGATTACACTATGACCAGACCTAAATTGCTATACAAATATTGACCAACATATAAATATATATAATTAATATAGGTTCGTGAATCCGAGGCCAACCTTGCACTTGTTCAATGACGTTATATGTATTTTTACTACGAAATACAGTATGGTGAGTTCCATTTGCCTTTTTACCCTTTATATTTTTGGGACTGAGAATACATGCGCTTTTATAAATGTTTGACGAAATAGACACAAGTAATTGAAACTACATTCTATGGTTGAATTATCGAAATCGAATATGCCCCTTTTTATTAAAGTCTGGTAATCTAATAATTAGGGAACAGACACCCTAATTGACGCGAATCCTAAAGATAGATCTATTGGGCCTAACAAACCCCATCCAAAGTACCGGATGCTTTAGTACTTTGAAATTTATATCATGTCCGAAGGAGGATCCCGGAATGATAGGGGATATTCTTATATGCATATTGTTAATGTCGGTTACCAGGTGTTCACCATATGAATGATTATTTTTGTCTCTATGCATGGGACGTATATTTATGAGAACTGGAAATGAAATTCTTGTGGTCTATTAAAATGATGGAAATAAATGATTATGATAAACTAATGAACTCACCAACCTTTTGGTTGACACTTTAAAGCATGTTTATTCTCAGGTGTTAAAGAAATCTTCCGATGTGCATTTGCTCATTTTAAAGATATTACTTGGAGTCTTTCATAGCATATTTCGAAGAACGTTGCATTCGAGTCATTGAGTTCATCAAAGATTATTATTAAATCAATTTATAGTTGGATAGTGGATATTATGAAATGGTATGTATACCTGTCAATTTTCGATGTAAAGAAAGATTGTCCTTTAAAAACGAATGCAATGTTTGTAAAATGTATCATATAGAGGTCAAATACTTCGCAATGTAATCAACTATTGTGAATCATTTATAATGTATATGAACGGGTCCTTTCAGTTGGTATCAGAGCGGTGGTCTTAGCGAACCAGGTCTGCATTAGTGTGTCTAACAGATAAGTCGATAGGATGCATTAGTGAGTCTGGACTTCGACCGTGTCTGCATGTCAATAGTTTTGCTTATCATTTTGTGTCAAAAATTAACTACTTATCATCCTCAGGAAATTACCTGCTTATCATTTTTAGTCTAAGACACGTCTTGCTGCATTGATTGCATGAATAGTGTATAGACAAAAATTCATATCTTAGCGTATCTGCTAAATCATATCTTATCGTATCTATTACTGTAAACGTTGCCTGATATATCTCGTAAATTCCTCCGTAATTTACGAAATCTTTTGTTCTATATATATGGATATTCTATGTAATTAGAATACCATCCGATAACCGAAAATCATTTCATATCGAAAAAAAAATCCTTATTCAATCGTACGAAATGGAATTCATCATTAATTCAAGTTCCTCGGATTTCGAAATGGAATCCCACTCCAGCTCCGAAATCAGTGTGACCGGAATAGATCAACCAATCAGTCATCACCTATTCTGGATGAATTGGGGATGGGTTCGTAGCCTCCTCAATCATTGGAGACAAGAAGAAGGTGATCCCTTCCATCCACCACATTGCCCTCTTGACGAAGAACCTGAAGCACTTACCGGCGAACCTGTCCGAAACACCATTTTCTCGCTCATTTCCAGAGTATCTCGTCACGATTATATATTACATCAAATTTTAGATTTTATTTATCCGCTCGTCCGAACCGACAATCACCCCGGTGTAATAGAAGAAGTCAACGAGCTTCGCGCTCGGGTAGTGGCTTTGGAGAATATGGTGCAGAGATTACAAACACCAGCAGCAGCATCAGCAGCATAACCAGTAACACCATCATCAATGCCAATAGTGCCATTACCACCCCAACCACAACCACGTCGTAAACCTCAACTTTACACTCTGTCCCACGAGCACCAATGTCATACGCCCTGTAGATACCAAGGAATACCAACAACAATAACCGACAAAGTATTAATTCAAAACTTCATTGGAGAAACATTTCGCGCAGATTATGTAATCTCTAAAGTCTTAGAGATTATCTAATCTAGCCCTAACCATAAATCAGTTAAGCGAACCAAAATGATAGAAGGAAGAGTAGAAACCCTGACAAAAATGGTGTGTGATTAACAAGCTAAACTTGTTTTACCAACAGCATCAACAGTACCGTCAGCGTCACCAGCATCATCAGTACAGTCAACATCAGAATCAACAACACCAATAACATCACAAACTCTGTCAGCTCAAGAATCACTATGGACATCATTACGAATCAATAACCCGTATATTGTATCAACGAGTTATGAAGAATTAACTCATTCTCTTTGAAGAAATTATATGTATATTTTATATATTTTGAAATAAAAATAAATCTTTCCGTGCTAAGCTATTGTGTGTGAATCTTAACTACTCGGTTAATTCATATTACAAATATGCAATAATGTATGTCCTTCGGCCGCAACTTAACCAGCGTTAACTACAATCTCTGTCACAATTCAAAAAATTCCAATTCATAATAAATCAAGTATATATTTGATTTTACACTTTCATCATCGATGTACCCGAAACTTTTCAGATAACATCATTCGTACTTTGCGAAATTCACAAGAATTCCACGAACCGAACATCATACATCAACAAATAACGAAGTATTGATTCATAATTTCAATGTCATTAAAGAAATACTGCGTAAAAGTTATGTACTTTTTAAAGCCTTTAGGGATTATTCAATTCTAGTTTCAACAGTAAATCAAATGAGTTTAATTTAACATTAACTCATTAAATCTATGTTACATCTGAAGAAAATATACATATATATATATATATTTTCATAAAGACTGTAATAAAATTCTTTTGTACAAAATATTAATTGTGAAATTTTTTTTAACGGGTAAGTAATACCCGAGAGATATATAAATTCACAATTAATATATTACATTCTCCGAATCTGATTCAGCAAATCATCCATTATACTCCCTACTTTCACAACAATATACATTCTTTTATAGAAATCAAAACAACCATACTCATTCAAAATTTAATTACATATTCTGATTTTGAAATCTCAAAATTCAACATGAGATATGACCAAATTCATCACTCTTAGATCCTTACATCTTTCACAAGCTATATTTTGACTTCAAAACTGTGTTAGAACATCAAATGTATGTTAACGATTACAATCTGTGTTCAAACCCTTCGAAAATTTCTGAAGACACTTCGAATGATGAGCAATCGAGATGATGATCCAACCACATGTTACCCACAGTTGTGTACCCGAAAAACTCTTGAAACCAAAGTAAAAGTTTAAACAACGTATCCGCGTGAGATTCTTTAGCATTTATTAGCAAAAATAACTTTGCGACTCCTATTCAAAGTAGTCAGTTTTGTCACAGCTCCAGCAAGTCAACTTCGACTTTTCAGTCAGACTAACCTTATTATAACCTTGAGATATACACCATCGTTACCAGGGAACCTTTTACATTCCACCACATTATTAACAGATGTATCAAAAACTTCATTACCCTTTGACTTTAGCCTCTCCAAAAAGTCATTATAATTATTCATTGAAACCCCATCATTTACTCATTCGCATCTTGTAATGAGAATTTCTATACGAATCATTAGGAATTAGCAATCAGTATTTTGAAATCTCGCAGCATGTCTACGCCAACAATTATATGTGTATATATAACGTCTATCTTCTAGACTTAATTTGAATGTGAAGATTCTGAAAAACACTTCGAACTACGAATTGGTTCTCCGAAAATGGAAAAATACTGATGAAGCAGCAAAAAAACTATAAACGACCTTAACAGTAAAAGTTTGATGATAATGAATAGGTGTGCTGGCAAAGCGCAGAAAAAGAGAAGTCTTGGAACTGGAAAACGGATTGAGCAAGTAGGAAGGAGGCTGTGGACAAATTACAAAGACTGAACCTGACTTCAAAGGATCCAAATAATTCAGTATCTGCTGAAGTCATTAACGAATACCTTGCTCCTGACTCTAAACCCCTGCGGACAATATTCTTCATCATCCTCTGATATTCGAAATTCTAAAATATCATCGTATCTTTCATTATAAATATCCTCCATATTTCTGAAGATATTTTCTTAATTTTTCTTATTTGAAATCATTTACCTCTTCGCGCTATCTGTATTACATCATAAAAGAAACTATTTTAGTTTCTAAATTCTGAAACATTCAAGTTTAAAATAGGAATATTTTGAAGTAGTGTTGGGAACTGAAGCATGAATTAATATAATATAATGACACTTGATCAATGTGATTATATTACAGTAAGTCATGCTGAGTTTCTAAATGGAACGTGATGATTCACAGATCATAACATCATCATGTGCCATGTTATACGACTCTTGTATTCTATTTAACCTCTAAAATATCAAGAAAATATTTCTTGATGATTCGGCCTTTTCCAAGGTATTTTAGTAATTTGACAAGTCAAGATCGTGCCATCACAATTTCCTTCCTAGAACATTAACAATGTTCATTTCGAAATTCATATCTGTGAATTCTGGACCATTACAAGCGGTGCTTAATCGCAAGAAGAAGAAACGAAAGGACAAAACTCTGAAATAGAAATTGGGGTATAAATTGCAGCAAATAAAAGAGAGCATTAACTGTGAATGATAATGATTATAGAAGACAGAAGCAGAGACTTTGAAATATAAGGGAACATATAAAGCCCAACGACAAACCAGAAATTATAAACCATATATACCGATCCATATAACAATATAAAGACACGGGAGAACTAGGAACACTATAAACCCAAGAGTATAGTAGAAGTATATCGAGAATCAGAACTGGATGGAGCATATTGAGGAATACTTTAAAATATGAGTTGAGGGGGAAAGAATAGAAGGTGATGAAACATGACTAGAAACTTAGAAATCAACAGATTTAATTCACACAATGGCAGAATAAGTGAATCAAACCCTCTAGTGAATAGGTTAAGTTTTTTTTTGATTAATTTAGTCAAACCACAACTAAATCAAGTGTGATTAGATCAATACCTAGAGCTATTATTCACCACCTGGGTGATTTGGACTGAGAGAGAATCGAAGGAGCTCACTAGATCTGAGTGTGTGTAACAAATGAGAGGCTTAACCTAAAATGAAGAACATAAGACTTTATATACCCCTGCTGTTGACACACCCATATGATTCATTCATCACACGTACGAGTTGGCTTCATCAACCGTACAGGTGATCACTCACTCGTGTCATATCACTTAGGTTGTAATTGTGACTTAGCTCAACATCAACCATGCATATGAGCCTGTCAGCCGTACTAGTGAGGCTTCACTCGTACGTCTGACTAAGTCTAACATAGTCAAACATCTAAATCTCGTTCCTGCAGTTCCTGTAACCACATACAAACACGGATAGGATTATAACGAGCAATCATGGTGGCCTGTAAACTGTTGTACCTGCAATGGACGTGGGTAGATGTCTAGGGACTTGCATAAAATGCATCAACAGATGGTGTGAGTTGTAAGGAAACGAAGAAGGTGAATTTATAAGAAAATCTCCAACAGAACAATTAAAATGGACGATCGCATTTAAAGCGGATCCTAATTTCCTTGATTACCGGAGAGTCAAATCTTATTAAGAAGATTTTCTTCAAATCCCTTAAAATCTGGGAATCAATCATATCTACGTCAAATGATAAGATGAATCTACACTTACTCATTTCACTCTTCTATGTTAGCTTCATTCGTACTCTTCATATAAATGGATTGTTTATCCAAATTATTCGCTGATGATAAAACTCTAATTTTCAGCCCGTATGCATCATGAAAACATACTTATTATCATTCACGACCTTTCCACTCAAATTTCGGGACGAAATTTCTTTAACGGGTAGGTACTGTGACAACCCGGAAATTTCCAACCAAATTTAAACTTTAATCTTTATATGTTTTCGACACGATAAGCAATATTTGTTAAGTTAAATTTCAAGAATTTTAAACTATGTTCATACATTCATTCAACCTCGACCAAGTTCTAACAATTCACGAACCATTAAACGAATATGATTATATATGTATATGTGTATATATATTATAACTTGAAATGTAAACAAAATATTAGATTAAATACTTTATATGATTGTATCTGTTTCAAAATGTTTATCAATGGAATTAGAAGATAAGATCAAATGATTGAATTATCAGATATATTGAATTATGATTACAAGTCTCTGTTGAAAGGCCCATGTTGATTTGAGAAATCTTTTCATTTTAACAATATTCGGAAAATGGTAAAGTGATTTATAAATATGAACAAATTATCAATCATTGAGAACTAGACAAAGGATAGTGGAAGATTTAATCTCATAAAGACTCGATTGATCTATTTAGTTTCAAACGTACAAAAACGTTTTCAGTTTAAAAAGAACTGTATTATTAAAACGTATATAACTTTTATAAATATCTAGAACCACTTTTGACAACTCATTACTTAACTAGTATGATAAAGATAACGATATTTATATTTTATTTTATTAAATATATATAACGATTTAAATTAATATTATATATATTTATACGCGTATTATACGTACATAGTTTTATACTTTTACTATACTTAAACTTTACCTTTACTTTATTTTTACTTTACTTTAACTTTAATAATTCATACTTTAATAATTCACTTTAATAATTCATACTTTAATAATTCACTTTAATAATTCATACTTTAAAAATTCACTTTAATAATTCATACTTTAATAATTCACTTTAATAATTCATACTTTAATAATTCACTTTAATAATTCAAAAATCTATTATAAATAGAATTCAATAGGTTTCATTATTTCATAGAAACTTGAAAATAGTTTTCTCTAAACTCTCTCAATCGATTTACATATATATATTTACTCCGTATTATCTCAAGATATTATTAGTATACATAAAATATTACGACGGAGTGCTGTCCGAGTGATTTCGAAGTTGTTTTTTCGAGTGGGATAGGATTAAGGAAATTATGGGTTATAGCTATGGAGGTGATTGAGTATGGTTCATGGGTATGCTCGTGAGGTCAATATAGTGTTTATCATCTCCGTTGCGTTTACGTACCTTTCCTACAATATTGAATCTCAATATTGATATGTGAGTACTCATAATTTAATTTTTACATACTAATAGTGTATCCCTGACTAGTGCTCGAGTATATAGGATTATGCATGCTTGTACTTTTGATATTGCCATTAGATAGGTTATGTTGATTCCTGAATTAGTTACATATACAATTGAGATAAGGTATAAGATATGCTAGCGAAAAATAGTTGAATTTTGGTTTAAGAATCACTTGAATCCAAGTAACGGTTAGAAAGTTATGAAATAAACAAATTGCATAATTAATTTCGTAATTAAAATTGCTGATGATAATTAGTGAACTAATTTTCTAGGTTATAAAAAGTGGTTATTTGGATTCTACTCATCGAGTAGATGAATTTTCATATAAAGCACATCTCGTTTCGTTGAACGGTTGTCAAGTTATGGACAAAAGAAGTTTTGCAAATTTTGATGAAATGTCGAAACGGGAACTGAAATTCTCGCTGATCTGCGTTGTTTCATATATAAAAAAAAATACCACTGAATTCTTTGCTGTAAGGTCTAACAAACGACACTGGCCGTTTGTCAATTCGAGTCTCGACGATTTTTCTAAAAATCATCAAAGTTGACGGTTTGGTCACATTTTAAAATTCTAAAAAGAGCTGAATCTTTTTTATTTAAAAATGTCAGTTTTGTATCAGTTGTCATGGTCGGCCTGATATGTGTTTACTCTTGCCAAAAATCATGTTATATCTTTGTGGTAACGAGAATTTGCAGTTTTTGACCGTTTGTCAATACGAGTTTTGAGGAATTTTCTAAAAATCTCCAAAGTAGGCTACTCGGTCACTTTTGTAAATTTATTAAAGCTGAAAAATTAACTTTGAAACGCCGAAAACGCGTTGGCAACTACGAGTTGTCTAGGTTTAGTTTACTTCTGTAATATTTATGCTTAATCTTTTTGGTAATGTGTAACTTTTATCTTTGGCCGTTTATCAATCGGAGTTCCGATAATTTTTCTAAAAATAGCTGAAGTGGCCCGTTTAGTCATGTTTGATCGAAAATCATTTTTGTATAAGTTATTATATATTTGCATGCGACCTCATTTTTACTTTGACCTTTGACTTTTGACTTTAACCTTTGACTTTTGACTTTGAACTTTGACTTTTCCTGTTAACTTTTCAGTTAACTTTTTGTGTTGATTTTCTCTATAAAAAAAAAACCTAAAATACTATTTTATGATTATGAAACCATTTGTATTACGTTGTTTTACACGTCACCTTTTACTAGAATCTTAATTGAGCATGAGTAATATAACATGTTACTATACTGTAGAGTCAGACTCGAGCTATAGGATAGGATTACACTATGACATGACCTAAATTGCTATACAAATATTGACCAACATATAAATATATATAATTAATATAGGTTCGTGAATCCGAGACCAACCTTGCACTTGTTCAATGACGTTATATGTATTTTTACTACGAAATACAGTATGGTGAGTTCCATTTGCCTTTTTACCCTTTATATTTTTGGGACTGAGAATACATGCGCTTTTATAAATGTTTGACGAAATAGACACAAGTAATTGAAACTACATTCTATGGTTGAATTATCGAAATCGAATATGCCCCTTTTTATTAAAGTCTGGTAATCTAAGAATTAGGGAACAGACACCCTAATTGACGCGAATCCTAAAGATAGATCTATTGGGCCTAACAAACCCCATCCAAAGTACCGGATGCTTTAGTACTTTGAAATTTATATCATGTCCGAAGGAGGATCCCGGAATGATAGGGGATATTCTTATATGCATATTGTTAATGTCGGTTACCAGGTGTTCACCATATGAATGATTATTTTTGTCTCTATGCATGGGACGTATATTTATGAGAACTGGAAATGAAATTCTTGTGGTCTATTAAAATGATGGAAATAAATGATTATGATAAACTAATGAACTCACCAACCCTTTGGTTGACACTTTAAAGCATGTTTATTCTCAGGTGTTAAAGAAATCTTCCGCTGTGCATTTGCTCATTTTAAAGATATTACTTGGAGTTTTTCATAGCATATTTCGAAGAACGTTGCATTCGAGTCATTGAGTTCATCAAAGATTATTATTAAATCAATTTATAGTTGGATAGTGGATATTATGAAATGGTATGTATACCTGTCAATTTTCGATGTAAAGAAAGATTATCTTTTAAAAACGAATGCAATGTTTGTAAAATGTATCATATAGAGGTCAAATACCTCGCAATGTAATCAACTATTGTGAATCGTTTATAATGTATATGAACGGGTCCTTTCAGTTACCATTAAAAATACTAGTAACACAGTAGTTGTATTAGAATCTAGTGCTCTCTGATAATAAAGAACAGCTCTAGTCTTATATACTGACTACCCAATTCTAGTAAAAATTTTCAAAATTTTCAGCTAAATAAATTTAAAATCATGTTTATACACATTTATGAACGATAAAAATAGGTGTTAACACCGAAATTATTGTTACCTCAGAAAGGACATAAATTGAGAAACAAACCAAAATGTTAGAATTCATTTAAAATGGAATAGAGGAAAATAAAAAGGCAAAGTAAGGAAAATAAAAGCCAAGTGTGGGAAAAAAAATTTACCAAGTTATTTAGAACATATGTCACATATTTTTATACAAATAATTGAAGATACTTTTGTTTTGGACAAAATTAACTGTTTTATCCGAAAAATTGTAATATATTTGAAAGAAAGATGGATCTACACGATGAATCAATTCCAACATTAAAAGGAAGTAAAGTCTTCCAAAAAAGAAATGCGCTTCTTGATTTAGGTCAGGAAGTTGTCGTCCAGACCAGTTGTAGAGTCTACGAAAAACCTTGAAAAGTTTTCTCGAAAATCAGCTGAAAATCCACGGACCTCAGCATCAAACAGGGTCGCCAAGTGGTCAAAATTATCCTAACCATGAGAGGATCTGTCTCGTACAATGGGGGGCACCATGCAAATTAGCTTATAAGACTAATGAATCAGATCCCCAGAAAGGATAATCTCCTTAAAGATCAAAAATCAGCTTTTAAGACTGATATTACCCAATCCTTGGGATTGACCTTAAAGATTGAGAATTACAAACTTATGGAATTCGATGATATCTAAACTTGAGCTTGAACGAGAAAATATTTTGATCAAAATTACAAACCGATTTGTTTTCTGAAAACCCATTTTTAATCTGTTCATTACCATTGAACGTAAAATCCTAGGAATTCACCTGGAATTCATTAGGTCACCTGAACCAAATCGAGTGTCAACCGTAAGAACGGTGGTTGCATAGCATGGTCGAAGACAGGACCTTGTGCCAGACAGAAAAACTATAGGATGATCTTTACTATTGCTCCTACAAAGGATAGTAATTGCATCCAACACGATATAGACCATAATCAAAAGCATGTCGCGGGACATTACCTCAACAGTTGTTTGTTCAACGCTTTCCTTTACAACCGGACGGTAGTTTACCGGAAGGTAATATACGGAGCAAGTATACTGGACATGTTGCTTTCCCAATACAATGTTAGCAAGTGGGTGACACAAAACCGCAAGTTTTAAGCTAAAATTTTCAAATCTGAAACCCACAAAACCCACTAAAATAATTTGCAAACACCGGTGAAGGGTTATTCCGGAAAACTTATCTAGGGTAAAAGCTAGATTAAATTTTCAAAAGATCAAATGTTTTCATAAAGATTCAATTTCCTAAAGGATCTAAATTTTTATAGTCATGTGGGACTGTAAACCACAATGTTACTACCATTGTTCATACTGCCGTATAGAAATCACTGATGTACAAAGTGTGAAGAATAAAGAAGTGATTCTAGTATTTTTATTTCAAGACTATATTGATTGAGGACAAGCAACGCTCAAGTGTGGGAATATTTGATAATGCTAAAAACGAACATATATTTCATAGCATTATCCCTCAAGAAAGACAAGCTTTTAGTTGCAATTGTTCTATTTACAAGTGATATTCGTTTAAATAATAAAAGGTGAAGACAAAAGATAGATTCGATGAATTGAAGACGCAAATGACCAAAAAGCTAAAAAGTACGAAGTACAATCCAAGTGGTTCAAATTATTGATGAGAAACGTCTAGAAATTACAAGAGTATGAGCCGCAAAACGCAAAGTACAAGATATTAAATAGTACGAAAGGATGTTCGAAAATCCAGAACTGGGACCAGAGTCAACTCTCAACGCGCGACGCAACGGACTAAAAATTACAAGTCAACTATGCACATAAATATAATATAAGATATATTTAATTCTTAAAATTATATATATATATATATTATATTATATATTAAAACCGTCAGCAAACAAGAAAACAAAGTTATGTGAGCAGTCCCTAGACTCCATGCGATCGCATGGAAAATGCAAAGGAAGCCCATGCGATCGCATGGCCCCAAAACTCTGGCCACATCTATAAATTTTGCAGTTTTCGGCCGAATATGACACACATAATTTTCAATCTCTCTCTCACGATATATATATATATATATATATATATATATATATATATATATATATATATATATATATATATATATATATATATATATATATATATATATATATATATATATATATATATATAATTTTAATTTAAGATTAATAATAATAAGGTTATGTTAGCGAATATTGTAAGTGTGTAAGTCGAAATTCTGTCCGTGTAACGCTACGCTATTATTAATCATTGTAAGTAATGTTCAATATTTTTAATTAATGTCTCGTAGCTAAGTTATTATTATGCTTATTTAAATCGAAGTAATCATGATGTTGGGCTAAATATTAAAGACGGGGTAATTGGGCTTTGTACCATAATTGGGGTTTGGACAAAAGAACGACACTTGTGAAAATTAGACTATGGGCTATTAATGGGCTTTATATTTGTTTAATTAAATGATAGTTCGTTAATTTAATATAAAGATTTACAATTGGACGTAATTATAAATAACCACATACACTCGATCGAACACGATGGGTGGGATATTTATAAGTACTAATAATCATTCCTTTGACCGGACACGGGAATGGATTAATAGTCAATGGACTCATTAAAACAGGGGTGGATTACATGCAAGGACACTTGGTGTAATTGATAATAAAGTATTAAAATTTTATTACAGTTTAAGTCCCCAATTAGTTGGAATATTTGACTTCGGATATAAGGATAATTTGACGAGGACACTCGCACTTTATATTTATGACTGATGAACTATTATGGACAAAAACCAGATGGACATATCGAATAATCCAGGTCAAAGGACAATTAACCCATGGTAATAAATTAAAATCAACACGTCAAACATCATGATTACGGAAGTTTAAATAAGCATAATTTCTTTATTTCATATTTTATCGCACTTTTATTTACTGTCATTTTATTTATTGCACTTTTAATTATCGTACTTTTTAATTATCGCAATTTTATTTATTTCATTTTAATTATTGTCATTTATTTTATGCTTTAAATTAAGTTATATTTATTTTTAATATTTTACATTAGGTTTTAACTGCGACTAAAGTTTTAAAATTGACAAAACGGTCATTAAACGGTAAAAACCCCCTTTTATAATAATAATACTACTTATAAATATATATATATTTATATACAAATTTAGTTTTAAAAATATAGCGTTAAACTTGGCTAGCTCCCTGTGGAATGAACCGGACTTACTAAAAACTACACTACTGTACGATTAGGTACACTGCCTATAAGTGTTGTACCAAGGTTTAGGTATATCCACTCTATAAATAAATAAATAACTTATATTTCGCAATAAAAATATAACTATTTCGTACCCCTCTGCTTTAACATCAGCAGCGTAGGTGGATTGAATTGTTGAATGATTACGACTTTGAGATTCGTTACCACCCGGGGAAGGCAAATGTGGTAGCCGACGCCTTGAGCAAAAAGGACAGAGAACCCATTCGAGTAAAATCTATGAATATAATGATTCACAATAACCTTACAACTCAAATAAAGGAGGCGCAACAAGGAGTTTTAAAAGAGGGAAATTTAAAGAATGAAATACCCAAAGGATCGGAGAAGCATCTTAATATTCGGGAAGACGGAACCCGGTATAGGGCTGAAAGAAATTGGGTACCAAAATTTAGAGATATGAGAGAAATGGTACTTAGATAAGCTCATAAAACCAGATACTCAATACATCCTGGAACGGGGAAGATGTACAAGGATCTCAAGAAACATTTTTAGTGGCCAGGTAAGAAAGCCGACGTTGCTAAATACGTAGGGGAATGTTTGAAGTGTTCTAAGGTCAAAGCGGAGCATCATAAACCATCAGGTCTACTTCAACAACCCGAAATCCAGGAATGAAAATGGGAAAACATTACCATGGATTTCATCACTAAATTGCCAAGGACTACAAGTGGTTTTGATACTATTTGGGTAATAGTCGATCGTCTCACCAAATCAGCACACTTTCTGCCAATGAGAGAAGATGATAAAATGGAGAAGTTGGCGCGATTATATTTGAAGGAAGTTGTCTCCAGACATGGAATATCAAACTCTATTATCTCTGATAGGGATGGCAAATTTGTTTCAAGATTCTGGCAGACATTACAGCAAGCATTACGAACTCGTCTAGACATGAGTACTGCCTATCATCCATAAACTGATGGGCAGAGCGAAAGGACGATACAAATGCTTGAAGACATGCTACGAGCATGTGTTATTGATTTCGGAAACAGTTGGGATCGGCACCTTCCGATAGCAGAATTTTCCTACAACAACAGCTACCATTCAAGCATTGAGATGGCGCGGTTTGAAGCACTTTATGGTAGAAAGTGCAGGTCTCCAATTTGTTGGAGTGAAGTGGGGGATAGACAGATTACGGGTCCGGAGATAATACAAGAAACTACCGAGAAGATCATCCAAATTCAACAACGGTTGAAAACCGCCCAAAGTCGACAAAAGAGCTACGCTGACATTAAAAGAAAAGATATAGAATTTGAAATTGGAGAGATGGTCATGCTTAAAGTTGCACCTTGGAAGGGAGTTGTTCGATTTGGTAAACGTGGGAAATTAAATCCAAGGTATATTGGATCATTCAAGATTATTGATCATGTCGGACCAGTAGCTTACCGACTTGAGTTACCTCAACAACTCGCGGCTGTACATAACACTTTCCTCGTCTCGAATTTGAAGAAATGTTTTGCTAAAAAAGATCTCACCATTCCGTTAGATGAAATTCAAATCAACGAAAAACTTCAATTCATCGAAGAACCTTTCGAAATAATGGATCGTGAGGTTAAAAGACTTAAGCAAAACAAATACCAATTGTTAAGGTTCGATGGAATGCTCGTAGAGGACCCGAGTTCACCGGGGAATGAGAAGATCAGATGAAGAAGAAATACCCGCACTTATTTCTAGAAGATACGTCAACACCTCCAACGGCTTAAAATTTCAGGACGAAATTTATTTAACGGGTAGGTACTGTAGTGACCCGAACTTTTCCATGTTTATTTATATTAAATGAAATTGATATTTACATAATTAATTGTTTCCAACATGTTAAGCAATCAAACTTGTTAAGACTTGATTAATTGAAATAGGTTTCATATAAACAATTGACTACCCAAGTTGACCGGTGATTCACGAACGTTAAAACTTGTAAAAAATATATGATGACATATATATATGGATATATATATAGTTAACATGATATTATGATAAGTAAACATATCATTAAGTATATTAACAATGAACTACATATGTAAAAACAAGACTACTAACTTAATGATTTCGAAACGAGACATATATGTAATGATTATCGTTGTAACAACATTTAACTGTATATATATCATACTAAGATATATTAATATATCATAATATCATGATAATGTAATAATTTAACATCTCTTTAGATATAATAAATAATGGGTTCACAACATTTAACAAGATCGTTAACCTAAAGGTTTCAAAACAACATTTACATGTAACGACTAACGATGACTTAACGACTCAGTTAAAATGTATATACATGTAGTTTTTTAATATGTATTCATACACTTTTGAAAGACTTCAAGACACTTATAAAAATACTTCTACTTAACAAAAATGCTTACAATTACATCCTCGTTCAGTTTCATCAACAATTCTACTCGTATGCACCCGTATTCATACTCGTACAATACACAGCTTTTAGATGTATGTACTATTGGTATATACACTCCAATGATCAGCTCTTAGCATCCCATTTAAGTCACCTAACACATGTGGGAACCATCATTTGGCAACTAGCATGAAATATCTCATAAAATTACAAAAATATTAGTAATCATTCATGACTTATTTACATGTAAACAAAATTACATATCCTTTATATCTAATCCATATACCAACGACCAAAAACACCTACAAACACTTTCTTTCTTCAATTCTATTCATCTAATTAATCTCTCTCAAGTTCTATCTTCAACTTCTAAGTGCTCTTCATAAATTCTATAAGTTCTAGTTTCATAAAATCAAGAATACTTCCAAGTTTGCTAGCTTACTTCCAATCTTGTAAAGTGATCATCCAACCTCAAGAAATCTTTATTATTTACAGTAAGATATCTTTCTAATATTAGGTAATACTCATATTCAAACTTTAATTCAATTTCTATAACTATAACAATCTTATTTCGAGTACAAATCTTACTTGAACTTGTTTTCGTGTCATGATTCTGCTTCAAGAACTTTCAAGCCATCCAAGGATCCTTTGAAGCTAGATCTATTTTTCTCATTTCCAGTAGGTTTATCCACAAAACCTGAGGTAGTAATGATGTTCATAACATCATTCGATTCATATATATATATAAAACTACCTTATTTGAAGGTTTAAACTTGAAATCACTAGAACATAGTTTAGTTAATTCTAAACTTGTTCGCAAACAAAAGTTAATCCATCTAACTTGACTTTTAAAATCAACTAAACACATGTTCTATATCTATATGATATTCTAACTTAATGATTTAAAACTTGGAAATACGAAAAACACCGTAAAACCGGACATACGCCGTCGTAGTAACACCGCGGGCTGTTTTGGGTTCGATAATTAAAAACTATGATAAACTTTGATTTAAAAGTTATTTTTCTGAGAAAATGATTTTTCTTATGAACATGAAATTATATTCAAAAATCATGATTAAACTCAAAGTGGAAGTATGTTTTTCAAAATAGTTATCAAGACGTCGTTCTTTCAACTGAAATGACTACCTCTTACAAAAACAATTTGTAACTTATATTTCTGATTATAAACCTATACTTTTTCTGTTTATATTCATAAAATAGAGTTCAATATGAAACCATAGCAATTGGATTCACTCAAAACGGATTTAAAACGAAGAAGTTATGGGTAAAACAAGATTGGATATTTTTTTATTGTTGTAGCTACGGGAAATATTGTAACAATTCTATACAAATCATATCCTAGCTAACTTATATTGTATTATACATGTATTCTAATGTATTATGTAATCTTGGGATACCATAGACACGTATGCAAATGTTTTGACATATCATATCGACCCATCTATATATATTATTTGAAACAACCATAGACACTCTATATGCAGTAATGTTAGAGTTAGCTATACAGGGTTGAGGTTGATTCCAAAAATATATATACTTTGAGTTGTGATCTAGCCTGAGACATGTATACACTGGGTCGTGAATTGGGTCAAGATAATATATATCAATTTATTTCTGTACATCTAACTATGGACAACTAGTTGTAGGTTACTAACGAGGACAGCTGACTTAATAAACTTAAAACATTAAAACGTATTAAAAATGTTGTAAATATATTTTGAACATACTTTGATATATATGTACATATTTGTTATAGGTTCATGAATCGACCAGTGGCCAAGTCTTACTTCCCGACGAAGTAAAAATCTGTGAAAGTGAGTTATAGTCCCACTTTTAAAATCTAATATTTTTGGGATGAGAATACATGCAGCTTTATAAATGTTTTACAAAATAGATACAAGTACATGAAACTACTTTCTATGGTTGAATGATCGAAGCCAAATATGCCCCTTTTTGCTTGGTAGCCTAAGAATTAGGGAACATCACTAATTTTGAGAATTAGTGCACGCCTAATTGACGCGAATCCTAAAGATAGATCTATTGGGCCTAACGAACCCCATCCAAAGTACCGGATGCTTTAGTACTTCGAGTTTTATATCATTTCCGATGGATGTCCCAGAATGATGGGGATATTCTTATATGCATCTTGTTAATGTCGGTTAGCAGGTGTTCACCATAAGAAGGATTTTTATCTCTATATATGGGATGTATATTGAAATATGAAATCTTGTGGTCTATTATTACGGTTTGATAAATATATAGGTTAAACCTATAACTCACCAACATTTTTGTTGACGTTTAAATCATGTTTATTTTCAGGTGAATATTAAGAGCTTCCGCTGTTGCATGCTAATATATAGATAAGATTTGGAGTCAGCATGCTTGTATAATATTGTTTAAAACTGCATTCGAAATTTACTTTGTTGTAACATATTAATATTGTAAACCAATATGTATTGGTAGTGTGTAAGTGTGATATTTTTTAGATTATCATTTCTGATAATCTAGGTGGTGTCCTTTTAACCTTGTCGATAAAATAAAGGTTATGGTTTGTTTTAAAAACGAATGCAGTCTTTGAAAAACGTCTCATATAGAGGTCAAAACCTCACAAAAAATCAATTAATATGGAACGTTTATAATAAATATGAACGGGACATTTCAGCGCTCGGCCGTCTAGCGTCATGCGTAACCCCTGCAGGTAGCTTATATGCTTAAGCCCTTTGATTAAGAGCGTGAGCGGCACACAGCCACGTCAGCATACGCCAAAGGCGGTTCCGGATATATCGCTTAACTAAATTAATCAGCGTTTGACACGTGTTTCTGAGAATTTCGGACATTCTACGCCTATAAATAGACCCCCTGGGTGACCACATTTCACATCTAAACTTCAGTCATAGAGAAGTACACTTTCTCTATCCCACAATAGTTTCTCACTCTAAAACTTTAACCTCTTAGCAATAGAACGCTACACGGACCAATTACAGTTTGGTCCCAAGACTGATTGAGGCCACCCCATGGATTTCTCATCCGTGTTTCGGGTCTGCAGGGATTTTTTGCTGAGGGCAAATATCAGCCGACAACATATTGCTCAACACTAGGTTGTTATAGTACTGTACTGGTACCTTTCATCCGCTATACGGAAAATATTACCAACATTTCTGAACAAGAGAAAGCAATAGCAAGTATTTTTCTTTTCGAACATATTGATGGATTTTTTAGAATATGCATATTGTGTGATCAAAGATCCAAGTGTATTATGGAAAAATCTCAAGGATATATATGATATTAATTATAAAGAAACAATGATAATCTATGAACAAATAAATTTGAAGATGTTAGTACATGCTCTTATAAGAATCCAAGATATTCTTATTATTGATCTGATAACATGGATCATCGGTATAGTATTTCTTGAATACATCAACATCTTGTTTAGTGCTACATATAATTCACAAAGGAAAAGGAAACGAGAATGATACTTTTAAAAAAACCTTAAGTAAGTAAACCCTAATCTACCTTCAGACTTAAATAAATGATTTTAGACCATAACATATATATGTTTATTAAATGTTATCTTTTATGTACTTCAAATTGTAACTGGTTTATAAGTAATATTCTTTGATTATCTTATTAAAATATTATTACTCATTGTTTACTTATCTTATTTGAAGTTTTAATATGGATCCTGAGACCTATGTATTGCATAATACAGATAGTGGTACCACACATACTACACTCAAATCTAAGAAGTATTTCATTAATCTGAAACCAACTGAAGTAATTATAAATTGAAATGCCCCGTTCATATTAATTATAAACGTTTCATATTAATTGGTTTCTTTGCGAGGTTTTGACCTCTATATGAGACGTTTTTCAAATCTTGCATTCGTTTTTAAAAACAACCATAACCTTTATTATTGAATAAAGGTCTTAATGACATAATTTAGATTGTCTATCAAAGATAATCTCCTCAAATAAATAAGTTTTTACACAACTCATTACAATATGATCAAATATATTACAACAAATACTCCGAATGCAAGTTTAAACAATATAAACAATTATGCCGACTCCAAATCTTGACCTTGGGTTGGCATATGACAGCGGAAGCGTTTTTAATATTCACCTGAGAATAAACATGCTTAAAACGTCAACAAAAATGTTGGTGAGACATAGGTTTAATTTCTATATAATAATCATAACATTTAATAAGCCACAAGATTTAATTTAATTAAATGCGCAGGATCATTACAACTGCAAAAAAATCATTCATACGATGAGTTGGCTGGTAACCGACCTTAACATAGAGCACTTAAGATATCTGGCATCATACATTCTACTATTCAAATGTATGACAAGAACCCTTCGAAGTACTAAAGCATTTCCATTATTCGAAAATGGGGGTGGTTGGTGCCCGTAGAATACCTTTAGGATTCGCGTCAATTAGTGTTTTTCACTAATTCTTAGGTTACTAAGCATAATAATAATAAGTGCAGATATCCGGTATAACAAAACAATCGTAGAATGTAGTTCCATGAACTTGTGCTTATTTTGTAAAACATTTATAAATTTTGCATGTATTCTCATCCCAAAATAATTTAGATAGTAAAAATGGGACTATAACTCACTTGTGATGATTTCCGAATAGATGGTGATAAGACTTGGCCTTTTGACAAATTCACGAACCTAATAATAATATTCTTGTGTCAAGATATATATATATATATATATATATATATATATATATATATATATATATATATATATATATATATATATATATATATATATATATATATTTAATATTCCATACTTATGATACTTATGATAATTTTAATTGTCCATTGTTAGTAGTCCAACGTTCGTAGTCCAATAGTCCAATAGTCCAACAGTATAAATATATATATATATATATATAAATGCGTATATTGTGTTAGAATTCACTAACACTATAATATATTGTCTTAATATAATAAGACACATAATATGTATATTGTCTGAAGCAATCCGCGACCCATTGTATACATGTCTCAGGCTCGATCACAACTCAAAGTATATAATATTTTGGAATCCACTTTGACCTACAGCTAACTCGAGATTACTGCCAATGGTGTCTAATAGTTCGTTCCAATAATATATATAGAAAAAGTCAAAATGATATGTCAAAACTTTGTATACGAATCCACGGTGATCAAGTCATATATATATATATATATATATATATATATATATATATATATATATGTGTGTGTGTGTGTGTGTGTGTGTGTGTGTGTGTGTGTGTGTGTGGTGCCTTACGATCTTTATTAAGACTATAATATATTGTCGTAGAACTTAATCACGACTATTATAAATTGTATTTCCATAAGTTTGGAAACAAGACATGTATAAATACATGTAGGATACAAGGTAAGTTAGCTAGGATAAGGTTAGCATCCATTTTTATAAATCATGTCCGTAGCTAAAAATTAAGAAAAATATCCAATTTTGTTTTACCTATAATTTCTTCGTTACAAATCCGTTTTGAGTGATTCGAGTTGCCATGGTTTCGTATCGAACTCAACATTATTAATCTTAACAGAAAAAGTATAGGTTTATAGTCGAAAATACAGCTTAGGTGTCAAATAAGAGAAGATAGTCATATCCGTCGTAAGAACTGTAGTGACCCGAACTTTTCCATGTTTATATATATTAATTAAGATTGATATTTACATGATTAAATGTTTCCAACATGTTAAGCAATCAAACTTGTTAAGACTTGATTAATTGAAATATGTTTCATATAGACAATTGACCACCCAAGTTGACCGGTGATTCACGAACGTTAAAACTTGTAAAAACTATATGATGACATATATATGGATATATATATATATAGTTAACATGATACTATGATAAGTAAACATATCATTAAGTATATTAACAATGAACTACATATGTAAAAACAAGACTACTAACTTAATGATTTTTAAACGAGACATATATGTAACGATTATCGTTGTAAAGACATTTAATGTATATATATATCATATTAAGAGATATTCATACATGATAATATCATGATAATATAATAATTTAAAATCTCATTTGATATTATAAACATTGGGTTAACAACATTTAACAATATCGTTAACCTAAAGGTTTCAAAACAACACTTACATGTAACGACTAACGATGACTTAACGCCTCAGTTAAAATGTATATACATGTTGTGTTTTAATATGTATTTATACACTTTTGAAAGACTTCAATACACTTATCAAAATACTTCTACTTAACAAAAATGCTTACAATTACATCCTCGTTCAGTTTCATCAACAATTCTACTCGTATGCACCCGTATTCGTACTCGTACAATACACAGCTTTTAGATGTATGTACTATTGGTATATACACTCCAATGATCAGCTCTTAGCAGCCCATGTGAGTCACCTAACACATGTGGGAACCATCATTTGGCAACTAGCATGAAATATCTCATAAAATTACAAAAATATGAGTAATCATTCATGACTTATTTACATGAAAACAAAATTACATATCCTTTATATCTAATCCATACACCAACGACCAAAAACACCTACAAACACTTTCATTCTTCAATTTTCTTCATCTAATTGATCTCTCTCAAGTTCTATCTTCAAGTTCTAAGTGTTCTTCATAAATTCTACAAGTTCTAGTTACATAAAATCAAGAATACTTTCAAGTTTGCTAGCTCACTTCCAATCTTGTAAGGTGATCATCCAACCTCAAGAAATCTTTGTTTCTTACAGTAGGTTATCATTCTAATACAAGGTAATAATCATATTCAAACTTTGGTTCAATTTCTATAACTATAACAATCTTATTTCAAGTGATGATCTTACTTAAACTTATTTTTGTGTCATGATTCTGCTTCAAGAACTTCGAGCCATCCAAGGATCCATTGAAGCTAGATCCATTTTTCTCTTTTTCATTAGGTTTATCCAAGGAACTTAAGGTAGTAATGATGTTCATAATATCATTCGATTCATACATATAAAGCTATCTTATTCGAAGGTTTAAACTTGTAATCACTAGAACATAGTTTAGTTAGTTCTAAACTTGTTCGCATACAAAAGTTAATCCTTCTAACTTGACTTTTAAAATCAACTAAACACATGTTCTATATCTATATGATATGCTAACTTAATGATTTAAAACCTGGAAACACAAAAAACACCGTAAAACCGGATTTACGCCGTCTTAGTAACACCGCGGGCTGTTTTGGGTTAGTTAATTAAAAACTATGATAAAATTTGATTTAAAAGTTGTTATTCTGAGAAAATGATTTTTATTATGAACATGAAACTATATCCAAAAATTATGGTTAAACTCAAAGTGGAAGTATGTTTTCTAAAATGGTCATCTAGACGTCGTTCTTTCGACTGAAATGACTACCTTTACAAAAACGACTTGTAACTTATTTTTCCAACTATAAACCTATACTTTTTCTGTTTAGATTCATAAAATAGAGTTCAATATGAAACCATATCAATTTGATTCACTCAAAACGGATTTAAAATGAAGAAGTTATGGGTAAAACAAGATTGGATAATTTTTCTCATTTTAGCTACGTGAAAATTGGTAACAAATCTATTCCAACCATAACTTAATCAACTTGTATTGTATATTATGTAATCTTGAGATACCATAGACATGTATACAATGTTTTGACCTATCATGTCGACACATCTATATATATTTCGGAACAACCATAGACACTCTATATGTGAATGTTGGAGTTAGCTATACAGGGTTGAGGTTGATTCCAAAATATATATAGTTTGAGTTGTGATCAATACGGAGATACGTATACACTGGGTCGTGGATTGATTCAAGATAATATTTATCGATTTATTCCTGTACATCTAACTGTGGACAACTAGTTGTAGGTTACTAACGAGGACAGCTGACTTAATAAACTTAAAACATCAAAATATATTAAAAGTGTAGTAAATATATTTTGAACATACTTTGATATATATGTATATATTGTTATAGGTTCGTGAATCAACCAGTGGCCAAGTCTTACTTCCCGACGAAGTAAAAATCTGTGAAAGTGAGTTATAGTCCCACTTTTAAAATCTAATATTTTTGGGATGAGAATACATGCAGGTTTTATAAATGATTTACAAAATAGACACAAGTACGTGAAACTACATTCTATGGTTGAATTATCGAAATCGAATATGCCCCTTTTTATTAAGTCTGGTAATCTAAGAATTAGGGAACAGACACCCTAATTGACGCGAATCCTAAAGATAGATCTATTGGGCCTAACAAACCCCATCCAAAGTACCGGATGCTTTAGTACTTCGGAATTTATATCATATCCGAAGGGTGTCCCGGAATGATGGGGGTATTCTTATATATATGCATCTTGTTAATGTCGGTTACCAGGTGTTCACCATATGAATGATTTTTATCTCTATGTATGGGATGTGTATTGAAATATGAAATCTTGTGGTCTATTGTTACGATTTGATATATATAGGTTAAACCTATAACTCACCAACATTTTTGTTGACGTTTAAAGCATGTTTATTCTCAGGTGAATACTAAGAGCTTCTGCTGTTGCATGCTAAAATAAGGACAAGATTTGGAGTCCATGTTTGTATGATATTGTGTAAAAACTGCATTCAAGAAACTGATTTCGATGTAACATATTTGTATTGTAAACCATTATGTAATGGTCGTGTGTAAACAGGATATTTTAGATTATCATTATTTGATAATCTACGTAAAGCTTTTTAAACCTTTATTTATGAAATAAAGGTTATGGTTTGTTTTAAAAATGAATGCAGTCTTTGAAAAAGTCTCAAATAGAGGTCAAAACCTCGCAACGAAATCAATTAATATGGAACGTTTTTAATCAATAAGAACGGGACATTTCAGTTGGTATCCGAGCGTTGGTCTTAGAGAACCAGAATTTTGCATTAGTGTGTCTTATCGAGTTTGTTAGGATGCATTAGTGAGTCTGGACTTCGACCGTGTTTACTTGAAAAATGATTGCTTGACAAATTTTGTTGGAAACTATATATTTTTAACATGTGAATATTATGTGATATATTAATCTCTTAACGCGTTTGATATTATGTGATAGATGTCTACCTCTAGAACAAGTCCCATTGACTCACCTAATAATAGTGAAGAGTCAAATGTAAATTGGAATGATTCGTGGACTGATTCACAAGTTCCCGAAGAGGAACCGGAAGAAGAGTCGGAACCGGAAGAAGAATCGGAACCGGAAGAAGAATCGGAACCGGATGAAGAAATAGAACCGGTGGGGGAAATAATAAAACGGTTAAGTAAAAGAAAATCCTCAACCAACCGACCAAGGTTAATTATGGCCAATGGTGTTTCCGCCAAGGAAGCAAAATATTGGGAGGATTACCAATTCTCCGATGAATCGGATTCCGACGAGAATTCCGATGATGTTATAGAAATTACCTCAACTGAATTTAAAAAGGCAAAAGAAAATAATAAAGGAAAGGGCATAAAAATAGAGAAATCTAATTCCAACCCCGATGAACCTTATATGTATCGTCAATCCCCGAAGTCCTTAAGTTGTAACAATGACCCGGGAACCTCTAAACCACCAGGTTTTTCTAAACCAATGTGGAAAACGACGGCTCGTATTAGGGGAACAACATATATCCCTAGAAACTTGGAAAAACGAACTAAAACCGAAGAAGAAGAAACAAGCGAGTCAGAATAAGATAGTTGTATTCGTGTGGTGTAATATATGTAATATAGTGTGCTTATGCTTTATGATATATGTAAAAATTGCTTGTATTAGTAAGTATTTTTTTTATGAATCTAACTCTTGTCTATTTTACAGTATAAAAACACAAAATGGATAGACAACCCAATATTTTAAGAGACCTACCCGGAGACATGATTGATGAAATCTTGTCTAGAGTCGGTCAGAATTCTTCGGCACAACTATTTAAGGCGAGATCAGTTTGTAAGACATTCGAAGAACGTTCCAAGAATGCCTTGGTTTATAAAAGGCTTTCGTTCGAAAGATGGGGGATATCACATTGGGAAATCCATAAGTTACGATGTGTTTACTTTGACGCATATATTACGGGGAACCCAAATGCTATTTTACGCAATGGGTTAAGAAATTATTTTGACTCAATATATCCGAATATTGGACTTCGTGATTTAGAAAAAGCGGCTAACATGCAACATAAAGAAGCATGTTATGCTTACGGATTAGTAATGTTCGCTTCTCACCAAAGTGAGAACAAGAACATCGGGCTACAACTATTAAACAAAATGTTCCCACAAGTGACGGAGTCGGTAATTGGGGTAAGAAATGAGGTTTTTAGATTGTTACGGGACTGTTGGACATTACGTAACCCTCGTCCCTTTGACGACATTACAAC
Source organism: Rutidosis leptorrhynchoides (assembly GCF_046630445.1). Classification (NCBI taxonomy): domain Eukaryota; kingdom Viridiplantae; phylum Streptophyta; class Magnoliopsida; order Asterales; family Asteraceae; genus Rutidosis; species Rutidosis leptorrhynchoides. The sequence continues at coordinate 148,481,103 of NC_092340.1, read as the reverse complement.
ACGCTGTCTTATCAACGGCCATAACGGTTATGTTCCACAAGACCAAGGATGGGAAGTAATCCTAGTAAAACCAGAATGCATGACTTGTTTCTGGACGTATGAATTACGTGTCTTTATTGCCTTTGCTGAACGACTTGTGTACTAGCTAGAATTATCTTCACAACCATCTTGTATCAAATTTATTGTGTGCTATATTTCATGCTATATGTAAAATAAGCGGTATTGTAAGTTTGTAAAATATTGTGTAAAAGTTTGAACGTGAAATATTATTATAATCAGTTTTTCATATAGAATTGTAGTAGTTGAATTGTATATTAGCTACTAAGTATGAACCTAACGGGTAGGTACTACCCGAATTTAAACTTATAAAACGCTAATATGAAGAAAAAGCTTTTATAAATGAGTTCATATTATGCTACGAAATACTATTAACTACTCTTAATATTATGTATGATTAACTTGTTCCATTTGACTATTTTGAAGGAAATGGCACTGACTACTCGACACACCGTGAATATGAATGAAGAGGAATTCCGTACTTTTCTAGCTTCAAACATAGCCGCAGTACAGGCTGCGCTACATACCAACAATAACCTTGGGTCTAGTAGTACAGGAAATCGTGTAGGATGCACCTACAAAGAATTCACTGTCTGCAAACCATTGGAATTTGATGGAACCGAAGGACCGATCGGATTGAAACGGTGGACCGAGAAGGTCGAATCGGTGTTTGCCATAATTAAGTGTACTGAAGAGGACAAAGTGAAGTACGCTATGCATACCTTCACAGGTTCTGCGTTAACATGGTGGAATACCTATCTAGAGCAAGTGGGACAAGACGATGCGTACGCACTACCGTGGTCAGCATTCAAGCACTTGATGAACGAGAAGTACCGTCCCAGAACCGAGGTCAATAAGCTCAAGACAGAACTTAGAGGGTTACGAACCCAAGGATTTGATATTACCACGTACGAAAGACGATTCACAGAATTGTGCCTATTGTGTCCGGGAGCATTCGAAGATGAGGAAGAGAAGATCGACGCGTTTGTGAAAGGATTACCGGAAAGAATCCAAGAAGATATAAGTTCACACGAGCCCGCCTCCATACAACAGGCATGTAGAATGGCTCACAAACTAGTGAACCAGATTGAAGAAAGAATTAAAGAACAGACTACTGAAGAGGCCAATGTGAAGCAAGTCAAAAGAAAGTGGGAGGAAAACGATGATAAGAATCACCAATACAACAACAACAGCAATTACAACAATAATCGCAACAATTATCCCAACAATCGCAACATCAATCGCAACTACAACAAACGACCCAACAACAACAACAACAACAACAACTACAACAATCATCCCAACAACAATAATAACCGCAACAACAACAACAATCAGAAGCAGCTATGCCAAAGATGTGAAAAGTATCACTCGGGGTTCTGCACCAAATTTTGCAACAAGTGTAAAAGAAATGGTCATATCGCAGCGAAGTGTGAGGTCTACGGACCAGGGGTTAATAGAACGAAAGGAACAAATGGTGTCGGAACGAGTAATGGCGGAGCAAGTAGTGTCGGAGCAAGTTATGCCAATGTAGTTTGTTATAAATGTGGAAAACCTGGCCACATTATTAGAAATTGCCCGAACCAGGAGAACACGAATGGACAAGGCCGCGGAAGAGTTTTCAATATTAATGCGAATGAGGCACAGGAAGACCCGGAGCTTGTTACGGGTACGTCTCTTATTGACAATAAATCTGCTTACGTTTTATTTGATTCGGGTGCGGATAGAAGCTATATGAGTAGAGATTTTTGTGCTAAATTAAGTTGTCCATTGACGCCTTTGGATAGTAAATTTGTACTCGAATTAGCAAATGGTAAATTAATTTCAGCAGATAATATATGTCGGAATCGAGAAATTAAACTGGTTAGCGAAACATTTAAGATTGATTTTATACCAGTAGAGTTAGGGAGTTTTGATGTGATAATCGGTATGGACTGGTTGAAAGAAGTGAAAGCAGAGATCGTTTGTTACAAAAATGCAATTCGCATTATACGAGAAAAAGGAAAACCCTTAATGGTGTACGGAGAAAAGGGCAACTCGAAGCTACATCTTATTAGTAATTTGAAGGCACAAAAACTAATAAGAAAAGGTTGCTATGCTGTTCTAGCACACGTCGAGAAAGTACAAACTGAAGAAAAGAGCATCAATGATGTTCCCATTGCAAAAGAATTTCCCGATGTATTTCCGAAAGAATTACCGGGATTACCCCCACATCGATCCGTTGAATTTCAAATAGATCTTGTACCAGGAGCTGCACCAATAGCTCGTGCTCCTTACAGACTCGCACCCAGCGAGATGAAAGAACTGCAAAGCCAATTACAAGAACTTTTAGAGCGTGGTTTCATTCGACCAAGCACATCACCGTGGGGAGCTCCTGTTTTGTTTGTCAAGAAGAAAGATGGTACATTCAGGTTGTGTATCGACTACCGAGAGTTGAACAAACTTACCATCAAGAACCACTACCCACTACCGAGAATCGACGACTTATTTGATCAACTACAAGGCTCGTCTGTTTATTCAAAGATTGACTTACGTTCCGGGTATCATCAAATGTGGGTGAAAGAAGATGATATTCCAAAGACTTCTTTCAGAACACGTTACGGTCATTACGAGTTTATGGTCATGCCATTTGGTTTAACTAATGCACCAGCTGTGTTCATGGACCTTATGAACTGAGTGTGTGGACCATACCTTGACAAGTTTGTCATTGTTTTCATTGATGACATACTTATTTACTCAAAGAATGACCAAGAACACGGTGAACATTTGAGAAAGGTGTTAGAAGTATTGAGGAAGGAAGAATTGTACGCTAAGTTTTCAAAGTGTGCATTTTGGTTGGAAGAAGTTTAATTTTTCGGTCACATAGTGAACAAAGAAGGTATTAAGGTGGATCCGGCAAAGATAGAAACTGTTGAAAAGTGGGAAACCCCGAAAACTCCGAAACACATACGCCAGTTTTTAGGACTAGCTAGTTACTACAGAAGGTTCATCCAAGACTTTTCCAGAATAGCAAAACCCTTGACTGCATTAACGCATAAAGGGAAGAAATTTGAATGGAATGATGAACAAGAGAAAGCGTTTCAGTTATTGAAGAAAAAGCTAACTACGGCACCTATATTGTCATTGCCTGAAGGGAATGATGATTTTGTGATTTATTGTGACGTATTAAAGCAAGGTCTCGGTTGTGTATTAATGCAACGAACGAAGGTGATTGCTTATGCGTCTAGACAATTGAAGATTCACGAACAAAATTATACGACGCATGATTTGGAATTAGGCGCGGTTGTTTTTGCATTAAAGACTTGGAGGAACTACTTATATGGGGTCAAAAGTATTATATATACCGACCACAAAAGTCTTTAACACATATTTAATCAGAAACAATTGAATATGAGGCAGCGTAGGTGGATTGAATTATTGAATGATTACGACTTTGAGATTCGTTACCATCCGGGGAAGGCAAATGTGGTAGCCGATGCCTTGAGCAGGAAGGACAGAGAACCCATTCGAGTAAAATCTATGAATATAATGATTCATAATAACCTTACTACTCAAATAAAGGAGGCGCAACAAGGAGTTTTAAAAGAGGGAAATTTAAAGGATGAAATACCCAAAGGATCAGAGAAGCATCTTAATATTCGGAAAGACGGAACCCGGTATAGGGCTGAAAGGATTTGGGTACCAAAATTTGGAGATATGAGAGAAATGGTACTTAGAGAAGCTCATAAAACCAGATACTCAATACATCCTGGAACGGGGAAGATGTACAAGGATCTCAGGAAATATTTTTGGTGGCCGGGTATGAAAGCCGATGTTGCTAAATATGTAGGAGAATGTTTGACGTGTTTTAAGGTCAAAGCTGAGCATCAGAAACCATCAGGTCTACTTCAACAACCCAAAATCCCGGAATGGAAATGGGAAAACATTACCATGGATTTCATCACTAAATTGCCAAGGACTGCAAGTGGTTTTGATACTATTTGGGTAATAGTTGATCGTCTCACCAAATCAGCACACTTCCTGCCAATAAGAGAAGATGACAAGATGGAGAAGTTAGCACGACTGTATTTAAAGGAAGTCGTCTCCAGACATGGAATACCAATCTCTATTATCTCTGATAGGGATGGCAGATTTATTTCAAGATTCTGGCAGACATTACAGCAAGCATTAGGAACTCGTCTAGACATGAGTACTTCCTATCATCCACAAACTGATGGGCAGAGCGAAAGGACGATACAAACGCTTGAAGACATGCTACGAGCGTGTGTTATTGATTTCGGAAACAGTTGGGATCGACATCTACCGTTAGCAGAATTTTCTTACAACAACAGCTACCATTCAAGCATTGAGATGGCGCCGTTTGAAGCACTTTATGGTAGAAAGTGCAGGTCTCCGATTTGTTGGAGTGAAGTGGGGGATAGACAGATTACGGGTCCGGAGATTATACAAGAAACTACCGAGAAGATCATCCAAATTCAACAACGGTTGAAAACCGCCCAAAGTCGACAAAAGAGCTACGCTGACATTAAAAGAAAAGATATAGAATTTGAAATTGGAGATATGGTCATGCTTAAAGTTGCACCTTGGAAAGGCGTTGTTCGATTTGGTAAACGAGGGAAATTAAATCCAAGGTATATTGGACCATTCAAGATTATTGATCGTGTCGGACCAGTAGCTTACCGACTTGAGTTACCTCAACAACTCGCGGCTGTACATAACACTTTCCACGTCTCGAATTTGAAGAAATGTTTTGCTAAAGAAGATCTCACTATTCTGTTAGATGAAATCCAAATCAACGAAAAACTTTAATTCATCGAAGAAGCCGTCGAAATAATGGATCGTGAGGTTAAAAGACTTAAGCAAAACAAGATACCAATTGTTAAGGTTCGATGGAATGCTCGTAGAGGACCCGAGTTCACCTGGGAGCGTGAAGATCAGATGAAGAAGAAATACCCGCATCTATTTCCAGAAGATTCGTCAACACCTTCAACAGCTTAAAATTTCGGGACGAAATTTATTTAACGGGTAGGTACTGTAGTGACCCGAACTTTTCCATGTTTATATATATTAATTGAGATTGATATTTACATGATTAAATGTTTCCAACATGTTAAGCAATCAAACTTGTTAAGACTTGATTAATTGAAATATGTTTCATATAGACAATTGACCACCCAAGTTGACCGGTGATTCACGAACGTTAAAACTTGTAAAAACTATATGATGACATATATATGGATATATATATAGTTAACATGATACTATGATAAGTAAACATATCATTAAGTATATTAACAATGAACTACATATGTAAAAACAAGACTACTAACTTAATGATTTTTAAACGAGACATATATGTAACGATTATCGTTGTAAAGACATTTAATGTATATATATCATCTTAAGAGATATTCATATATGATAATATCATGATAATATAATAATTTAAAATCTCATTTGATATTATAAACATTGGGTTAACAACATTTAACAAGATCGTTAACCTAAAGGTTTCAAAACAACACTTACATGTAACGACTAACGATGACTTAACGACTCAGTTAAAATGTATATACATGTAGTGTTTTAATTTGTATTTATACACTTTTGAAAGACTTCAATACACTTATCAAAATACTTCTACTTAACAAAAATGCTTACAATTACATCCTCGTTCAGTTTCATCAACAATTCTACTCGTATGCACCCGTATTCGTACTCGTACAATACACAGCTTTTAGATGTATGTACTATTGGTATATACACTCTAATGATCAGCTCTTAGCAGCCCATGTGAGTCACCTAACATATGTGGGAACCATCATTTGGCAACTAGCATGAAATATCTCATAAAATTACAAAAATATGAGTAATCATTCATGACTTATTTACATGAAAACAAAATTACATATCCTTTATATCTAATCCATACACCAACGACCAAAAACACCTACAAACACTTTCATTCTTCAATTTTCTTCATCTAATTGATCTCTCTCAAGTTCTATCTTCAAGTTCTAAGTGTTCTTCATAAATTCTACAAGTTCTAGTTACATAAAATCAAGAATACTTTCAAGTTTGCTAGCACACTTCCAATCTTGTAAGGTGATCATCCAACCTCAAGAAATCTTTGTTTCTTACAGTAGGTTATCATTCTAATACAAGGTAATAATCATATTCAAACTTTGGTTCAATTTCTATAACTATAACAATCTTATTTCAAGTGATGATCTTACTTGAACTTGTTTTCGTGTCATGATTCTGCTTCAAGAACTTCGAGCCATCCAAGGATCCATTGAAGCTAGATCCATTTTTCTCTTTTCCAGTAGGTTTATCCAAGGAACTTAAGGTAGTAATGATGTTCATAACATCATTCGATTCATACATATAAAGCTATCTTATTCGAAGGTTTAAACTTATAATCACTAGAACATAGTTTAGTTAATTCTAAACTTGTTCGCAAACAAAAGTTAATCCTTCTAACTTGACTTTTAAAATCAACTAAACACATGTTCTATATCTATATGATATGCTAACTTAATGATTTAAAACCTGGAAACACAAAAAAACACCGTAAAACCGGATTTACGCCGTCGTAGTAACACCGCGGGCTGTTTTGGGTTAGTTAATTAAAAACTATGATAAACTTTGATTTAAAAGTTGTTATTCTGAGAAAATGATTTTTATTATGAACATGAAACTATATCCAAAAATTATGGTTAAACTCAAAGTGGAAGTATGTTTTCTAAAATGGTCATCTAGACGTCGTTCTTTCGACTGAAATGACTACCTTTACAAAAACGACTTGTAACTTATTTTTCCAACTATAAACCTATACTTTTTCTGTTTAGATTCATAAAATAGAGTTATGAAACCATAGCAATTTGATTCACTCAAAACGGATTTAAAATGAAGAAGTTATGGGTAAAACAAGATTGGATAATTTTTCTCATTTTAGCTACGTGAAAATTGGTAACAAATCTATTCCAACCATAACTTAATCAACTTGTATTGTATATTATGTAATCTTGAGATACCATAGACACGTATACAATGTTTCGACCTATCATGTCGACACATCTATATATATTTCGGAACAACCATAGACACTCTATATGTGAATGTTGGAGTTAGCTATACAGGGTTGAGGTTGATTCCAAAATATATATAGTTTGAGTTGTGATCAATACGGAGATACGTATACACTGGGTCGTGGATTGATTCAAGATAATATTTATCGATTTATTCCTGTACATCTAACTGTGGACAACTAGTTGTAGGTTACTAACGAGGACAGCTGACTTAATAAACTTAAAACATCAAAATATATTAAAAGTGTTGTAAATATATTTTGAACATACTTTGATATATATGTATATATTGTTATAGGTTCGTGAATCAACCAGTGGCCAAGTCTTACTTCCCGACGAAGTAAAAATCTGTGAAAGTGAGTTATAGTCCCACTTTTAAAATCTAATATTTTTGGGATGAGAATACATGCAGGTTTTATAAATGATTTACAAAATAGACACAAGTACGTGAAACTACATTCTATGGTTGAATTATCGAAATCGAATATGCCCCTTTTTATTAAGTCTGGTAATCTAAGAATTAGGGAACAGACACCCTAATTGACGCGAATCCTAAAGATAGATATATTGGGCCTAACAAACCCCATCCAAAGTACCGGATGCTTTAGTACTTCGAAATTTATATCATATCCGAAGGGTGTCCCGGAATGATGGGGATATTCTTATATATATGCATCTTGTTAATGTCGGTTACCAGGTGTTCACCATATGAATGATTTTTATCTCTATGTATGGGATGTGTATTGAAATATGAAATCTTGTGGTCTATTGTTACGATTTGATATATATAGGTTAAACCTATAACTCACCAACATTTTTGTTGACGTTTAAAGCATGTTTATTCTCAGGTGAATACTAAGAGCTTCCGCTGTTGCATGCTAAAATAAGGACAAGATTTGGAGTCCATGTTTGTATGATATTGTGTAAAAACTGCATTCAAGAAACTGATTTCGATGTAACATATTTGTATTGTAAACCATTATGTAATGGTCGTGTGTAAACAGGATATTTTAGATTATCATTATTTGATAATCTACGTAAAGCTTTTTAAACCTTTATTTATGAAATAAAGGTTATGGTTTGTTTTAAAAATGAATGCAGTCTTTGAAAAACGTCTCATATAGAGGTCAAAACCTCGCAACGAAATCAATTAATATGGAATGTTTTTAATCAATAAGAACGGGACATTTCAAGAACGACATCTTGATGACCCTTTTGAAAAACATACTTCCACTTAGAGTTTAACCATGGATTTTGGAGATATTTCATATCCATATAAATTAAGGTTTTTCACCAAAGGAATCTTTTAATTCAAAGTTTAAGATAGGTTTTTAAAATTAAACCCAAAACAGCTCCCGTTCGACTAAGACGGCGTGTATTCGATTTTAAGGTGTTCTTCGTGTTTACAAGTTTTATATCTTTATGTTAGCTTGACATACTGTCATAATACATGTGTTGAACTATTTTAAAAGTCAAGTTAGAAGGATTAAGTTTATTTGCAAACAAGTTTAGAAATAATCTAAACTATGTTCTTGTTGTTATTAGTTATAACTCAAAATAAGATAGCTATATGATTATGAATCGAATGAGATTTTGAACAAATCTATTACCTCAACTTACTAGGGTGAAGCTACTGGAAAAGATAGTAAATAATTTTAAGCTCAAAGATAGCTTTGATGGCTTGAAATTCTTGAAGTAGAATCATGGAATCAACAAAAGTTTCAAGTAAGAAATCTATCTTGATTTAAGATAGTTGTGATTATATGAATTGAACCAAAGCTTGAATATGTTTATTACCATGATTATAAGATGGAAAGCTACTGATATGAAAGTAGGATTATGGATTCTAAAGAGTTGTGGAGTTGGATTGAAAGATTGGAAGTAAACTTGTACACTTGGAAGGTTATCTTGATATGTTCTTGATCAAGCTTTCTTATGATGATTCTAACTTAGCTTTTGATTCTAAAACTTGTTGAATTGTGTTGTGTTCTTGAGAGAGTGTTTGAGTATGTATGTTTTTAGTTAGAAAAATATGAAGTAGAAATGAAAATGGAATGGATGTATAAGTAGTAAAGATGGCATGAGGTTAAGGTAAGTGTATAGGATCCTTATGTTGAATTTTAGCTAAATGGTTAATACTAGTTGTCAATCTATGGCTCCCACATGTTTCTTGCTGTCCTAGGGTTGGTAAGATCCAGATTTTTATGTGTACATACCAATCGTATATACGTATAGAAACTGGTTACAATACGGGTATAAATACCGTATGAATACGAGTAGAATTCTTGATGGAATTGAATGGGAATATGAATATAGCTATCTTTGTTGAGTATAAGTATATTGATATATGTATTTAAGTCTTTCAAAAGTGTATTAATACATCTTAATACAATACATATATTGATTTTAACTTAAGAGTTAATACGTCGATAATCGATACATATATGTATATTGTTTCAAAGTCTTTAAGTTAGTAGTCTCATCTAATATATATAACTCATTGTTATTATACTTAATGAGATACTTAAATATCATTTAATCAAATCATAATATATATATATATATATATATATATATATATTTCCAAATATATATTTCTTTAATTAATTATTACGATATATGACGTTCGTGAATCGTCAGACAGACTGGGTGGTCAAACGTTTGTATAAAATTCATTCCAAATAACCAAGTCTTAATAAATTTGATTGCCTAACATGTTGGAAACCTTAATTATGTAAATATTAATCTTCTATATATTAGCGGAAAAAACCGGGTCGTTACATTACACACCCGTTAAATTAAATTTCGTCCCGAAATTTAGAATAGTACATAGTTAACGTGCGATATCGAAAAACAAATGTGGGTACTTCATCTTCATTTGGTCTTCTCGTTCCCAAGTGAATTCAGGTCCTCTACTAGCATTCCACCTAACCTTAACGATTGGTATCTTACTTTGTTTGAGTCGTTTGACCTCACGATCCATAATTTCGACGGGTTCTTCGACGAAATTTAGTTTCTCATCAATCTGAATTTCGTCTAAAGGGATAATGAGATCTTCTGTAGCTAGGCATTTCTTCAGGTTCAAAACATGAAAAGTGTTGTGAATATTTTCTAATTGTGGAGGTAGTTCAAGTCGATAGGCCACCGGCCCAATGCGTTTTTCGATCTTGAATGGCCCAATGTATCTTGGGCTTAATTTCCCTCGCTTTCTAAAACGAATAACACCTTTCCAAGGTGATACCTTAAGCATAACCATATCACCCTCCTTAAACTCTAAAGGTTTCCTTCTAACATCCGCGTAGCTCTTTTGCCGACTCCGGGCTGTTTTCAATCGTTGCTGAATCTGAATGACCTTGTCGGTAGTTTCCTAGATAATTTTCGGACCTGTAATCTGGTTTTCCCCCACATCACTCCAACAAATCGGAGACCTGCACTTCCTCCTATAAAGTTCCTCGAATGGTGCCGCCTCAATGCTAGAATGATAGCTGTTGTTGTAGGAAAACTCAGCTAACGGTAGATGTCGATCCCAACTTCTTCCAAAATCAATAACACATACTCGTAGTATGTCTTCAAGTGTCTGAATCGTCCTTTCACTCTGCCCATCAGTTTGTGGATGATAGGCAGTACTTAAATCTAGACGAGTTCCCAACGCTTCGTGTAATGCCTGCCAGAATCTGGAAGTAAATCTGCTATCACGATCAGAGATAATAGAGATTGGTATACCATGTCTAGAAACAACTTCTTTCAGGTATAATCGTGCTAATTTCTCTATACCATCCTCTTATTTTATTGGCAGAAAGTGTGCTGACTTAGTAAGACAATCGACTATTACCCAAATCATATCATAACCACATGCAGTTCTCGGTAACTTAGCAATGAAATCCATGGTAATATTTTCCCATTTCCATTCTGAGATTTCAGGTTGTTGGAGTAGTCCCGATGGTTTCTGATGTTCAGCTTTGACTTTAGAACAAGTTAAACATGCTCCTACATATGTGGCTATATCGGCCTTCATTCCTGGACACCAAAAGTTTCTCTTGAGGTCTTGGTACATTTTCCTCGCTCCGGGATGTATTGAATATCTTGTTTTATGTGCTTCATCTAGTACCACTTTCCTCATATTCCCATTCTTTGGTACCCAAATTCTTTCAGCTAAATACCTGGTTCCGTCTTCCCGAATATTAAGCTGTTTTTCTAATCCTTTGGGTATTTCCTTTCCAAAAATTCCTTCCCTCAAAACCTCCTGTTGTGCCTCTTTTATTCGAGTAGTAAGATTAGTATGAATAATCATGTTCATAGCTTTTACTCGAATAGGTTCTCTTTCCTTTCGACTCAAGGCATCGGCTACCACATTCGCTTTCCCCGGGTGGTAACGGATTTCACAATCATAATCATTTAGCAGCTCAACCCACCTACGCTGCCTCATATTTAGTTGCTTTTGAATTAAAATATGTTAGAGACTTTTGTGGTCGGTGTATACAATAAACTTGACCCCATATAGATAATGTCTCCACATCTTTAATGCAAAAACAACGGCGCCCAATTCCAGATCATGTGTGGTGTAGTTTTGTTCATGAATTTTGAGTTGTCGAGAAGCATATGCAATCACCTGTGATGACCCGAAAATTTCCGATCAAATTTAAACTTTAATCTTTATATGTTTCCGACACGATAAGCAAAAATCTGTAATGTTGAGTCTCAAAAGTTTTGAAATCTATATTCATGTAATCAATTACCCTTTGACCATGCCTGACAACTCACGAACAATTATGTGTAAATAGATATGTATGAATACATACATATGTGTGATTGTTAGTTTGAGAAATATTAACAAAACATTAAACGGTTTGATTGACATGTAAATATATTAGGAAATCTATTTTATGACTTGTAAAAGTTAGCAAAATATTAAACGTATGACGTTATACTTATGCGTTATAAATAAACGTTTACGTGACAAAACGTGTTATGTGAATTGTGTATATATGTATATATAAATAATTCTTGTAAATGTATAAAATTATATTAAATCTAATTGTTTAAAAATATATAATATATTTAGTAGTTAAAACTTGCTATTTAAAACTGTTTGCAGATAGAAAGAGAATATATTAAAAATAATTGATCTTGAGCCTAATTAGTAAACGTCAGTGACACTCGGCTGACGTTTCGTTAGTTTTAATATAGATATAATACACGTTCATGAATGATTAAGATAAAATTTGGACTGTAAATTGATTACGAAGATTTTAGATTTGTTAAAAATATTTTTACATTTTTAAGTTTAAATATTAGTACTCCGTACAAATAAATTGGAACAGAAAATAAATAATTATTGAACCTTTTTGATCAGGTTTCAAACAGTAAATGAGTGGAATAATTAAATATATTTAACCTAAAAATTTGGGATTTTTAGGAACACTTTCATACGTCAACTGTTTAGCAATGGACACGATATAGCACTCCGCGAATTAAAAATATGTAAGTGTCGGTAGAATAAGTTTAAAACACTGCTGTTACTGTACCCTCATGATTCATTTGATCTTACTTTATATTATAATATTTATATTATATTATATTTTTTTGGACTAACTGCAATTGTGTATGTGTATATATGTTATATGTATATACATATGATTAAGTATCAAACGAGAACCCAACACCCTCTTCCATCCCGACACCTTGATCACCACCATGGACGCCAATCACCACCGGCTACTATACAATCATCATCACCGCCGCCACCATAATCGGGAACCACCCATCACCATAATCGCCACCCAACACCACCGATAACTACTAGTAAAAGAAGAAAGTTTACTGCAACTATTTGCGATTTAAACCAAGCTCAACAGCCACCATGGAAATCCGTCACCACCACCGGAAGTTTCTGTTTTAATAACCATAAAACACAATCATAAAATCACTAGTAATAACCTTACTCTCTCTCATCCTCTCTCTCTCACATCTACTATCTGTTTCTGTTTCTTCTCAATATCGAAACAGCCACCACCATCATAGTGATTCACTTCTACGTCTACTCACTCATTATCAATTCTGTTTGCATTTAAAAAACCACCGTTAAGCTCTGCTATTTTATTCGGTGCCTGCTCCTACGGTTATGAAGAGGATGATGGCATGGGTGCTGTTAAATGACGATCCACTTGCTCCTGTTTTAAACCGCCGCTGTTGCTATATGTTTCCTGTTTTGCAAATTCACGAGAACCATTTTCACCTTGCCATGATTTGGTTACTTGGTTGCAGCTGCTATGACTGCCACTTTGTTCGTCTAGGGTTGCTACTCGCTGCTACTTTATCCTTTCTATCATTCTGTGACTTTTCGCGGAGTAAAAACCCATATATAACAAAACCCATTTAGGAAGATGATGAACAGTAAAATATGCTGTTTCACTCGACTTTTGATGCTGCTACTGCAGCCTTTACGACACTGTTTCAATCAAGATGGAATGATACATGATGATGTATGATACGATGATGAAGATGATTATGATAAGATGAAGATTAAGATGATAATGATGATCTGATGATGATGATAATGAATGATGATAATAAGGACCTGCGTATTTTTTTTTATTTAATTATGTTTTCAGTCAATTGAATTTCGCATTCCAGATTCAATAAAAGCCACGAATTTTATGTCGGGCCAAAGAATGATAAAGGTTACTGTTGGGCCAGAGTTGATATCGGGCTTTTGCAAGTTAGTTGGGCCGTGATATGAATTAGGTTATTTAGTTTTGGATTCGAGTAATAACATAAGTGAATGGATGGAGTAATGGTTTAGAATGTTGCGGTTGAGCGGGACGTCGCGGGTTCGAATCCCGTCTAGAGTATTTCTTTTTGGTGAAACTTTCAAAGGGTATAATCATTTAGCTTTCATTTTTTATTGTTATTAATATTATTATTATTATTATTATTATTTATTATTATTATTATTATTATTATTATTATTATTATTATTATTATTATTACTAATATTATCAATTAAAAATTTTAGTATTATCATGACTAACATTATTATTATTATTAGTAGTGTTATTATCATTTTAGTTATTAAGATAAATATTAGGGTTATTATTATTATTAGTAAATCATTACTATTATCAAACCTATTTTTCTAAAAAAAAATAAATAAATAAATACTCTGTGCATAAAATATACTTATTACATATAATCTAATTATATTAATATTTTACATAACTATGTATATAAAACCTATTAATATTATTTATATAAATACTTACATATAACAAACTATTGCTTTTTAAATATAACACTAAACAAGTATATATATAAATATGGATACATTAATATAACTATATAGAATTTAATCATTTTAAAACATATATACAAAATAAATATATATAACATATAATTTATTAATATAAAAATTATATCATTAATGATAATATATATAGATTTATTCAATTACGATTATATGTTTTAATATAAAAATGAATAATATAGGTTCGTGAATCCAAGGCCAACCCTACACTTGTTAAATGACGTCGTATGCATTTTTACTACAAAATACAATATGGTGAGTTTCATTTACCCTTTTTACTCTTTACGTTTTTGGGCTGAGAATACATGCAAATGCTTTATTAACTGTTTTACAATATTTATATGTGTGAGTCTCATTACTCCATTTTTAAATGCTTTTGCAATATATATTTTTGGGGCTGAGAATACATGCGCTGCTTTTATAACTGTTTTACGAAATAGACACAAGTAATTGAAACTACATTATATGGTTGAATTATCGAAATCGAATATGCCCTTTTTATTAAGTCTGGTAATCTAAGAATTAGGGAACAGACACCCTAATTGACGCGAACTCTAAAGATAGATCTATCGGGCCCAACAAGCCCCATCCAAAGTACCGGATGCTTTAATACTTTGAAATTTATATCATGTCCGAAGGAGGATCCCGGAATGATGGGGATATTCTTATATGCATATTGTGAATGTCGGTTACTAGGTGTTCAAACCATATGAATGATATTTTTGTCTCTATGCATGGGACGTATGTTTATGAGAAATGGAAATATGAAATCTTGTGGTCTATTAAAATTATGAAATGATTATTTATGCTAAACTAATGAACTCACCAACCTTTTGGTTGACACTTGAAAGCATGTTTATTCTCAGGTACGAAAGAAATCTTCCTCTGTGTAATTGCTCATTTTAAAGATATTAATTGGAGTCATTCATGACATATTTCAAAAGACGTTGCATTCGAGTCGTTGAGATCATCAAGATTATTATTAAATCAGTTATAGTTAGATATATTATATAATGGTATGCATGTCGTCAACTTTCGTTGTAATGAAAGATTGTCTTTTCAAAAACGAATGCAATGTTTGTAAAATGTATCATATATAGGTCAAATACCTCGCGATGTAATCAACTGTTGTGAATCGTTTATAATCGATATGGACTTCATCCGGATAGATTAGGACGGGTCCTTTCAGTTGGTATCAGAGCGGTGGTCTTAGTGAACCAGGTCTGCATTAGTGTGTCTAACTGATAGTTGCTAGGATGCATTAGTGAGTCTGGACTTCGACCGTGTCTGCGTGTCAAAAGTTTTGCTGATCATTTTTGTCGAAAATCATCTGTCTATCATCCTTAGGAAATTACCTGCTTATCATTCCTAGTCTAGACACATCTTACTGCAATGATTGCATGAATAGTGTATAGACAAAATCCGTATCTTAGCGTATCTGCTAATTCATATCTTAGCATATATGTTACTATAGACTTTGCCTGACAGCTTCCGTAGATTCCTCCATAACTTATAGTATTTTAGTATTATATATGCATATGTAAATTATGTATTGCAGAGTACTAATCTACATCCTATAATCTATTTCTTATCAAAAATCCTTCATCTGATCGTACGAGATGAATCCCTCAACCAGTTCGAATTCCTCGGATTCCAACAGCTATTCCAGTATGGATTTTCACCTAAACTCCGAAAGCAGCGTCACCAGAATGAATCAACCAATCATTCATCCTTAATTCAACTAATGGGTTCGTAGTCGACTTAATCAATGGAGACGCGAAGAAGGCGATCCCTTCCACCAACCGAATTTACCTCTTGGTATAGAACCTGAAGCACTTACAGGTGAACCAGTCCAAAATATCATTTCCACCCTCATTTCTTGAATATCTCATCATGATTACATAATATCTCAGATTCTAAACTTTATTCATTCGCTCATTCTGACCGATAATCATCCCGGAATAATAGAAAAAGTCAACGAACTTCGTGCTCTAGTAATCAATTTGGAGAATATGATGCAAAATTTACCAGCTTCAGCAACATCACCGGCACCAACAGTACCATCAATAACAGCACCAGTACCATCAACAATCCATGCTTCAATATCATCATCTGTACTTTGAGTATGATCTTCGTTCTACGTATCGTTCTACCTCATTTATCTTCGTCGACATGACGAATATGTAATCTCTAAAGTTTTAGAGATTATTTATTTTAGTTCCAACCGAAAAGCAAATGAGTTTAATATCATATTAACTCATTAAATCCATGAATACATCTGAAGAAAATATATATATATGTATATATGTTTTCATAAAGATTGTAATTAAAAATTCTTTTGTACAAACTGTTAATGATGAAAATATTTTAACGGGTAGGTAATACTCGAAGAATATTTAAGATTTCACATTTATAAGTTACACTGTACACTCTTCGAATCTGATTCAACGGTCATTTACTATCCTACTTACATCCACAGATATACGTATTCGTTCACCGCAGTATAACCATTTCCTTTCAATTTCATACTTAGATTTTGATCTATCAGAATCTAACAAGTGGCATAATGAAGAAAACATTGAACAAAATAAAATTTGTTAGAAACAGACAATTTAACTATGAGGAATTTTGTTAAGAATTCACGCTAACAAAATCCTAGCTAACTGTTCCTAGCTAACTGTTAATTCCGTATTACATTTTATTTTATCGCCATTTATTTTATCGTAATTTAATTCTCGCAATTTTATTTACCGTCATTTAATTTCTGTTATTTACTTTACGCACTTTATTTATCGTCATTTATTTTCTGTTATTTATTTTTCGCACTTTAAAAATCGGGACACGTATACAAGGTTTTGACATATCATATCGACGCATCTATATATATTATTTGGAATCACCATGGACACTCTATATGCAGTAATGATCGAGTTCTCTATACAGGGTTGAGGTTGATTCTACAATAATATATATAGTTTGAGTTGTGATCGAGTCTGAGACGTATACGGGTCACGACATGTATTAATTAATTCGAATATTATATATTAAACTATATATGAATGATTGCACTGTCAACTGTGGACTATCGACTGTGGACGAATGATATTAAATAATTAAAATGAATTAAAATACTGATTATAACATATGAAACTAAATAATTCTTCAAGTTTGCCACTTGATTTCGTCTTAAACATCATTTGTATCTTCACGATTACATTCTGCGTTCAAACCTTTCATGATTCTTGAAAACACCTCAATCGAGAGGATGAACCAACCGCACTTCATTTACGGGAGAAAAGATTGATGCATATAGTTATGCACCTGAAAACACTCAGAACCTGAGTAAACGTTTAACACGTAGCTGTGCTAATTCCTTTAGCGTTATTATTACCGAAAATAACCTTGTATCTGCTGTTCGAGATAGCCAGTTTTGTCACAGCTCCAGCAAGACAACTTCGACTTTTCGTACGAAACAATCTTATTATAACGTTGATATATACGCGTGCTCTTTTATTGTTACCAGGGAATCTTTCATATTCCACCATATTACCATCAGCGTTTAATCATCTAAAACCACAATTTTCCTGAAACCACCTCGGATTAATAACCGATGATTCAGATATCATAGCATTAAATGCAGAGGAAACAGAAAAATGGTAGATGGTCTAAACGACCAAAAGTTTGATGATAAAGAAAGGAGTGTTAGTAACGCTCGATAGAAAATTGGGTATTGAAAAAAACAGATTGAGCTACCCATGAAGGAGACCAAGGACAAATACAAGGACCAAACCCTATATTCAAAGGATTCAGGTAATTCTGGATCCGTTGAAATCTTTAGAGAATATCTTGCTCTGAAGTCATGTTAAAATCTTGCAGAAAATCTTTCCCCATCAACCATCGAACTTAGAGATTCCAAAATATCATCATCAATATCTTCGATATTTCTGAGGATATTTTCATAAATATTCTCGTTCGAAATTATATACCTCTTCGTGCTTCCTGTGTATCATTATATTGGAAACATTCAATAGAAAATTTAGTACCGAAAAGCAGATTAGGCGAAACTATGAAGAAAGCCGTGGACAAATCACAAAGAATAAGTTTGACTTCAAAGAATCCAAATGATTCAATGTCTACTAAGGTCTTTAGTGAATATCTTGCTCCTTACTCTAAACCCTTACAGACAATAGTTTCTATCATCCTCTGATCTTAGATATTCCAAGATATCATCGTATCTTTCATTATAAATATCCTCCATATTTCTGAAGATATTTTCATAACTATTCTTAACTGAAATCATTAATCTCTTCGTGCTATCAGTGTTACATCATATAGAAACTGTTAGTTTCTATATTCTGTAAACTTCGAGCTTAAAATATGAATGTTATTGAAGTAATGTTGAGAACTGATGCATGAATTAGTATAATATAATGACACTTGATCAACGTGATTATATTACAGTAAGTCATGCTGAGTTCTAATGAAACGTGATGATTCACAGATCATAACGTCATCATATGCCATGTTACATACCTCTTTCATTCTACTTAACTCCTGAACAAATCAAGAAAATGTATTCTTGATGGTTCTACCTTCCGTGATGTTGATAAATTTGAAAATCAAATCGTGCTATCATGTTCCTTCCTGCTTAGAACATTATAATCATTCGAAATTCTATATCTACAAATTCTGGACCATTATTCGCTTGACTTGAAGTCGGGAAGAGAAAACAAAAGTATAGAGCTTTGAAATATAAGGGAGAATATAAAGCCCGATAACAACATATAAATTACAAACCGTGTATATTAATGTTTATCACAACATAAAGACACGGGAGAATTAAAAACATTATAATCCCAAGGGCGAAGTAGAAGAAAGCAGATTTCTCATCAGAACTGGATTAAGCATTTTTAGAATCTTTTGGATGTATGAAACAAGAAGGAAAGTATAGGAATGGTGAGAATAATGGAACGGAAGAGTTTAATTTATAATGGAAATACCAGACAGAGTAATCGAGACAGATCACCGTATTTAATTATAGAGATCTTAATTTCCTTACTCACCGAAGAATCAAATATTTTAGATTTTGAAGATTTTCTTTAAATCCCTTGAATTCCGGAATTCAACCCTGTTTACGTCGAAAGCTAAGGAAAATCTTATTTTCTTCAATTCATTCTTTTGCGATAGCTTCATTCGTATTTTTAGAATAATCGAATTATTTTATCATTATTATTCAATGATGATAGACCTCTAATTATCAACTCATATTCGTCATGAAAACATTTTTATAGTTAGCCATGACGACCTCGATCAAATTTCGGGACGAAATTTCTTTAACGGGTAGGTACTGTGATGACCCGGAAATTTCCGATCAAATTTAAACTTTAATCTTTATATGTTTCCGACACGATAAGCAAAAATCTGTAATGTTGAGTCTCAAAAGTTTTGAAATCTATATTCATGTAATCAATTACCCTTTGACCATGCCTGACAACTCACGAACAATTATGTGTAAATATATATGTATGAATACATACATATGTGTGATTGTTAGTTTGAGAAATATTAACAAAACATTTAACGGTTTGATTGACATGTAAATATATTAGGAAATCTATTTTATGACTTGTAAAAGTTAGCAAAATATTAAACGTATGACGTTATACTTATGCGTTATAAATAAACGTTTACGTGACAAAACGTGTTATGTGAATTGTGTATATATGTATATATAAATAATTCTTGTAAATGTATAAAATTATATTAAATCTAATTGTTTAAAAATATATAATATATTTAGTAGTTAAAACTTGCTATTTAAAACTGTTTGCAGATAGAAAGAGAATATATTAAAAATAATTGATCTTGAGCCTAATTAGTAAACGTCAGTGACACTCGGCTGACGTTTCGTTAGTTTTAATATAGATATAATACACGTTCATGAATGATTAAGATAAAATTTGGACTGTAAATTGATTACGAAGATTTTAGATTTGTTAAAAATATTTTTACATTTTTAAGTTTAAATATTAGTACTCCGTACAAATAAATTGGAACAGAAAATAAATAATTATTGAACCTTTTTGATCAGGTTTCAGACAGTAAATGAGTGGAATAATTAAATATATTTAACCTAAAAATTTGGGATTTTTAGGAACACTTTCATACGTCAACTGTTTAGCAATGGACACGATATAGCACTCCGCGAATTAAAAATATGTAAGTGTCGGTAGAATAAGTTTAAAACACTGCTGTTACTGTACCCTCATGATTCATTTGATCTTACTTTATATTATAATATTTATATTATATTATATTTTTTTGGACTAACTGCAATTGTGTATGTGTATATATGTTATATGTATATACATATGATTAAGTATCAAACGAGAACCCAACACCCTCTTCCATCCCGACACCTTGATCACCACCATGGACGCCAATCACCACCGGCTACCATACAATCATCATCACCGCCGCCACCATAATCGGGAACCACCCATCACCATAATCGCCACCCAACACCACCGATAACTACTAGTAAAAGAAGAAAGTTTACTGCAACTATTTGCGATTTAAACCAAGCTCAACAGCCACCATGGAAATCCGTCACCACCACCGGAAGTTTCTGTTTTAATAACCCTAAAACACAATCATAAAATCACTAGTAATAACCTTACCCTCTCTCATCCTCTCTCTCTCACATCTACTATCTGTTTCTGTTTCTTCTCAATATCGAAACAGCCACCACCATCATAGTGATTCACTTCTACGTCTACTCACTCATTATCAATTCTGTTTGCATTCAAAAAACCACCGTTAAGCTCTGCTATTTTATTCGGTGCCTGCTCCTACGGTTATGAAGAAGATGATGGCATGGGTGCTGTTAAATGACGATCCACTTGCTCCTGTTTTTAAACCACCGCTGTTGCTATATGTTTCCTGTTTTGCAAATTCACGAGAACCATTTTCAACTTGCCATGATTTGGTTACTTGGTTGCAGCTGCTATGACTGCCACTTTGTTCGTCTAGGGTTGCTACTCGCTGCTACTTTATCCTTTCTATCATTCTGTGACTTTTCGCGGAGTAAAAACCCATATATAACAAAACCCATTTAGGAAGATGATGAACAGTAAAATATGCTGTTTCACTCGACTTTTGATGCTGCTACTGCAGCCTTTACGACACTGTTTCAATCAAGATGGAATGATACATGATGATGTATGATACGATGATGAAGATGATTACGATAAGATGAAGATTAAGATGATAATGATGATCTGATGATGATGATGATAATGAATGATGATAATAAGGACCTGCGTATTTTTTTTATTTAATAATGTTTTCAGTCAATTGAATTTCGCATTCCAGATTCAATAAAAGCCACGAATTTTATGTCGGGCCAAAGAATGATAAAGGTTACTGTTGGGCCAGAGTTTATATCGGGCTTTTGCAAGTTAGTTGGGCCGTGATATGAATTAGGTTATTTAGTTTTGGATTCGAGTAATAACATAAGTGAATGGATGGAGGAATGGTTTAGAATGTTGCGGTTGAGCGGGACGTCGCGGGTTCGAATCCCGTCTAGAGTATTTCTTTTTGGTGAAACTTTCAAAGGGTATAATCATTTAGCTTTCATTTTTTATTGTTATTAATATTATTATTATTATTATTATTATTATTATTATTATTATTATTATTATTATTATTATTATTATTATTATTATTATTATTATTATTATTATTACTAA
Source organism: Rutidosis leptorrhynchoides (assembly GCF_046630445.1). NCBI lineage: Eukaryota > Viridiplantae > Streptophyta > Magnoliopsida > Asterales > Asteraceae > Rutidosis > Rutidosis leptorrhynchoides. The sequence goes on along the minus strand of NC_092340.1, from coordinate 148,458,901 downwards.
TATTATTAATTAAAAATTTTAGTATTATCATGACTAACATTATTATTATTAGTAGTGTTATTATCATTTTAGTTATTAAGATAAATATTAGGGTTATTATTATTATTAGTAAATCATTACTATTATCAAACCTATTTTTCTAAAAATAAATAAATAAATACTCTGTGCATAAAATATACTTATTACATATAATCTAATTATTTTAATATTTTACATAACTATGTATATAAAACCTATTAATATTATTTATATAAATACTTACATATAACAAACTATTGCTTTTTAAATATAACACTAAACAAGTATATATATAAATATGGATACATTAATATAACTATATAGAATTTAATCATTTTAAAACATATATACAAAATAAATATATATAACATATAATTTATTAATATAAAAATTATATCATTAATGATAATATATATAGATTTATTCGATTACGATTATATGTTTTAATATAAAAATGAATAATATAGGTTCGTGAATCCAAGGCCAACCCTACACTTGTTAAATGACGTCGTATGTATTTTTACTACAAAATACAATATGGTGAGTTTCATTTACCCTTTTTACTCTTTATGTTTTTGGGCTGAGAATACATGCAAATGCTTTATTAACTGTTTTACAATATTTATATGCGTGAGTCTCATTACTCCCTTTTTAAATGCTTTTGCAATATATATTTTTGGGACTGAGAATACATGCGCTGCTTTTATAACTGTTTTACGAAATAGACACAAGTAATTGAAACTACATTATATGGTTGAATTATCGAAATCGAATATGCCCTTTTTATTAAGTCTGGTAATCTAAGAATTAGGGAACAGACACCCTAATTGACGCGAACTCTAAAGATAGATCTATCGGGCCCAACAAGCCCCATCCAAAGTACCGGATGCTTTAGTACTTCGAAATTTATATCATGTCCGAAGGAGGATCCCGGAATGATGGGGATATTCTTATATGCATATTGTGAATGTCGGTTACCAGGTCTTCAAACCATATGAATGATATTTTTGTCTCTATGCATGGGACGTATGTTTATGAGAAATGGAAATATGAAATCTTGTGGTCTATTAAAATTATGAAATGATTATTTATGCCAAACTAATGAACTCACCAATCTTTTGGTTGACACTTGAAAGCATGTTTATTCTCAGGTACGAAAGAAATCTTCCGCTGTGTAATTGCTCATTTTAAAGATATTAATTGGAGTCATTCATGACATATTTCAAAAGACGTTGCATTCGAGTCGTTGAGATCATCAAGATTATTATTAAATCACTTATAGTTAGATATATTATATAATGGTATGCATGTCGTCAACTTTCGTTGTAATGAAAGATTGTCTTTTCAAAAACGAATGCAATGTTTGTAAAATGTATCATATATAGGTCAAATACCTCGCGATGTAATCAACTGTTGTGAATCGTTTATAATCGATATGGACTTCGTCCGGATAGATTAGGACGGGTCCTTTCATCACCTTCTTCCGTTGCATAAGAACACACCCAAAACCCATTCTTGATGCGTCGCAGTAGATAACAAAATCTTCCATTCCGTCAGGTAACGATAAAATAGGTGCCGTAGTCAACTTCTTTTTCAACAATTGGAAGGCACCCTCTTGTTCGGAAGACCATTCATACTTTTTCCCCTTGTGTGTCAAGGCAGTTAAAGGTTTGGCTACTCGGGAGAAATCTTGAATAAATCTCCTATAATAACCGGCTAAACCCAAAAATTGACGTATTTGCGTTGGAGTTTTCGGAGTTTCCCAATTTTTGATGGCTTCGATCTTGGCGGGATCAACTTTGATTCCATTACTACTGACTACGTGGCCAAGAAATTGTACTTCATTTAACCAAAAAGCGCACTTAGAGAATTTTGCATAAAGTTGTTCTTTTCTTAACAACTCTAATACAAGTCTTAAGTGTTGTTCGTGTTCTTGGTTATTCTTCGAAAAGATAAGAATGTCATCAATAAAGACAATAACAAACTTATCTAAATATGGACTACATACTCGGTGCATGAGATCCATGAAAACTGCGGGTGCATTGGTTAGACCGAATGGCATAACCATGAATTCGTAATGGCCATAACTAGTTCTGAAGTCTGTTTTTGGTATATCGGCTTCTTTAACCCTCGGTTGATGATAACCCGACCTTAAGTCAATTTTGGAGTATACGCTCAAACCTTGGAGTTGATCAAATAGGTCGTCGATTCGGGGTAAAGGGTATCGGTTTTTGATGGTTACTTTGTTCAGCTCACGGTAATCGATACACATGCGAAGAGACCCATCTTTCTTTTTAACGAATAAAATTGGAGCTCCCCATGGTGACGTACTCGGTCGGATAACCTTTATTATTGAATAAAGGTCTTAATGACATAATTTAGATTGTCTATCAAAGACAATCACCTCAAATAAATAAGTTTTTACACAACCCATTACAATATGATCAAATATATTAAAACAAATACTCCGAATGCAAGTTTAAACAATATAAACAATTATGCCGACTCCAAATCTTGACCTTGGGTTGGCATACGACAGCGGAAGCGTTTTTAATTAATATGAACGGGGCATTTCATAAATGCTATATCAAGTTCTGCAAACTTGATAAAAGGAACAGAAAAAGTAAAATTCATGTTACCAAATGGGGACTTGTTTCATCCATCCTTGCCTATTGAGCCAAAATTTTGGATGTGAAATTTTTTGCTTTCGCGGAAGATGTCATCCAAGATAGAGAGTGATTTAATGGTTAGTTTTTTTTTTTTTTTTTTTTTTTTGGCAAAAATAACGATAAACATAAAACAAAGTCTTTTCATCAATAGATGAAAAAGACGAACAAAGATACAATCGGATAAAAAGCATTCGAAGGCTCGGAAACAGAAAACGAACCCTATACTAAACAAAGATTAAGGTAACTAAACCCGAGCCTTGAACACCTGAATCACCAAAACGACCATGGGACACAATCAATTACAAGAACCAATATGAAAAACCCAAATCTAAACAATAAAAATCACAACTAACGCTAAAACAACATAACCACTCTAACACTACTCGACAACCGCTTTACCTATACCTTTACCTTTTCGAGTCTTTATAATCGGCTTAACAACCACACCATCAACCTTAAACGATTAAATTTCTTGCCCCGCCGATTTTCAATCGTATAAGATGAAACCTTTGTTGAAGAGCTACCAATCCTAATCCCCTTCACGGGAGTAGGAAGCAAACCTTCCTTCTCAAGACCTTCAAAAAAACCAATGCTCCGATCGGACTCTCCAAGATCATCAATGAACCCGTAACCGATGTTGTCGGACTCTCCAAGATCATCTTCATCCTCATCCTGAAGCACGAACTCTTTGACCAGAGCTCTGAGTTTTAAAATTGTATGATATTATTATTATTATTATTATTATTATTATTATTATTATTATTGTTGTTGTTGTTGTTGTTGTTGTTGTTGTTGTTGTTGATGATATTGATAATTGATAATTTAAAAATAATTTTATATATTAATGTTTCGGAGAAAAAGTAGAAAACTACGGAGTAATAAATTGGATTAAAAAAAAATTAGGAATCCCTACATTTTTTAGTGCAAGTTATGTATGTACGTGTTACGATATTTATACTTTCTTTGGCATCGTTTTTAAGGAAAACAAAAACAAAAATAAATTGGAAAATTTATGAATCACTACAATTTTAGCTTCTACTTGCTCCATTATGGCTATAAAATAAAACACATGTCGTTGAATAACGCAACTCACAAAATCAAATCTCTCCGCTTAAAATCTGCTCCACTAAATTAATTACGTACTTCGTCTCTTCAAGTATGTTCTTATACTGTTTCATATGTATGCAATTATTACCTCAATTTTACATATATTTCAATTCGGTCGATTACAGTAACATGTTTTAATGTTTAGATCTACCGGCGTCTTTCGAAGGAGTAAGATGGAAGTGAATCCAATTGTTGCAACAGATAAAGCTTTGTAAGTTTGTGAATTGTAACGATTTTTTTTTTCTTTGTTACAAATTGAAAATTTGGCTTTCTAAATCATGCAGAAAGTGATACTATGTGTATTTAAGGATGTTTTTTCTTCTTCTGTATCTAAAGTATTTTATTATTTATTTGTTGATTTTGCTTGCAAGAAAACCGGAATTTTTTTAACAAGAATACATACACATTCTACACATATGTTGTGACACTTCAAGTCACGGATCTCAAAGGGGGAAGTTGCCCCTTAAGAAATTTCAGTTTTTGTTGTATATAGATCCTAGCTATAAATTTCTAGTTCATTACATCATTTTTAATATGGGTAAAATTTTGTTTCCTGTATATTTGATAAATATAAGGTCATATTTGATTTGGACTTAATGAGCTTAATGGATTGAAACTTAATATGAAAAGTAATAAAGATGTGTTTGTTTTTTTTTATAATTCTAGTAGTTTATAACAACTTTTATGGCTGATCTTAGCAAAGACTTCTTAATATATGTATATATGAATAAAGAATAAAGATACGATGAAGAAACTTTCTATATTATGAAAATTAGGTACAAGTTTGAATGGCAAATATGGATGCCTTATTTATAATGCAAAGTTTACTGTGCAAATACTATTCCTCTGCATGCGTAAGTTCTGTATGCAAAATTGACATCCACATAGCCACCTTATCTTGACTTTGTGGTATCATAACACTCCCCCTTGGATGACAATTTTATTAGAGTGCATTTAACAACCCGTCCTAATTCTTCCAGACGAAGTCATCAACATTTGGTTCCATTGCGACGATCCACTCCAAGTAATGTCCTTAACCTGAGCAAATGCACAGCGGAAGACTTAATTCGTACATGTGAATAACATGCTTTAAATGTCAACATAAAGTTGGTGAGATATATAGGTTTGTTGCTAGCAGCGTTATAACTATGGACCACAAGATTTCATATACATACATAATACACTCGTAAGTGTATGGAAAAGACGTTGAGCACTTGGTAACCATACTTAACATTTAAATCACAGTAGCATATTCTTAAATAAACCCTACACCGTACCAAGTGTAGTAACGAAACGAAGTACTGTGTAACCGTTTAAAACTGGTCGTCCAGCCCGGTTGGGGTTGTCAGGCCCGATAGATCTATCAACAGGATTCGCGTTTACACTCCTCACGTAAATATTAGCTACCAAGTATAAAGAAATATGTCATGGTACAACTCAACGTAAAGTTTATTTTTGATCACTTGTGTCCATATCGTAAATCATTTATAAAAGTTGCGCATGTATTCTCAGCCCAAAATATTTAGAGTTTAAAAGGGACTATATACTCACCATACTGTATTTTGTAGTAAAAATACATATAACACCATTTATCAAGTATAAGGTTGACCTCGGATTCACGAACCTATAATAGTTTTGTATATATTAAAACACATAATAGTAATCGAACAAACTTATATAATATTATTAACTGTTATTTCAGTAATTATATGTTTCATTAATAACTTAATTAACTATTTTTATTCTATATACATTAGATACATAATTAGTATTTATTACAAAAATATCACTATACTTATGTTATAAGTAATAAATATATTTTTCTTATTTATATAATATTTAATTAGTAAATTAATAATAATAATCTTAATAGTGATAATGAAAATAATAACTTTGATAATAATGTAAATAAAATTATATAAAAATCATAATAATAATAATAATAATAATAATAATAATAATAATAATAATAATAATAATTATTATTATTATTATTATTATAATAATAATGAATATATTACTACCTTTAAAGAGATTGTAAGAGTTTTCTAAAAAAATAGTTGCTGCCAAGTCTTGAACCCATGACCTCTCAATAATCACCAACACCCTAAACCACCCAGTTATCACCTATTCTCCTGATTTATTTTACAGCTTTAATTCCTTTAAACCGAAATTTGGATTCTGGGAGTCTACCAGCAGCACAACGAAAATTTCGTCCCAATAGCTCATAACACCATTCGGCCCAATTCGTTAACCCACAGATTTCCAGTCTGTTTACTTAATACCTATTAGTCCACTAGGTTTGAATTATATATGTTATTCATCATAGCCGGTTTATGATTGCAACAAAAAAAATGTCGACATCATAAACCCTTTTTTTTTTTAATCGAGATAGATAGTGGGGTTTGGTATTGAAGTTCTTTGAATCAGTAATAAAAGTTGGAAACAATTACACTGTCATCATCAATCAATTTCCCACCATCATTATTATATTAATCATAATAAATTCATCATCAACTTCGTTATCCTTCATAACTTCCCTCAGACCGAATCGTTCAACAAATAGGAGATCGACTACAAGATGAAGCTTCAACTGAGTTGTTTACAATAGTTTTCATGGTGGTTTATCGAACTAGACAGTAAGCGGTGGTGGTTACTGTTTTGATTGTTCATTGGTGGTAGTGAAGAGGTGAGGAGTTGGCCGGTGTTAATGGTGGTTTGTCGACTAGCTGAAGAAGAAAGAAGAAGGGTTAGTGGTTCGATCGAGTACAAAGGCAAGAAAAATATATATATAGTAGAAGGTGGCTAGTTGTGATGGTTGTCGTGGTGATGGTCGATGATGGTTCTAGAGAGAAAAGGAGAGAGATAAGTGGTTTTAGTAGTGGTGCAAGGTGGTGAAAATCGGTTGAAGGTGTTAGTGTGCTCATGACAGAAAGCAGAAACACTTGGATTCCGGTTATGGGTCTGATCGATAGGGTGTTTGCTTGTGATGGGTGGTTCATTAAATGAAGAGAAATAAAGATATGTCGAGGGTGATGGTCCATTCAAGGTTAACGAAAAGAAATTGGTAGAGAGAGAGATGTGATTGTGGTGTTCATGGTGATCCGGTATTGTTTTTGTGTTTGTCCTATGAAGCTGAAATATTCATACCATAATTCATTTGTATTATATAGGGAACACGAGACAAAGAATGGTGATATATTGATTGTGGTTGACAGAGAGGCACGAATAGGAGAAGGGAAAAAAAAAACAGTACTTGATTGAGATTAATAACCAATTTTGGATTCGTTCATAATTCAACACAGATTGATACAAATTGGATTTTGATGTTGAACTCGAATTTGTTCTTATTGAAATCTAAATTGTACGAATTTATCAATCAATAACAGTTGGAAAAGACATGAGACTAACTCTCATTTACCAAATCTATAAATATTTATAAATAATGAATTAATTATTTAATAATTATAATTATATTAATTATAATCAAAAATACTAACAATAGTAATAAAACTAATATTAATAATAATAATAAGATAATATCTATAATTAAACTTTCTACGCTCAACATTACAGATTTTGCTTATCGTGGCGAAAACATATAAAGATTAAGGTTTAAATTTGGTCGGAAATTTCCGGGTCATTACAGTGCAACTAGTACTGTCTCGTTAAAAACCTTGCTAAAGAAAAACCCAGTGGGATAAAAACTTTAGTCAAGGGAAAAAGAGTGCAGTATAGAGTTGACTCCCCCTCAAGTAGACATCGCTGAGTCGTCACATCTTTTGAACTTGCCTCATGCCAATATTGTGAACGTGTGTTCTGAAAACAGCGGTTGACAGTGTTTTGGTATAAAGATCAGCAGAGTTATTGATTGAACGTATCTCATTTTAATCTGGTTGTCTTTTACGAGATCTTGAGTATATGAGAAAAATCTGAGGTTTTCATCTGAAACTGTATCATCTAAATCTTTTATTTATAAGTTTAGCCCCTGTGATTTGTCTACAGTCTCCTTCATGGTTTGCTCAAACCCTTATTTGAATTCCTATTCCCTTTTAGTCTTTTCTGAGCCTTACCAACATACCATTCTTTTCCATCAAACTTATGACCGTTAAGATCGTCTATGGCTTTGGCGCCTCGTCAGCATTTATATTTTGTTCTGTCACTTTTGATACTCTTCTTTCATTTGTATTATGCAAGCTGCATTATCTTCATATATAGTTGTTGGTGAAGATAGTTGTTGGTCTTTTATAGCGTTCTAGTCCACAAGAATCAGCAATGAGTTGTGTCATTGATCTCAACCAAAAACATTCCCGAGTAGCTTCATGTAATGCAATCACTTCAACATGATTTGATGATGTTGCAATAAGTGTTTGTTTTGAGAACGCCATGATATTGCAGTATCTCCATTTAGGAATACATATTCAGTTTGAGATTTAGCTTTATGTGTATTTGATGAATGACCTGTATATACATAATCAACCAAATCTTGTTTTGAAGCGTTAGAATAAAATAATTTTAAATCAGTAGTTCCTCGAAGGTATCGAAATATCTGCTTGATCCCATTTCAATGTCTTTTTGTAGAGGTTGAGCTGAATCTTGTCAACAAATTAACTGCAAAAGAAATGTCAGGTCTTGTACAAATTGTAAAATACATAATAACCCCAATTGCACTAAGATATGGAACTTTTGATCCGTAAAGATCTTCATGATCTTCACGGGGATGAAATGGATCAATGTCAATATTGAGTGATATATAAACCAATGGTTTTGTATTTAAAAATGCTTTCAAATCTTTTCGGTATAGCTTGTTTGATGTACAAGTAAACCATTAGGCATATGCTCAATTTGCAATCCAAGACAATACTTGTTTTTTTTTTTCAAGATCTTTCATTTAATTAATTTTTTTTAGAAGTTGAATGATTTCATAGATCTCTTTATTTGTTCATATGATGTTATGATCATTGACATAAATAACTTACAATCACATATCCGGACATTGTTTTCTTAATAAGAATACATGTTCAAATAAGATTATTTGTATACCCTTTTTCTTATCAAGTAATCACTTAATCAGTTATACTATTGTATCAACCCATATAAAAATCTTTGTGATTCAATAGAATACATTTCTTTGGGTTTTGCATTAGATGTTTCTGATACCTTAAACCCTTCATGGATTCATGTATATATCACTATCAAGTGATTCATTTAAATAAGTAGTAATAACATCCATGAGATGCATTTCTAAATTTTTTAGAAACTGTTAGGCTGATTAAGTATCTAAAAGTAATTGCATCCATAACAGGAGAATAAGTTTTTCTCATAATCCATTCATGGTCTTTGAGAGAAATCTTGAGTTACAAGTCTTGCTTTATCTTGTAACTTCATTTTTCTCATTTCTTTTTCGGATAAAAATTCATTTTTTATCTCATACGTTTCACATCTTTAAAAGTGATAACGATTTATCCGAAAACTTTTCTTTTATTGAGCAATTCCAATTCAGCTCGTATATAGTCATGTCTATTTTGACATTCAATGACAGATTTTGGTTCTAGATCATCATCTTTATTCATGATGTCATTGTAACATTATATGAAAATATCTCATCAAGATTTTTCATTTCATTTTGGTTCATAATATTGCATAATTTATCGCAATTTATGTATTTACATTTATCAATATCCTCTGCAGAAGGAATATTGATTTTTGGTTCTTCTTGAACACTTTCTTTTATCTTATTATCAGCTGATTTTCCATTTCGAGGATTTTTATCTTTGGAACCAATTGTACTTCCACGTTTCAGACGTGGCAAAACTCATGAGTGACATTATTGCCTGCTTTTGAAATTTTAATTCGAGTTGGAGCATTTCCTGCTATTATATATGATTTAGTCACTCTTTTTTGTATCTTTAAATGCATAAAGTAATTAATTTGCAAGTTCTTGCATATGCATTATTTTTTAAACTTTCGTTTCGCATTCTTTTGTGCGAATTCTATATACCTTAATTGATGTTCACATCATGAAGCATCTTTTTCTTTATTTTTCCTTTCTCCCCTAATATAGGGAATAATTTTTTTTAATTTTTTTAAATGACAATCAGCAAAACGTGCTGTAAAAACTTCACCTGTCATGGGTTCAATATATCTTATAATTGAAGATATTTCATATTCAATATATATATCCCCATCCTCATTTGAGGACCCATTTTAGTGCGTTGTGGTTGTGCAACTAGAACATATACTACACAAACAAATGTTCTAATAGGAAATATTTGGCTCTCGGCCAAAATCAAGTTGTAGGGGAGAATATTTATGACTTGCATTTTGTCTAATATGAAATAATGTCGCAGCATGTAATTTTGCATGTCCCCATATAAATATTGAGAGTTTTGTACTCATTACCAATTGTCTAGTTATTAGATGCAAGCGTTTATCTATTGATTCAGTTAAATCAATTTTGTGTATGCACATGAGCAACTGGATGTTCAACAACAATCCATGTAGACATATAATAATCATTAAATGCTTGAGATGTTAACTCACCAGCATTATCAAGTCTCATCCTTTTAATGGTGTAATCAGAATAATGTGTTCTCAATTTAATAATTTGTGCAAGAAACTTTGCAAATGCTATATTACGGCTTGATAACACACAAACATGAGACCATCCGTTAGATGCGTCTATTAAAACCATGAAATATCAAAATGGTCCACATGATGGATGAATTGGTCCATATATATAACCTTGAATTCTTTCAAGAAGCATTGGTGATTCTTTCTTAATATTCTTTTCATTAATCACCATATGTGTTTTTCATTAATCACCATATGCGCTTTTCATCATATATCCTTTTTCACCATATGCGCTTTTAATCATATGCGCTGCGCTTTTCATCATATGCACTTTTCATCATATGCGCTTTTAATCATATGTGCTGCGCTTTTCATCATATGCGCTTTTAATCATATACGCTGCGCTTTTTATCATATGCGCTTTTTATCATATGCGCTTTTAATCATATGCGCTGCGCTTTTCATCATATGCGCTTTTAATCATATGCGCTGCGCTTTTCATCATATGCGCTTTTAATCATATGCGCTGCGCTTTTAATCATATGCGCTTTTCATCATATGCTCTTTTCGGTGCTACATAGGTATTTCTCATTTTCGGTTATCATTGACTGATAATCATATATATCAGAGAACTTAACAAATTTCTCTTTGATTTGGGAGAAAACAAAGCATTGTTTATCAGAAAATTCGTACCATTTGGTAATATGAATTTTTTGCCTTTTTCGGTCCTTATATCAAGTTTGCAAGACCTGATATAGTATTTTTAATTCCTTCATTTGATTTAAATCAATGAAATATTTCTTAGATTTGATCATAGTGTATATGTTACCACTATCTGCAATACATAGGTTTTTACCATTTAATTGATGTTGTATTTCAGCAGGATTCATACTAAAACTTTAAATAAGATAAGCAAATAATGAGTTATATTTCACAAAGTTAATCAAATTATATTACCTGCAAACAAGTTAAAATCTGAAGTACATAAAAGATAACACTTAATAAACATATGCGTTATGGTCTAAAACCATTTATTTATGAGTGATACATAACAAGCTAGGCATCTTAGAAAATTCAAACCATTCAAGTCTCAAGGTAGCTCAGAGTTTGTTTAATCAAGATTTTTCAACAGATTCATTCTCTTTTTCTTTTCTTTTGGGACTTATTTATAGAGATAAAGAAGATGTTCATGTATTCAAGAAAGTGAGTGTTTTCTTGATTTTAGTTACTATTTTTGTTATATGTAAATTTTATGTATACAATTAGCAACTCATAGTTTTTGTTGCTCAAGGTTAACTAATGATCTTTACAAGTGATTGTGGTGTTGTGAAAACAATTGCAACATCAATTACTAGGGTTAGGGTAACTTGGATGGTGTATAATTATCTGAATAAGTCAATTAGTCAAACACTCATCACCTTGATAATTGATCATTACTATGTGAATTACTAGAAGCACGTTTAATCATTAGGTACGATACAACGTTTTATTGTGCTTTATTATTTGATTTTGATTTGATTTAGTTAATATAATATATTGTGATTACTTTCAAAACTAACATCCCAAATCCTTCTATGACTAAAATAACTAGTGAACTATGAAAATAACCGAAGGGACGTTTTTTTCCTCTTAATTTAGCTCGTTCGTGGTATTGAAGTATTTAAGGGAGTTCGTATTATATGCTAATAGGTCATTATAGTTGATTTAGGAAGGTTTGAAGGAAGCATGCCACATAAGTTGTATTATCATCTAGGCATTAAAAATACTTATTTAGATGTGACAGCACCATCTTTGGTAGCTTTTGGCCATAAGTGCCAAATTTAAAAACTTATACCTACCGATTTTACCCACCTAAGATAGATACCTGTCACTTATCCTAATTTACATTAAAAATTCATTTGAAGTGATGAAGTCTGCCCAAATGATAGAAATTGGGAAATAATAAGAACATTTCTCACTGTTTGTCTTAATTTCATAGTTTAATTAAAACATTGCATTAATATCTTATTAATTTGATATATGTATCATCATTGTTGGAGAGTTAGATTACAGAAATATAATTCAGGCGGTATAACCGACCATATATAGCATAAATATAAATGTTAGTGAAGTTAATAAAAGTTAGATTACATAAATATAATTCAGGCGGTATAACCGACCATATATAACTTAAATAACATAAATATAAATGTTAGTGAAGTTAATAAAAGTTAGATTACATAAATATAATTCAGGCGGTATAACCGACCATATATAACTTAAATAACATAAATATAAATGTTAGTGAAGTTAATAAAAGTTAGATTACATAAATATAATTTTACTTATGATAATAATATTTACCTTACTAATAAATAATAGAAGATATCGTTAAGGAATTTCTTACCTTGATTAGTGACTTGTGCTTGCTTAGATAAACCTTGATTATACGGAACACTTCGTGCTGATAACGTGTTATAATTCTAGTGGTTTATAACAACCTTTATGGCTGATCTTAGCAAAGACTTCTTAATCTTAATATATGTATATATGAATAAAGAATAAAGATAAGATGAAGAAACATTCTATATTATGAAAGTTAGGTACAAGTTTGAATGGCAAATATGGATGCCTTATTTATAATGCAAAGTTTACTGTGCAAATAACTATTCCTCTGCATGCGTAAGTTCTGTATACAAAATTGACATCCACATAGCCACCTTATCTTGACTTTGTGGTATCATAACATTTTTAACTTATTTAAATAAGACACGTTTTAATATAAAAATTCAAATAAGTGTGAAACTATATCTTAGTAATAACTTTTAAAGTTTATTTGTAACTAACAACCTCATATAGAGGTTAATTTGATAATTTCAATTATTCAGACGCTTACCCAATACACACAACAAACAATAATTGTTTATCTATTACTTATTATTTTAACAGACATTTTATATAAATTTAGATAACATGACTTGATAAGAAAACAAAACAAAAAAAACAAAAAAAGGTAAACGGACACTAACAATGCTTAACTTGTTCGCATAGTTACATTACTTAATGCATTATGATGGTAACATTATCAAAAATATAGGTGAATCACCACCCTTTATTAAAGTGTTCTGTTTTATGTATATGTATTTGTATATGCATAATATCTATCTTCTTTTTATATATTATTCAAAAGCAGTTGTTCTTGTAGATTCGAAACAATTGATTCCCATTTAATCTCATAAACGATTTAAGATTTTTGCAAAAACATTAATGTGTCATTTTCATTTAAAATTGATAAATAACAGGAAAGAAATGGAAAAAGAAAGATCAGAGAGCATCATGAACAAGCTTTTAGGAGGCCTAAATTGCACCATCAGAAAACTCTTGTTTCGTATCATTTCAACCGGCCCAATCCCACAACACATTGCCTTCATCATGGATGGAAACCGGAGGTTTGCCAAAAAATGGAATCTCACAGAAGGTGGGGGCCACAAAGCCGGATTCTTAGCACTCATGTCAGTAATAAAATACTGTTACGAAATAGGTGTTAAGTATGTAACCGTATATGCATTCAGTTTAGACAATTTCAATAGACGCCCTGATGAAGTTCAGTACGTTATGGACTTAATGCAAGAGAAAATCGAAGGGTTGTTAAAAGAATTATCAATTGTGAATAAATACGGTGTTAGAATTCTGTTTATTGGTGATTTAAAGCGATTATACGAGCCAGTAAGAATTGCTGCTGAAAAAGCAATGGGGGCCACTGCTAATAACACAAACACGTATCTTTTAGTATGTGTTGCGTATACTTCGTCCCATGAGATCCCGCGGGCTATTTATGAAAGTTGTCAAGATAAAAGTGATGGGGATCGAGTAATGAACGAAAAGGGGGTTATTAAAGTTGTGGATCTTGAGAAGAATATGTATATGGGAGTGGCTCCTGATCCCGATATTCTGGTGAGAAGTTCGGGTGAGACGAGATTGAGTAACTTTTTATTGTGGCAAACGACGAATTGTTTGTTGTATTCGCCAAAAGCGTTGTGGCCGGAAATGGGGATGTGGGAGGTGGTTTATGGGATTTTGGAGTTTCAAAAGAATTATAAGTACTTGGAGAAAAAGAAGAAACATGCTTAATGGTGTGTTTTAGAGTATGGTTATTAGGATTTGTTGTGTTATGTGTTAATGAAACTGAATTGACAGAAACAAATAGTTAGTATTTAAGCATATGTAGTGAAGTTTACTTTGATTTCAAAAATGTGCACTAAAAGACAAATGAAAATAAATGTTTTGCAAAACTGTCAAGTAATGTGAACCTTATAGATTATGAGGTCTCTTTCGTCTTCGTTGTATTCAGTTTTTTAGTTATCTTTGGTGGTTCAGGTTGTTTCATTTGTTGTCGGTTTTGTGGGGTTGCTCGGGCTCTTAGTTCGTTTGTTTCTGGTTAGGTCGAGTCTGATTTTTGCCCCCGCTGCTTGACGTTTGGCTTTCATCGTTTCGATGAAGTGCTTTTATTTGATAATAAACTTCTAGTTTTTTCAAGGAAAAAAGTTATGTGAACCTTTAGTTGGACTTGTTTTTAATTTTGGATTGAGCCCATTTTAATGCGGACTTCTCTTCCCCTTTAGCCTCTTTTTAGTCAGCATGGCCAGCAATAGTCCAACTTTAGTCCACCACTAATAAAGCCCATTAACAGTACTTTGGATTTAGCCCAATCCACTTGCAAATTTAAACAATAATATACAAGATACTTAAACAGTATTTATATAAAAGTTTGAAAATATGTGATTTTTTTATCCTAAATGTGAAAGGTTTAAACAAGGTTTTGTATTTTGTAGCACAATTTATTGAAATCATATATTTTACTAGTAAGAGTAGAAAGTTGATTTTGATTGTGACACCCACCAACCAACTAATAATTACATTATCATCAAATACTAATATGTTGTAATTTAGTTGTTTATAACAACATTGGTAACCTAAACTTACTACAAAATTCTAGTAATTAAGGAGTAGAATACTAATGAGAGAAATGAGAGAAATGATTCTTGTAAGTATAATGGAGGGTGTAAGTTTTTTTAGCTTGCATACATGGGTATTTATAGTACAAAAAAAATACTATACAAGAGGTATCCAATATTGACTATGATTTGTACAAAATTGACTATCCATTAAAACCTAATATTATAACACTCCCCCTTGGATACCAATTTTGTTTTGTTTGAGATCAACTATAAGTTACTGCCTCGTTAAAAACCTTGGCCAAAGAAAAACCCAGTGGAATAAAAACTTTAGGTAAGGGAAAAAGAGTGCAGCATATAGTTGACTCCCCCTCAAGTAGACATTGTTGAGCTGATACATCTTTTGAACTTGCATCATGCCAATATTGTGAACATGCGTTCTGAAAATAGAAGTTGAAAGTGCTTTGGTAAAAAGATCAGCAGAGTTTTTGCTAGATTTAACGTATATCATTTCAATCTGGTCATGCTTGATGAGATCTTGAGTATATGAGAAGAATTTAGGAGGTATGTGTTTTGTCCGGTCACTTTTGATATACCCTTCTTTCATCTGTGATATGCAAGCTGCATTATCTTCATAGATAGTTGTTGGGCTTTTATCACGTTTGTAAGTAACTAGAGGGGGGGTTAATAGTTACTTAATACGTTTTTAACAATTTTTTGATTGATCACCAAATTCGATTTTACTTTGATCAACCAATTCAACTCAAACTTGATGTGTGTGGTGTATATGTTCAAAATGATAAATGAAGTAATGTAAAGAACATAGACATAAGGATTTATAGTGGTTCGGGTGGATTTAAACTAATCCACCTTAATCCACTCCCCGATTACACTAATCGGGATTTGTTGCTTCACTAAGCACTTTTCTCCAAACCCCGTGAAGATCCGATTTACAAGTCTTCAATCTTCTTTAGTAGACAACAAACCTAATCTTTCTATCCCTTCAAAAGATCAACTCTAACCTAGATCAACTTGTCTTTACCTTGGACAAGTATTAATCTCCAAATAAGATTAATCAACTTCCTAAGTCCCTTTAAGGAAGTAGATCACAAAGCTAGCCTATGCTTCCACTAATTGAAGTTACAAGACTTATACACTCTGCAATGATGATCCTAACACAATACTAGGACATACATTACATTAAGTAAACTCACAAGATAAATGAATTTGATTAGTAAGTTTACAACAACCCAATTCTATATCTATAAGATCATAGAATCTTCTCTTGCTTGATCACATTTGAGTAGTAATTGATGCACTTGTGATCACTGAGATATGCCTTTTAAATGTGCAAGAGGGGCAGCTTCAAATGAACTCAAATGTTTGCCTTTTATAGTGAGATTCAAAAAATAGCCGTTGACACACGGTTCCCAGCACGGTCGACCGTGGTGCGACCGTGCGTGCTCCAGTCCAAAATTGGTATCCGTTGTATAGCCATTTGACTCAGATTTGAACACCACTTTTGGCACTTTTACTCCTTCTAGCACCTGCAAAAGAAAACAAACACCCTATACAAGTACTATATGCATTAAGTGTGTGAGATTTGATCTTATTGCATGAAAGTGACTAATCATTCCAAAAGTGGCAAACCCAACATTCTTGGAGAAGTGTCTTGATTGATATTTAGGGAAATTTCAGATTGGTCAAGACTTAGTTAGTCACTTTAATGCTCTTGGTTCAATTCTAAAGGCTAGTCACTATATCATTAACTTCCTAGTTCCAATTAATCTCAAGTCATGTTTTATTTGAGTTTAGTTACGGATTAATTGAATAATGTCTCTATAGGATAATCATGAAGTATGTAGAGACATTAAGATTAAGTTATTATTGAACAAGCAATCATACTTAGTTACTTAGACTAGACCAAATAGACAATTACCTATTGTGAACCATTTTACACTTAATCTATTGGAGTAAGTTAGTTACTTAAATTCTAACTAATGAGCACATGGCAAATATATTAAGTTGATAAGTTTATGAGTATTAAGCATATTAGCAAGTAGCAAGTAATACTCACATAGCAAGAGATAGTTATTCTAAGATCAATCATATAGATACTTGTACAACTTATAATTCAAGCACTTAATAAGTATAATGTGCAATATAACACATTTCATGATTAATGTGTAAGTACACATTAATATCCAACACATACACAAGGGAAGAGCAATCTCTAGTTGGGACTTGGTGACCATCCTAAATGTATCTAAGTGTGTTTTAGGATTACAAGTCATTTCTAGTTTAACCTTGAGATCATTGTTCTTCATTTAGCCTTAATTAATCACTAAGTCCTTTTTAATAGCATTCATTGTTCTAGTGATATTGGCTTGCGTGTGTTGATACATGATGATCATAATAAAAATATCTAGATAAGAATTAAGATCACAAGTTGTTGATTAACACTTATGTGTTATGCCTAATCTTGGTTAACTTGTCATTAAGATGTCATTAGGCGTAATTAATCACAATTATTGTTTTTATGACCAAGACTCAATTGAGTATGGAGAGAGCATATATCCTAAGTATGTTTAGAAAGGTTTCATGAATTATAGATGCCGGGAACTAGTCAAACATTATTGGTCAAAATTTGAGACAGAAGAAACTGCGGTCGCACTGCGGTTGACCGTGGTGGCGACCGTGCAACTTGTTTTCACAAAACTTTGTTGCAATTCAGTTTGGAGTTTTACGGTTGACTATGCGATCGATCGTACCTCGACCGTGTGTTTGCCTGAACTTTTAATTTCATTCTTTAACCTTTGTTTGACTTGGTCGTTTGCAAGATAAAGTATGAATTAGTGACCTTGCGTGTTTTATGTTAAGATGTCAGTCATCACCTATGCGTATGTGTGTACGTCATCATCAAAACATATTCGTTGGTTAATTACAGTTTTTGGTTAATCATACTTAAGTTTATTGTTTAGTGTATTAACCCACATTCAACCAACATTCTCCCCCTTTTTGATGATGACAAACCATACAAGTGATGAGGGACATTTTGCTATAAATATGCAAGTGTTAACAATCACTTGTATCCATCTTTCTCCCCCTTTTGTCGAAGCAAAAAGGTTAGCTCCCCCTGGAACTAAGCTCGCCCTTAGAACAAAACTCCCCCTTAAATTGTGCACGTTGGAAAAACATATATAATAAAATACAACAAGCACACATTTTATTCAGATTAAGCACGAAACACTGATAGAGAATACATAATAGGCAAGAGACGTTTAATTATTGTGATGAGAGGATTGACCCTTGTCTTTGCCCTCAAGTCGTGATAATCTTCGACCAAGTTTTAGAATGTTTGCATGAATTACATTGTTTTGTCCTTGTGTCAAAAGAGAACAAAAATTGGGTGGATTTTTAAGAGGAGGTTCTTGGACATGCTTGGTTGAAGCTTTGCCTATTGGATTTGAAGAGACTTGAATGAAATGATGAAATGGAGATGTCATTCCAACATATCCGAAAAGCTTGGTTAGATGGAGACCGTATGGAAGTGATATGTGGGAATGTTGACTTGCATGTTGCATTCTTGATGCCATGAAGTGTGCAACTTTCACTTTTGTGGAGTTCAGAAGACACCACATGAAGGTAACTTCATTTGCATCCAATCGATCTAGTAGCTCCCCCTTTCCGTAAACATTTGCAGTAATGATCTGTTGCCAAAGATCATACGTTGATGTAAGATGTTGACAAAGGAATCCATCCTTTTTGATGAATTCGGGTCTAAGAATTTCTTTGCACATAATGTCAAGTGCATTATCTTTCTTTACCCATCTAGGAAATTCATTGAACGAATTTGGTTCTAGAAAGAATGTTCGACCTTCACTTGGAAAATCCATAATATTTCCAAATTCCTTGAGCGTCAATGAATAGCTTCTTCCATAAAGAGAAAATGAGATTTTCTCATTATTGTGTGAGAATTGAAAATTCTCATATAATTCATTGATGTGAAGAGGATAGAGTGATCCTCTTAGGTTGAGAAAGGCATCCCACTTGATGTTTGTGAAGCTTTTAAGAGAGTAAGTAGTGAGATGATGTGTAAGAACTTCTCTTCCTTCAACAATGGACCTCATTGGGAAGAATTTTTACTTTGCAAAGAAGTCTTTGGAGTAGTTGATGGGTGTGTGTATTAGTTAAAGGCATTTGCTTTAATAGACAAATGATGAATGATGTCTAGTAACCTTTAATGGGGTAGGCGGCTGAATTGTGAGCACTTTATCAGATAAATCAATTTGTCATTTAGTAATCAATTAATCATTGAATTTGTGTAAGAGTGCTAGGACAAATTAATTTTGTCAGGTGTTCTGTGGTCGAACCACGGTCGACCGTAAACTCAGCCGTACAGTGACAGATTTTATATTTTTGCAAGCAAAATCAATTTAGACACACAATAGGCATCACATAGGCAAGATCAACTTAAGCACAAAATAAACATCACATTACTAGTTATTTAACACATAAGTGTTTTGGTGCCAGCAGTTAAGTACTTCACATATTACACAACTAGAGAGTATTTGAAATGTCCCGTTCTTATTGATTAAAAACGTTCCATATTAATTGATTTCGTTGCGAGGTTTTGACCTCTATATGAGACGTTTTTCAAAGACTGCATTCATTTTAAAACAAACCATAACCTTTATTTCATCAATAAAGGTTTAAAAAGCTTTACGTAGATTATCAAATAATGATAATCTAAAATATCCTGTTTACACACGACCATTACATAATGGTTTACAATACAAATATGTTACAACAAAATAAGTTTCTTGAATGCAGTTTTTACACAATATCATACAAGCATGGACTCCAAATCTCGTCCTTATTTAAGTATGCGACAGCGGAAGCTCTTAATAATCACCTGAGAATAAACATGCTTAAAACGTCAACAAAAATGTTGGTGAGTTATAGGTTTAACCTATATATATCAAATCATAATAATAGACCACAAGATTTCATATTTCAATACACATCCCATACATAGAGATAAAAATCATTCATATGGTGAACACCTGGTAACCGACAATAACAAGATGCATATATAAGAATATCCCCATCATTCCGGGACACCCTTCGGATATGATATAATTTCGAAGTACTAAAGCATCCGGTACTTTGGATGGGGTTTGTTAGGCCCAATAGATCTATCTTTAGGATTCGCGTCAATTAGGGTGTCTGTTCCCTAATTCTTAGATTACCAGACTTAATAAAAAGGGGCATATTCGATTTCGATAATTCAACCATAGAATGTAGTTTCACGTACTTGTGTCTATTTTGTAAATCATTTATAAAACCTGCATGTATTCTCATCCCAAAAATATTAGATTTTAAAAATGGGACTATAACTCACTTTCACAGATTTTTACTTCGTCGAGAAGTAAGACTTGGCCACTGTTGATTCACGAACCTATAACAATATATACATATATATTAAAGTATGTTCAAAATATATTTACAACACTTTTAATATATTTTGATGTTTTAAGTTTATTAAGTCAGCTGTCCTCGTTAGTAACCTACAACTAGTTGTCCACAGTTAGATGTACAGAAATAAATCAATAAATATTATCTTGAATCAATCCACGACCCAGTGTATACGTATCTCAGTATTGATCACAACTCAAACTATATATATTTTGGAATCAACCTCAACCCTGTATAGCTAACTCCAACATTCACATATAGAGTGTCTATGGTTGTTCCGAAATATATATAGATGTGTCGACATGATAGGTCGAAACATTGTATACGTGTCTATGGTATCTCAAGATTACATAATATACAATACAAGTTGATTAAGTTATGGTTGGAATAGATTTGTTACCAATTTTCACGTAGCTAAAATGATAAAAATTATCCAATCTTGTTTTACCCATAACTTCTTCATTTTAAATCCGTTTTGAATGAATCAAATTGCTATGGTTTCATATTGAACTGTATTTTATGAATCTACACAGAAAAAGTATAGGTTTATAGTCGGAAAAATAAGTTACAAGTCGTTTTTGTAAAGGTAGTCATTTCAGTCGAAAGAACGACGTCTAGATGACCATTTTAGAAAACATACTTCCACTTTGAGTTTAACCATAATTTTTGGATATAGTTTCATGTTCATAATAAAAATCATTTTCTCAGAATAACAAGTGTTAAATCAAAGTTTATCATAGTTTTTAATTAACTAACCCAAAACAGCCCGCGGTGTTACTACGACGGCGTAAATCCGGTTTTACGGTGTTTTTCGTGTTTCCAGGTTTTAAATCATTAAGTTAGCATATCATATAGATATAGAACATGTGTTTAGTTAATTTTAAAAGTCAAGTTAGAAGGATTAACTTTTGTTTGCGAACAAGTTTAGAATTAACTAAACTATGTTCTAGTGATTACGAGTTTAAACCTTCGAATAAGATAGTTTTATATATATGAATCGAATGATGTTATGAACATCATTACTACCTCAAGTTTAGTAGGTAAACCTACTGGAAGTGACAAGAAATGATCTAGCTTCAAAGGATCTTGGATGGCTTGAAAGTTCTTGAAGTAGGATCATGACACAAAAACAAGTTCAAGTAAGATTTTTGCTCGAATTAAGATAGTTTATAGTTATAGAAATTGAATCAAAGTTTGAATATGAATATTACCTTGAATAAGAAAGATAACCTACTGTATATAACAAAGGTTTCTTGATCTTAGATGATTACTTGGAATGGATTAGAAAGCTTGGAAGTAAATTAGTAAACTTGAAGGGATTTTTGAAGTATTCTTGAAGTGTTCTTCCTATGATGATTATAGCTTGATTCTTGAAGTGATTTTTGATGAAGATGATGATTAACTACTGGAAAAATACGTTCATAATAGTGTGGGTGTGTTGAGAGAGAATTAGAAAGAGATTTGGGAGTGAAATGGAGTGAATGATGAGTGTTAATTGGTGAGTGGTGAGTGGGGTTAAAAGGAGTTCTAGTTAGTTGACTAGCTCATGGTAGAAGTTAAAATTGATTAGTCATACATGACATAATCAAGAGTGGAATCCCATGCTAGTTCCTATTGGTATATACCCATAGTAAGTACGTTTTGAAGCTGTGTATAATACGGGTAAGAATACGACTAGAATTCTTGATGAAAGAAAAGAATGGGAAAGTAACTGTAACCATTTTCGTTAAGTTTGAGTGTTTCGATATATGTCTTGAAGTCTTCCAAAAGTATTTTAATACATCTAAATACACTACATGTATATACATTTTAACGGAGTCGTTAAGTCATCGTTAGTCGTTACATGTAAGTGTTGTTTTGAAACCTTTAAGTTAACGATCTCAATTAATGTTGTTAACCCATTGTTTATTATATCTAATGAGATGTTAAATTATTATATTATCATGATATTATGATATATTAATATATCTTAATATGATATATATACATTTAAATGTCGTTACAACGATAATCGTTACATATATGTCTCGTTTAAAAATCATTAAGTTAGTAGTCTTGTTTTTACATATGTAGTTCATTGTTAATATACTTAATGATATGTTTACTTATCATAATATCATGTTAACTATATATATAACCATATATATGTCATCATATAGTTTTTACAAGTTTTAACATTCGTGAATCACCGGTCAACTTGGGTAGTCAATTGTCTATATGAAACCTATTTCAATTAATCAAGTCTTAACAAGTTTGATTGCTTAACATGTTGGAAACGTTTAATTATGTAAATATCAATCTCAATTAATATATATAAACATGGAAAAGTTCGGGTCACTACAGTACCTACCCGTTAAATTAATTTCGTCCCGAAATTTTAAGCTGTTGAAGGTGTTGACGAATCTTCTGGAAATAGATGCGGGTATTTCTTCTTCATCTGATCTTCACGCTCCCAGGTGAACTCGGGTCCTCTACGAGCATTCCATCGAACCTTAACAATTGGTATCTTGTTTTGCTTAAGTCTTTTAACCTCACGATCCATTATTTCGACGGGTTCTTCGATGAATTGAAGTTTTTCGTTGATTTGGATTTCATCTAACGGAATAGTGAGATCTTCTTTAGCAAAACATTTCTTCAAATTCGAGACGTGGAAAGTGTTATGTACAGCCGCGAGTTGTTGAGGTAACTCTAGTCGGTAAGCTACTGGTCCGACACGATCAATAATCTTGAATGGTCCAATATACCTTGGATTTAATTTCCCTCGTTTACCAAATCGAACAACGCCTTTCCAAGGTGCAACTTTAAGCATGACCATCTCTCCAATTTCAAATTCTATATCTTTTCTTTTAATGTCAGCGTAGCTCTTTTGTCGACTTTGGGCAGTTTTCAACCGTTGTTGAATTTGGATGATCTTCTCGGTAGTTTCTTGTATAATCTCCGGACCCGTAATCTGTCTATCCCCCACTTCACTCCAACAAATCGGAGACCTGCACTTTCTACCATAAAGTGCTTCAAACGGCGCCATCTCAATGCTTGAATGGTAGCTGTTGTTGTAGGAAAATTCTGCTAACGGTAGATGTCGATCCCAACTGTTTCCGAAATCAATAACACATGCTCGTAGCATGTCTTCAAGCGTTTGTATCGTCCTTTCGCTCTGCCCATCGGTTTGTGGATGATAGGCAGTACTCATGTCTAGACGAGTTCCTAATGCTTGCTGTAATGTCTGCCAGAATCTTGAAATAAATCTGCCATCCCTATCAGAGATAATAGAGATTGGTATTCCATGTCTGGAGACGACTTCCTTCAAATACAGTCGTGCTAACTTCTCCATCTTGTCATCTTCTCTTATTGGCAGGAAGTGTGCTGATTTGGTGAGACGATCAACTATTACCCAAATAGTATCAAAACCACTTGCAGTCCTTGGCAATTTAGTGATGAAATCCATGGTAATGTTTTCCCATTTCCATTCCGGGATTTCGGGTTGTTGAAGTAGACCTGATGGTTTCTGATGCTCAGCTTTGACCTTAGAACACGTCAAACATTCTCCTACATATTTAGCAACATCGGCTTTCATACCCGGCCACCAAAAATGTTTCTTGAGATCCTTGTACATCTTCCCCGTTCCAGGATGTATTGAGTATCTGGTTTTATGAGCTTCTCTAAGTACCATTTCTCTCATATCTCCAAATTTTGGTACCCAAATCCTTTCAGCCCTATACCGGGTTCCGTCTTCCCGAATATTAAGATGCTTCTCCGATCCTTTGGGTATTTCATCCTTTAAATTTCCTTCTTTTAAAACTCCTTGTTGCGCCTCCTTTATTTGAGTAGTAAGGTTATTATGAATCATTATATTCATAGATTTTACTCGAATGGGTTCTCTGTCCTTCCTGCTCAAGGCATCGGCTACCACATTTGCCTTTCCCGGGTGGTAACGAATCTCAAAGTCGTAATCATTCAATAATTCAATCCACCTACGCTGCCTCATATTCAGTTGTTTCTGATTAAATATGTGTTGAAGACTTTTGTGGTCGGTATATATAATACTTTTGACCCCATATAAGTAGTGCCTCCAAGTCTTTAATGCAAAAACAACCGCACCTAATTCCAAATCATGCGTCGTATAATTTTGTTCGTGAATCTTCAATTGTCTAGACGCATAAGCAATCACCTTCGTTCGTTGCATTAATACACAACCGAGACCTTGCTTTGATGCGTCACAATAAATCACAAAATCATCATTCCCTTCAGGCAATGACAATATAGGTGCCGTAGTTAGCTTTTTCTTCAATAACTGAAACGCTTTCTCTTGTTCATCATTCCATTCAAATTTCTTCCCTTTATGCGTTAATGCAGTCAAGGGTTTTGCTATTCTGGAAAAGTCTTGGATGAACCTTCTGTAGTAACCAGCTAGTCCTAAAAACTGGCGTACGTGTTTCGGAGTTTTCGGTGTTTCCCACTTTTCAACAGTTTCTATCTTTGCTGGATCCACCTTAATACCTTCTTTGTTCACTATGTGACCGAGGAATTGAACTTCTTCCAACCAAAATGCACACTTTGAAAACTTAGCGTACAATTCTTCCTTCCTCAATACTTCTAACACCTTTCTCAAATGTTCACCGTGTTCTTGGTCATTCTTTGAGTAAATAAGTATGTCATCAATGAAAACGATGACAAACTTGTCAAGGTATGGTCCACACACTCGGTTCATAAGGTCCATGAACACAGCTGGTGCATTAGTTAAACCAAACGGCATGACCATAAACTCGTAATGACCGTAACGTGTTCTGAAAGCAGTCTTTGGAATATCATCTTCTTTCACCCGCATTTGATGATACCCGGAACGTAAGTCAATCTTTGAATAAACAGACGAGCCTTGTAGTTGATCAAATAAGTCGTCGATTCTCGGTAGTGGGTAGCGGTTCTTGATGGTAAGTTTGTTCAACTCTCGGTAGTCGATACACAACCTGAATGTACCATCTTTCTTCTTGACAAACAAAACAGGAGCTCCCCACGGTGATGTGCTTGGTCGAATGAAACCACGCTCTAAAAGTTCTTGTAATTGGCTTTGCAGTTCTTTCATCTCGCTGGGTGCAAGTCTGTAAGGAGCACGAGCTATTGGTGCAGCTCCTGGTACAAGATCTATTTGAAATTCAACGGATCGATGTGGGGGTAATCCCGGTAATTCTTTCGGAAATACATCGGGAAATTCTTTTGCAATGGGAACATCATTGATGCTCTTTTCTTCAGTTTGTACTTTCTCGACGTGTGCTAGAACAGCATAGCAACCTTTTCTTATTAGTTTTTGTGCCTTCAAATTACTAATAAGATGTAGCTTCGTGTTGCCCTTTTCTCCGTACACCATTAAGGGTTTTCCTTTTTCTCGTATAATGCGAATTGCATTTTTGTAACAGACGATCTCTGCTTTCACTTCTTTCAACCAGTCCATACCGATTATCACATCAAAACTCCCTAACTCTACTGGTATCAAATCAATCTTAAATGTTTCGCTAACCAGTTTAATTTCTCGATTCCGACATATATTATCTGCTGAAATTAATTTACCATTTGCTAATTCGAGTAAAAATTTACTATCCAAAGGCGTCAATGGACAACTTAATTTAGCACAAAAATCTCTACTCATATAGCTTCTATCCGCACCCGAATCAAATAAAACGTAAGCAGATTTATTGTCAATAAGAAACGTACCCGTAACAAGCTCCGGGTCTTCCTGTGCCTCTGCCGCATTAATATTGAAAACTCTTCCACGACCTTGTCCATTCGTGTTCTCCTGGTTCGGGCAATTTCTAATAATGTGGCCCGGTTTTCCACATTTATAACAAACTACATTGGCATAACTTGCTCCGACACTACTTGCTCCGCCATTACTCGTTCCGACACCATTTGTTCCTTTCGTTCTATTAACCCCTGGTCCGTAGACCTCACACTTCGCCGCGCTATGACCATTTCTTTTACACTTGTTGCAAAATTTGGTGCAGAACCCCGAGTGATTCTTTTCACACCTTTGGCATAGCTGCTTCTGATTGTTGTTGTTGTTGCGGTTATTATTGTTGTTAGGATGATTGTTGTAGTTGCTGTTGTTGTTGTTGTTGTTGTTGTTGTTGGGCCGTTTGTTGTAGTTGCGATTGTTGGGATAATTGTTGCGATTATTGTTGTAATTGCTGTTGTTGCTGTATTGGCGATTCTTATCACCGTTTTCCTCCCACTTTCTTTTGACTTGCTTCACATTGGCCACTTCAGCAGTCTGTTCTTTAATTCTTTCTTCAATCTGGTTCACTAGTTTGTGAGCCATTCTACATGCCTGTTGTATGGAGGCGGGCTCGTGTGAACTTATATCTTCTTGGATTCTTTCCGGTAATCCTTTCACAAACGCGTCGATCTTCTCTTCCTCATCTTCGAACGCTCCCGGACACAATAGGCACAATTCTGTGAATCGTCTTTCGTACGTGGTAATATCAAATCCTTGGGTTCGTAACCCTCTAAGTTCTGTCTTGAGCTTATTGACCTCGGTTCTGGGACGGTACTTCTCGTTCATCAAGTGCTTGAATGCTGACCACGGTAGTGCGTACGCATCGTCTTGTCCCACTTGCTCTAGATAGGTATTCCACCATGTTAACGCAGAACCTGTGAAGGTATACGTAGCGTACTTCACTTTGTCCTCTTCAGTACACTTACTTATGGCAAACACCGATTCGACCTTCTCGGTCCACCGTTTCAATCCGATCGGTCCTTCGGTTCCATCAAATTCCAAAGGTTTGCAGGCAGTGAATTCTTTGTAGGTGCATCCTACACGATTTCCTGTACTGCCAGATCCAAGGTTATTGTTGGTATATAGCGCAGCCTGTACTGCGGCTATGTTTGAAGCTAGAAAAGTACGAAATTCCTCTTCATTCATATTCACGGTGTGTCGAGTAGTCGGTGCCATTTCCTTCAAAATAGTCAAATGGAACAAGTTAATCATACAGAATATTAAGAGTAGTTAATAGTATTTCGTAGCATAATATGAACTCATTTATAAAAGCTTTTTCTTCATATTAGCGTTTTATAAGTTTAAATTCGGGTAGTACCTACCCGTTAAGTTCATACTTAGTAGCTAATATACAATTCAACTACTACAATTCTATATGAAAAACTGATTATAATAATATTTCGCGTTCAAACTTTTATACAATATTTTACAAACTTACAATACCGCTTATTTTACATAAAGCATGAAATATAGCACACAATAACTTTGATACAAGATAGTTGTGAACATAATTCTAGCTAGTACACAAGTCGTTCAGCAAAGGCAATAAAGACACGTAATTCATACGTCCAGAAACAAGTCATGCATTCTGGTTTTACTAGGACTACTTCCCATCCTTGGTCTTGTGGAACATAACCGTTATGGCCGTTGATAAGACAGCGTGTTGTAACGTCGTCAAAGGGACGAGGGTTACGTAATGACCAACAGTCTCGTAATAACCTAAAAACCTCATTTCTTACCCCAATTACCGACTCCGTCACTTGAGGGAACGTTTTGTTTAATAGTTGTAGCCCGATGTTCTTGTTCTCACTTTGGTGAGAAGCGAACATTACTAACCCGTAAGCATAACATGCTTCTTTATTTTGCATGTTAGCCGCTTTTTCTAAATCACGAAGTCCTATATTTGGATATACTGAGTCAAAATAATTTCTTAACCCGTTGCGTAAAATAGCATTTGGGTTCCCCGCAATATATGCGTCAAAGTAAACACATCGTAACTTATGGATTTCCCAATGTGATATCCCCCATCTTCCGAACGAAAGCCTTTTATAAACCAAATCATTCTTGGAACGTTCTTCGAATGTCTTACAAACTGATCTCGCCTTAAATAGTTGTGCCGAGGAATTCTGACCGACTCTAGACAAGATTTCATCAATCATGTCTCCGGGTAGGTCTCTTAAAATATTGGGTTGTCTATCCATTTTGTGTTTTTATACTGTAAAATAGACAAAAGTTAGATTCATAAAAAAAAAAAATACTTATTAATACAAGCAATTTTTACATATATCATAAAGCATAAGCACACTATATTACATATATTACACCACACGAATACAACTATCTTATTCCGACTCGCTTGTTTCTTCTTCTTCGGTTTTGGTTCGTTTTGCCAAGTTTCTAGGGATATATGATGTTCCCCTAATACGAGCCGTAATTTTCCACATTGGTTTAGAAAAACCTGGTGGTTTAGAGGTTCCCGGGTCATTGTTACAACTTAAGGACTTCGGGGGTTGACGATACATATAAAGTTCATCGGGGTTGGAATTAGATTTCTCTATTTTTATGCCGTTTCCCTTATTATTTTCTTTTGCCTTTTTAAATTCAGTTGGGGTAATTTCTATAACATCATCGGAATTCTCGTCGGAATCCGATTCATCGGAGAATTGGTAATCCTCCCAATATTTTGCTTCCTTGGCGGAAACACCATTGACCATAATTAACCTTGGTCGGTTGGTTGAGGATTCTCTTTTACTTAACCGTTTTATTATTTCCCCCACCGGTTCCGATTCTTCTTCCGGTTCCGATTCTTCTTCCGGTTCTGATTCTTCTTCCGGTTCCGACTCTTCTTCCGGTTCCTCTTCGGGAACTTGTGAATCAGTCCACGAATCATTCCAATTTACATTTGACTCTTCATTATTATTAGGTGAGTCAATGGGACTTGTTCTAGAGGTAGACATCTATCACATAATATCAAACACGTTAAGAGATTAATATATCACATAATATTCATATGTTAAAAATATATAGTTTCCAACAAAAAATGTTAAGCAATCATTTTTTAAAGAAAACACGGTCGAAGTCCAGAATCACTAATGCATCCTAACAAACTCGATAAGACACACTAATGCAAATTTTCTGGTTCTCTAAGACCAACGCTCGGATACCAACTGAAATGTCCCGTTCTTATTGATTAAAAACGTTCCATATTAATTGATTTCGTTGCGAGGTTTTGACCTCTATATGAGACGTTTTTCAAAGACTGCATTCATTTTAAAACAAACCATAACCTTTATTTCATCAATAAAGGTTTAAAAAGCTTTACGTAGATTATCAAATAATGATAATCTAAAATATCCTGTTTACACACGACCATTACATAATGGTTTACAATACAAATATGTTACAACAAAATAAGTTTCTTGAATGCAGTTTTTACACAATATCATACAAGCATGGACTCCAAATCTCGTCCTTATTTAAGTATGCGACAGCGGAAGCTCTTAATAATCACCTGAGAATAAACATGCTTAAAACGTCAACAAAAATGTTGGTGAGTTATAGGTTTAACCTATATATATCAAATCATAATAATAGACCACAAGATTTCATATTTCAATACACATCCCATACATAGAGATAAAAATCATTCATATGGTGAACACCTGGTAACCGACAATAACAAGATGCATATATAAGAATATCCCCATCATTCCGGGACACCCTTCGGATATGATATAATTTCGAAGTACTAAAGCATCCGGTACTTTGGATGGGGTTTGTTAGGCCCAATAGATCTATCTTTAGGATTCGCGTCAATTAGGGTGTCTGTTCCCTAATTCTTAGATTACCAGACTTAATAAAAAGGGGCATATTCGATTTCGATAATTCAACCATAGAATGTAGTTTCACGTACTTGTGTCTATTTTGTAAATCATTTATAAAACCTGCATGTATTCTCATCCCAAAAATATTAGATTTTAAAAATGGGACTATAACTCACTTTCACAGATTTTTACTTCGTCGAGAAGTAAGACTTGGCCACTGTTGATTCACGAACCTATAACAATATATACATATATATTAAAGTATGTTCAAAATATATTTACAACACTTTTAATATATTTTGATGTTTTAAGTTTATTAAGTCAGCTGTCCTCGTTAGTAACCTACAACTAGTTGTCCACAGTTAGATGTACAGAAATAAATCAATAAATATTATCTTGAATCAATCCACGACCCAGTGTATACGTATCTCAGTATTGATCACAACTCAAACTATATATATTTTGGAATCAACCTCAACCCTGTATAGCTAACTCCAACATTCACATATAGAGTGTCTATGGTTGTTCCGAAATATATATAGATGTGTCGACATGATAGGTCGAAACATTGTATACGTGTCTATGGTATCTCAAGATTACATAATATACAATACAAGTTGATTAAGTTATGGTTGGAATAGATTTGTTACCAATTTTCACGTAGCTAAAATGATAAAAATTATCCAATCTTGTTTTACCCATAACTTCTTCATTTTAAATCCGTTTTGAATGAATCAAATTGCTATGGTTTCATATTGAACTGTATTTTATGAATCTACACAGAAAAAGTATAGGTTTATAGTCGGAAAAATAAGTTACAAGTCGTTTTTGTAAAGGTAGTCATTTCAGTCGAAAGAACGACGTCTAGATGACCATTTTAGAAAACATACTTCCACTTTGAGTTTAACCATAATTTTTGGATATAGTTTCATGTTCATAATAAAAATCATTTTCTCAGAATAACAAGTGTTAAATCAAAGTTTATCATAGTTTTTAATTAACTAACCCAAAACAGCCCGCGGTGTTACTACGACGGCGTAAATCCGGTTTTACGGTGTTTTTCGTGTTTCCAGGTTTTAAATCATTAAGTTAGCATATCATATAGATATAGAACATGTGTTTAGTTAATTTTAAAAGTCAAGTTAGAAGGATTAACTTTTGTTTGCGAACAAGTTTAGAATTAACTAAACTATGTTCTAGTGATTACGAGTTTAAACCTTCGAATAAGATAGTTTTATATATATGAATCGAATGATGTTATGAACATCATTACTACCTCAAGTTTAGTAGGTAAACCTACTGGAAGTGACAAGAAATGATCTAGCTTCAAAGGATCTTGGATGGCTTGAAAGTTCTTGAAGTAGGATCATGACACAAAAACAAGTTCAAGTAAGATTTTTGCTCGAATTAAGATAGTTTATAGTTATAGAAATTGAATCAAAGTTTGAATATGAATATTACCTTGAATAAGAAAGATAACCTACTGTATATAACAAAGGTTTCTTGATCTTAGATGATTACTTGGAATGGATTAGAAAGCTTGGAAGTAAATTAGTAAACTTGAAGGGATTTTTGAAGTATTCTTGAAGTGTTCTTCCTATGATGATTATAGCTTGATTCTTGAAGTGATTTTTGATGAAGATGATGATTAACTACTGGAAAAATACGTTCATAATAGTGTGGGTGTGTTGAGAGAGAATTAGAAAGAGATTTGGGAGTGAAATGGAGTGAATGATGAGTGTTAATTGGTGAGTGGTGAGTGGGGTTAAAAGGAGTTCTAGTTAGTTGACTAGCTCATGGTAGAAGTTAAAATTGATTAGTCATACATGACATAATCAAGAGTGGAATCCCATGCTAGTTCCTATTGGTATATACCCATAGTAAGTACGTTTTGAAGCTGTGTATAATACGGGTAAGAATACGACTAGAATTCTTGATGAAAGAAAAGAATGGGAAAGTAACTGTAACCATTTTCGTTAAGTTTGAGTGTTTCGATATATGTCTTGAAGTCTTCCAAAAGTATTTTAATACATCTAAATACACTACATGTATATACATTTTAACGGAGTCGTTAAGTCATCGTTAGTCGTTACATGTAAGTGTTGTTTTGAAACCTTTAAGTCAACGATCTCAATTAATGTTGTTAACCCATTGTTTATTATATCTAATGAGATGTTAAATTATTATATTATCATGATATTATGATATATTAATATATCTTAATATGATATATATACATTTAAATGTCGTTACAACGATAATCGTTACATATATGTCTCGTTTAAAAATCATTAAGTTAGTAGTCTTGTTTTTACATATGTAGTTCATTGTTAATATACTTAATGATATGTTTACTTATCATAATATCATGTTAACTATATATATAACCATATATATGTCATCATATAGTTTTTACAAGTTTTAACATTCGTGAATCACCGGTCAACTTGGGTAGTCAATTGTCTATATGAAACCTATTTCAATTAATCAAGTCTTAACAAGTTTGATTGCTTAACATGTTGGAAACGTTTAATTATGTAAATATCAATCTCAATTAATATATATAAACATGGAAAAGTTCGGGTCACTACAGTATTTTCCCAAATACACAAGTTATGACCGGTTACAAGAAATTGTTTTGACAAACCCTTCAACGCTTTCTTGATCCTAGAATGATTTTCACTGATCTCTTCCTCACGTTTCAGAATCCTGTCAATCTTGGTTTCAAATTTTGAATTAACAAATTCTTGATGTTCCCACAAGATTGCTTCTTCATCTTCTATCTCCTCTTCATCCGATTCTTCCTCTGGTTGATAGTTCTCAATCTCTTCGAGATCCTTTTGAAGACTTGATCTTCTTCCACGAGAGGATTCTCCCTGACGACCACTTCGGATGATGGTTGACTTATCTAATGGCTCGAATGAAGGTTGTTGAACAATAGCGTGAGTCACTTTAAGATAGGTGAACAAACTATTCAGGTGCATTCCATATGAAAGAGATCTGGTTGATTCAGTCATTAGATTGCTCATTCGGGATGCCATCAGAAACGCCACATTAACCTTCACATCTAGTTCAATTGCCCACATGATAAAAATCTGGGTGACATGGATGTTAGCATGGTTTCCCAGCCTACAGTAGATGTTGTGGTCAATGATTTTGTTCAAGATATCCAAATCTAATTGGAGATCCTTTTCGGTTAGTCCTTTGGATAGGATTTCTGAGTGATTGGCATTAGGATTGCAAAGTAAGGTTAGTACTTCGGTAGCTTGAATACACCCAGGAAGATGTTCTAGTTTGTGTCGTCTACTCTAGAACTCAATTCCTTCAGTGGGAACACCCAGAATTTCACCAAACGTGCTGAGAGGATAATCCCACCACTTTTTGTTGAGATGAAATCTTATCATCTTAGTTTCTGTGTTGAAGCTAAAATTGGCATAGAACTCTCTTATCAACTCCGGATATATAGGCCCATTGATTAGAATAAACAAACCTAGATCCCTCTGAAATAGCTTGTCAACTACTTCAGGGAATGCTTCAAGATTTACGATTCTTCCTTCTGCTATTGCTCTAGTTTTGAGCCACTTCTTGTTATATGTTGTGCGTTGTCTTGCATCAGTTGGAGGATTATATCTATTCTCTCCTCCTATAGATTGAGCATCTTGGGTCCTTGCCATTTTCTACACAATGACACTTCAAATTAATTCAAAATGTATAATTCAATTGTAGGCAACATGTTTTGCAAACTTTAATTATCATCAATACTTAGGTGTTTTGATGTTAATATTCTTCACATTTTCACTCTTCATTGGTGTCAAATGAGTTTGCAACTATATTAGGGTTTTCACAAAGTTCATATGTGTTCTAGACTTTTGAAATCATCATCAACAAATGTTTTGACATTCAACATTATTACACTCAATTTGCAACAATGTTATTCATATCATATGAACAATGCTTCTATGAAAATCTAATCTAGATGTATAATGAACCCTAGAATCGTTCAATGTTAAATCAATGCATAGATACAAGATAATCATTACTACAATTGTTTTCAAATTGTTCTTCAAGAGCAATTTCAATTGTTTGCATCAATTTAGGTTTTGATTCATTCTAGTTAGGGTTTCTTCATAACCCTAATTCATTATACAAACATAATTAAATGTTAGGAAAGCAAGGATTAATCATACCGAATGTAGGATTTGAATTTGAAGGAATGCGCGTTTTTCTTCGTGCGGTCGATCTCCTCAGCCGTGTGTAGGTGTGTGTGTTTTGAAGTAGGTTAAAAGGAAATAAGAGTGAGGTTTTAGTTTAAATTAAAACTGAATCAGACCACGCACGGTCGAATCACGATCGACCGTGGTGTTAGTTGTGTAGATATTTTTCCACGAACAGGGCAGGGGTCTGCGGTCGAGTACACGGTCAGCCGTTGTGCTGCCGTTGATCCTTCTGATCACTCGTTTCTTCACTTCTTCTTTCTTCAAGCGCGTTTTGACGATTCTTAGGTTCTATAGAATACTTGAGGACAATTTTTCTTTTCCTAACATTGAGTGATTACTTCCTTCCGATGTTTAATCATCAATGATACGTAATATACTATATCTTTACGTGTATATATATATATATATATATATATATATATATATATATATATATATATATATATATATATATATATATATATATATATGTGTGTGTGTGTGTGTGTGTGTGTGTGTGTGTGTGTGTGTGTGTGTGTGTGTGTGTGTGTTCAATTACACATAGTATACACAAAACGCATCAACCTAGTATTTAGCATGCAATACATGTTTTTGAAGGTATTTCGTATGCCCGAGAGACATATTAAATTAATGTGGCTAATGTGTTATGATCCAAGTCGGGTCATACCCAATAACAAACTTACCGACACCTTATTCGTATTTGATCTTAGCGATTGGATCATTGATTAAATACGCGACACTTGAATTTTAAGAAAAATGGTTTTCTTAAATGTTACTTGATGTGTATAAATATAAATTATAGAATAATTTATATAATTTGGATTTAATTATTTATTGGTTAAATAATTAATATATTTATGTTACATTTTATATAAATGAGTTTTATATAATAAAATGTACATAAATAAATATGTCAGTTTATAAAATAGTTTTATAAAAATCAATTCTTTTATAAAACTTATTTTATAATACATATTTGGAAGTGGCACGGGAGTTTCACAAGCATGCTATCTTTTAATGTATTTTAAGTGTTACTTTCAAAGATTCCATGGGATAAGTAACTAGACCTCTTGGAGACTTAAACACTTGAACATACACATGCATACACATCAAAATACTTGAAAAAAAACTGCACAAAATACTCCAAAACCTGCTGTATTTGCCGTGGGGTTTTAGCAAGGAAAGAGGGTTCATTTTGTTTTTTTTTTCAAGCAATATTCAAGTGTGATTAAATCCTAACCAAAGCTAGGGTGTTGGTGCACAAGTTTGGGGTATAACAACTTGAGGTTTCATAGTTTTAGAGCTCTATTTATCATCATCTTCATCATCATCTATCAACAAGCTAGGAGAAGGTATAAACTCTTTTCTTGCTTGTAGTTTGTAAGTATGCTTCACAACTTGATCCAAATTGGGATTTAACTTTAATTGGTTAAAGATATACATGTTCTTAATTGGTAAGTAACATGCTTCCGCTTTCTTATTTCTTAAAATGGTTTAAGTATTATATGAACTTGTTAAATCCCAACAATGGTATCAGAGCCGAAGTTGTTGAAATATGCTTCGAGATGATTATTAAACTCACTATATATTTTGCATTTTATGTACATGCATGATTGTAAAATGCAAAAATTTATAGTTTTGGGTGGGTTTATTATATGGCCGAATTTATGGAGTTCCAAAAGTGGGTTTTGGTTCTTCCATTTGGTTCATACTTGGTTGTATATTAAAGTTCACAATCTAAGCCTTGACCTTGTGTTTGGTTGCATGCATGGTTGATTTATATTTATTCAATTGGTTTGTAATAATATTTATTCATTTGGCATGTAATAATTCATTTGGTTATGTAATTTATTTTATATTTGGTATGTAAAATAGATTAGGTTGTAATTTCTTTTTTTAGACAAAAATGTATTAGGATATATTTTGTAAAATGATGAAGATAATGAAGACTTGAAGAACACATGAAGAAGCATTTGGATGCAAGATTAAGTGGGAGATTTAAAATCTCCTACTTTGTGTAATTACCCCTTACCCGGTGGCATTTTGTTTTCGGCTAAACAAAATGCTTACCAAAAGGCTTGATTGTGAACATGTTGTTTTGCATGCTTGGTTGTTTATTGTATGATTGTGGATTGTATGTATGCTACAAGTTAATCACACATGTTGACACCAAACTAAAATGACAATTTAATTGGTTAAATTTAACATTATTAACACATGCAAAACTACAATTTAATTGGTTAAATTGAAATGGTAAAAGACGTTAATAAATGGTTATTAAGAATTAGAAACGGATTGCACATATAAAATGGTTTATATCAAAGTAATAAAATTGGCATTGTTACATGACATGAAAATGGATTTTCATAAGAACCATACACTAAATGCATGTTGGTGTATGGCATAAAAGTTTTCTCAAACTAGAAATAATGAAAACTTAAAATCCCTTTAACACATTAGGTTAACAAGTTTAAACGCCATCCTATTGTATGACACTTAGACGTATTAAGGAACTTATAATGGGATAAAGGTCACCTAACCGTTAAGAGCAAACTAATATGATTAAGGTAAATTTCGCACACTTGTGGGATAAAGGTCACCTAACCACTTGTATGTTAAGTTTACATGTCTAAACAAGTAGGACGACTTGATTTGGAAATCATGAACTTAGGGTCACCGAAGCATGATGAACAAATAGGCGTTGATGGGATAATATGTCATGCATAAGGATTGCATGATCCCATAACTTAGAAGTTGCAAAAGGATTGCAATTGTCATATAATGACTACCTAGCTAAATCAAATGACGGGATAAAGGTCACCTAACCGAAATTTGGTTTACCGTTGGATTCTAAAATTTAATATATATCAATTGGATTTAAAGGGTATTGATTGTTAAATTTAAAATCGATACTTAAATGAACTTTGTTAAATTTTGTAGATGGCCGCCAATAACAACAACATGCAAAACGCACCTATTAACTTGAACAACCTATCG
The DNA here is from genome assembly GCF_046630445.1 of Rutidosis leptorrhynchoides. Taxonomy (NCBI): domain Eukaryota; kingdom Viridiplantae; phylum Streptophyta; class Magnoliopsida; order Asterales; family Asteraceae; genus Rutidosis; species Rutidosis leptorrhynchoides. The sequence goes on along the minus strand of NC_092340.1, from coordinate 148,421,317 downwards.
TTAAGGTCTCTCCTCGAGAAAGACAAACTCAACCATACGAACTTTATGGATTGGTTCCGCAATCTTAGGATTGTCTTCAAACTTGAGGATAAGGCGTATGTGTTGGAAGACCCCATTCCCGATCAACCCGACGAGGATGATACGGAAGGCATGGCTTATTGGGATAAGTATTGCGCCGATTCGGTGCAAGTCGCTTGCCTAATGCTTGGGACTATGATACCCGAACTCCAAAAGGATTTCGAGCATCATACTGCATACGACATGATCACGCAATTGAAGGAGATGTTCCTTCAACAAGCACGTGTCGAGCGCTTCGAGACCGTTCGAGTGCTTCATGCATGTCGAATGGACGATTCCCAATCCGTTTCATCTTATGTCCTCAAGATGAAAAGCCTCATTGATCGCGCAAACCGTCTTAATCTCAACATATCTAATGAGCTAGCCACGGATCTTATCCTAAACTCCTTGTCAAAGAGGTTTGACCAATTTGTAATTAATTACAATATGAATGGGATGGATAAGACCATTGGCGAACTTCATGGCATGCTTAGGATGGCGGAAACTAGCATGGGTAAGAGGGCTTCACCCGTGCTAATGATCAATGATGGTGGGTCCAAAGGTAACAACACCTCTAAGCCAAAGGCGGCTAAGAGGAAAGGACCCGCCCATCAAGGCAAGGGAAAGGGGAGGATGGTTACCCCAACCAAAAACAAGAACAAGAAGCAAAAGGTTGCCGGACAAGCAAACCCCAAGGAAGACCCGTGCTTCGGTTGCGGTGAAATGGGTCACTGGAAATGCAACTGCCCGGTCTACCTTAAGGAGTTGAAAGAAAAGAGGGATGCGGGGCAAACCTCAGGTAATATATATATGGTATATATAGAGCTTAGTATTACTTCTTCTAATACATGGGTATTAGACACTGGATGTGGAACTCACATTTGCAATTCTTTGCAGGGGTTCAAAAGAAGTAGCAAGCAAATGGGAACATCAAGTCTCTTTATGGGTAATGGAGCCAAAGTGCAAGTGAAGGCTCAAGGAGACTTTGTATTAAAGCTTCCAAGTGGTTTGGAACTTATTTTGAACAATGTTTTGTATGCACCGGATTTATGTCGAAACATTATTTCAGTTTCTCATTTAAAACAATGTGGTTTTTATCTTAATTTTGTTAATGATGATATCCATGTTTATTTAGATAATGTATTCTATTTTAAGGCTTCGCCTTCAAATGGAATTTATGAATTGGTTCATGATGACACATCATCTAGTAGCTCAATATACCATACTAGCACCAAGAAACTCAAAAGGGATTTGAGTGATTCCTACTTATGGCATTGTCGCCTTGGTCACATAAACAAGAATCGAATGCACACACTTCAAAAGAATGGCCTTTTGAAATCAAATGAACTGGACTCGTTTGATGTATGTGAATCTTGTTTACAAGGCAAAATGACTAAAGCACCTTTCAAAGGGACCTATGAAAGGGCTAAGGACTTATTGGGATTAATACATTCGGATGTATGTGGACCCTTTAAGCCCATAACTAGGAATGGTGAAAGATACTTCGTTACTTTCTTTGATGACTTCAGTCGTTTCGGATATGTCTACTTATTAAGACACAAGGATGAAACTTTTGAAGCATTCAAGGTATATCAAAACGAAGTACAAAATCAACTCAATAAGACAATCAAGGTACTTCATACCGATAGAGGAGGTGAATACCTAAGCGATGCTTTCCAAGATCATCTTAAAAGTTGTGGGATTATCTCGCAACTTACTCCTCCTGGAACACCCCAACTTAATGGAGTTTCTGAAAGGAGGAACTGAACCCTAATGGATATGGTTCGATCTATGATGGCTAGAAGCTCGTTACCTCTATCATTTTGGGGTTATTGTCTATGCTCCGCGGCTCATATTTTAAATATGGCCCCAACCAAGAAAGTGGAACAAACTCCTCATGAGATGTGGTTTGGAAAACCTCCATCTCTATCATACTTAAAAGTATGGGGATGTGAAGCTTATCCTAAGCGTTACGTCCCTAATAAGTTGAATGCTCGATCCACGAAGTGTATCTTCATAGGATATCCCAAGGATGATATGGGATATTATTTCTATGATCCTTCCGAACAGAATCTATTTATTGCTCGGAAGGCGGAGTTCCTTGAAACTATGTTCCTAATGGAAGGTAATAGTGAAAGGAAGATAGATCTTGAAGAGGTCCAAGATCAAGTAGATGATACACAATTGGTTAACACTAGCACTCAACATGAAAGTGTTGAGAATGATCAAATGGATGATCAAAGTATACAAGACGTTCGCAAATCTGGTAGGATTAGTAATCCTCCTGAGAGATATGGGTTTCTCATGGATGATTGCTATGTGGTTGATTTGGATGAACCAACAAACTACCAAGATGCTTTATCAAGGATTGATAAAGATAAATGGCAGGAAGCCATGAACGTTGAGATGCAATCCATGTATGACAACCAAGTTTGGGAACTAGTTGTACAACCTGCTAGCTCCAAGTTAGTTGATTGTAAATGGATTTTCAAGATGAAAACCGACATGCATGGAAACTTAAATACATATAAAGCCAGACTTGTAGCAAAAGGTTTCACTCAAACTCAAGGGGTTGACTATGATGAAACCTTTTCGCCTGTGGCAATGCTAAAGTCTATTAGGATATTATTTGCCATTGCTGCTCGTTATGATTATGAAATTTGGCAAAAGGATGTCAAAACCGCTTTCCTAAATGGATATCTTGAGGAAGATGTCTATATGGTTCAGCCTGAAGGTTTTGTCGATCCGAAACATCCTAAAAAAGTATGTAAGTTAAAGAAATCAATCTACGGATTGAAACAAGCATCTAGAATGTGGAATCATCGTTTCAATGAGGAAGCCAAGAAATTTGGCTTCATTAAAAATGGTGATGAAGCTTGTGTATACAAGAAAGCTAGTGGGAGCACTATCATGTTCCTTGTATTATATGTGGATGATATATTGTTATTTGGAAACGATATTCCGACAATGCAAGGTGTTAAGACTTGGCTGAAACGCTGCTTCTCCATTAAGGATCTTGAAGAAGCACAATACATTTTGGGGATTAGGATCTACAGAGATAGATCCAAGAAATTAATAGGTTTGAATCAAAGTGCATACATTGAAAAGATCTTGAAAAGGTTCAAGATGGAGAACTCTAAGAAAGGTTTGGTACCTATTCAAAGAGGAACTCTCCTTAGTTCATCTCAGTGTCCCACCACAAAAGATGAACAAGAAAGAATGAAGAAAGTCCCATATGCGTCTGCTATTGGGTCAATCATGTATGCAATGATATGCACTAGACCGGATGTGTCATGCGCTCTTAGCCTGACAAGCAGATACCAGAATAACCCAGGAAACAGTCATTGGATTGCTGTTAAAAGTATATTGAAATACCTTAGGAGGACTAAGGATATGTTTCTAATATATGGGTCTGGTGAGGAGGAGCTCGCTGTGAAAGGTTACGTGGACTCGAGTTTCCAAACTGATCGTGATGATTCTCGATCACAGTCAGGTTATGTCTTCACATTAAATGGAGGTGCTGTCTCTTGGAAGAGTTCAAAACAGGATGTTGTTGCTTTATCCACTACAGAGTCGGAGTACATCGCCGTATCATTGGAAGCTCAGGAAGCTGCATGGATGAAGAAATTCATCGATGACTTAGGAGTAGTCCCTTCCATTCAGGACCCTCTTGAGATCTTTTGTGACAACGAGTGTGCGATTGCTCAAATCAAGGAACCTCGTGCTCACCCAAAGACCCGTCACATTGAGCGGAGATTCAACTACATAAGGGATGAAGTTGAAAAGGGAAAGATATGTATTCACAAAGTTCACACAGATCTTAATATAGCGGATCCACTCACGAAACTCTTACATGGTGCGAAACATCAAGGGCATGTTAGTGCATTAGGGCTTCGATATTCTAGTGATTGGTTGTGATCTGTTTTAAGTATTGTAAAGGAACGAAATTGTTCAAACTCATTAATATAATTATGGCATTAATTTATTTTGAGTTATGTTCCTATTTTGCATATTTTATCCATGAATAAGTAATTATTCTAAATTTCGTAGTCGATCACATTTGTGGGAACAAGTGTGAGGTTTAGACTATTGTGAACTTGGATTGGTATACATTCACGGGATGAATGTGGGGCAAGGTTGCTACCAAGGTTCATAGATATTTGTGGGATACAAATATTGGAAGACCCGCCCTCAAGATTTACTAAATGGAACCTTTGTGGTTGATCACACGTAATCTTGAGTAAAGGCGAATATCATTGTATCCTCTGACCTGAGATACATATTGGGTTCGGATATTCACTAAGTATTCTGCCTTGGTTCTTTCCTTCGCTATTCTGAAATATGGTAGTTCATAAGGAAGAGCTCAGGTGTAATACAAAGTATATATCTAGGACGTATGTAGTCAAGATGGAATTTGTCCCTCTTATTCGTTGAGAGTCAGATGTCTAAGGCCTGATAAAGTTAAATCTAGAAGAGAGTGATCACTCTGTGTCTCTTGGGTTTAACATGACATCTAGGATGAACGGAAATAATGAAAGATTCACCTATTCATATTCGAGATGGGAACTCAAAAGGGATGATGTTATTGAATGGTACAAAGTCATAACATATTGGGGGTGATGGACGGTCGTTAGGTGGTATCCATCACTTGCATTAATTTCTTATGTTTCTCATGCAAGTGGGAGATTGAAGGTATTTCGTATGCCCGAGAGACATATTAAATTAATGTGGCTAATGTGTTATGATCCAAGTCAGGTCATACCCAATAACAAACTTACCGACACCTTATTTGTATTTGATCTTAGCGATTGGATCATTGATTAAATACGCGACACTTGAATTTTAAGAAAAATGGTTTTCTTAAATGTCACTTGATGTGTATAAATATAAATTATGGAATAATTTATATAATTTGGATTTAATTATTTATTGGTTAAATAATTAATATATTTATGTTACATTTTATATAAATGAGTTTTATATAATAAAATGTACATAAATAAATATGGAAGTTTATAAAATAGTTTTATAAAAATCAATTCTTTTATAAAACTTATTTTATAATACATATTTGGAAGTGGCATGGGAGTTTCACAAGCATGCTATCTTTTAATGTATTTTAAGTGTTACTTTCAAAGATTCCATGGGATAAGTAACTAGACCTCTTGGAGACTTAAACACTTGAACATATACATGCATACACATCAAAATACTTGAAAAAAAACTGCACAAAATACTCCAAAACCTGCTGTATTTGCCGTGAGGTTTTAGCAAGGAAAGAGGGTTCATTTTGTTTTTTTTTCAAGCAATATTCAAGTTTGATTAAATCCTAACCAAAGCTAGGGTGTTGGTGCACAAGTTTGGGGTATAACAACTTGAGGTTTCATAGTTTTGGAGCTCCATTTATCATCATCTTCATCATCATCTATCAACAAGCTAGGAGAAGGTATAAACTCTTTTCTTGCTTGTAGTTTGTAAGTATGCTTCACAACTTGATCCAAATTGGGATTTAACTTTAATTGGTTAAAGATATACATGTCCTTAATTGGTAATTAACATGCTTCCGCTTTCTTATTTCTTAAAATGGTTTAAGTATTATATGAACTTGTTAAATCCCAATAGTTTTCACATAAACACACAATCCTAAGGCAAGTAACCTTCCTATACTTAATCTTTTAAAATCATTTTTCAAGAACAATTTGCATTTGTAAGAAAAAAAAAACTTTCTTTTATACAAAGTCTTTTGAGAAGGTTATTCTCATTAGCATTTTGATCATTGATTTTGATTGATTTTAAGATTACCCAATCCTTGACTTATCCCTACCATGGAATTGCTAGCTTGGTCCATTTTTCCCATTTTTTCCATATTTTCAATTTTTCTAATAATAGATAATGGACTCTGATTACAAGATTTGTGTTTGCGAGAGTCGTGACAAACATTCATTTCATGTTTTCCTCTTGATGAATCAAGTTTTCTTTTCAAAGTATTATTTTCATCAATTAGAGCTTTGTTAAGTTGTGTAACTTTGTGTAATTCTTTCTCCAAAAGTTTTACTTTGTCACGACTACGATCATACACAAATTTAATAGTCTTGTAATCATCTAACAATTCTTCATAATTAGAAGGATAGAATACATGTACCTCATTGCAATCCATGTTGGAGACATCATCTTCTTTGAATGGAGATTCAACCTCTTCTTCACTTTGACCATCTTGATCCATGTCATTCCAGGAGCTCATGAGGCAAAAGTCTTCATTTACATTCAACCATTTTGCTTGAAAATCACCAACCCTTTCAAAGCCCTTCTCTAATCCTTTACCCTTTAAACTCTTAGAGTTTAAATCTTCTTGAGAACATAGTGAGTCCCAACATTCTTTTGCACTTTCACATGAGATTATCTTTAATCTTTCGTCACTAGGAAGAATTTCATGAAGTAGTGAAATTGCATCAAATTGTTTCAAAATATCATAGTTTTGAAAAGTTGACTTCACTAGTCTTGAACTAGCTTGTGGTACAAAGTCTCCTACTTTGATTATTCTCCACAAGTAGTAATCCTTAGATTTGAGGTAAGACTCAAATCTTGATTTCCACACATCAATATTCATCTTATCAAAGATTGGTGCTTCTTTCACCAATTCTTCTAAATATCCCATCGTTTGAGTTGATCCGAGAATCGTTGACTCAAGTTTTTGCACGAAATGAATTGTGACACTTTCGCGATCGTTTGTAGCGCAATGATTTAAGCAACCGCTCTGATACCAATTGTAAGTAACTAGAGGGGGGGTGAATAATTACTTAATACGTTTTTAAGAATTTTTCGATTGATCACCAAATTCGATTTTACTTTGATCAACCAATTTAACTCAAACTTGATGTGTGTGGTGTATATGTTCAAAATGATAAATGAAGTAATGTAAAGAACATAGACACAAGAATTTATAGTGGTTCGGGTGGATGTTAACTAATCCACCTTAATTCACTCCCCGATTACACTAATCGGGATTTGTTGCTTCACTAAGCACTTTTCTACAAACCCGGTGGAGATCTGATTTACAAGTCTTCAATCTTCTTTAGTAGACAACAAACCTAATCTTTCTATCCCTTCGAAAGATCAACTCTAACCTAGATCAACTTGTCTTCAACTTGGACAAGTATTAATCTCCAAATAAGATTAATTAACTTCCTAAGTCCCTTTAAGGAAGTAGATCACTAAGCTAGCCTATGCTTCCACTAATTGAAGTTAAAAGACTTATACACTCTGCAATGATGATCCTAACACAATACTAGGACATACATTACATTAAGTAAACTCACAAGATAAATGAATTTGATTAGTAAGTTTACAATAACCCAATTCTATATCTATAAGATCATAGAATCTTCTCTTGCTTGATCACATTTGAGTAGTAATTGATGCACTTGTGATCACTGGAGATATGCCTTTTAAATGTGCAAGAGGAGCAGCTTCAAATGAACTCAAATGTTTGCCTTTTATAGTGAGATTCAAAAAATAGCCGTTGACACACGGTTCCCAGCACGGTCGACCGTGGTGCGACCGTGCGTGCTCTAGTCCAAAACTGGTATCCGTTGTATAGCCGTTTGACTCAGATTTGAACACCAATTTTTGGCACCTTTACTCCTTCTAGCACCTGCAAAAGAAACCAAACACCCTATACAAGTACTATATGCATTAAGTGTGTGAGATTTGGTCTTATTGCATGAAAGTGACTAATCATTCCAAAAGTGGCAAACCCAACATTCTTGGAGAAGTGTCTTGATTGGTATTTAGGGAAATTTCAGATTGGTCAAGACTTAGTTAGTCACTTTAATGCTCTTCGTTCAATTCTAAAGGCTAGTCACTATATCATTAACATCCTAGTTCCAATTAATCTCAAGTCATGTTTTATTTGAGTTTAGTTAGGGATTAATTGAATAATGTCTCTATAGGATAATCATGAAGTATGTAGAGACATTAAGGTTAAGTTATTATTGAACAAGAAATCATACTTAGTTACTTAGACTAGAAAAAAATAGACAATTAACTATTGTGAACCATTTTACACTTAATCTATTGGAGTAAGTTAGTTACTTAAATTCTAACTAATGAGCACATGGCAAACATATTAAGTTGACAAGTTTATGAGTATTAAGCATATTTGTGATGCCCCGTACAAAACCATCGTGTACGAATCATCAACAACAGGATCATTACAAGGTTAAGTACTATATACGATTTCAAAAAGAGTTTGCATTCATAAATAAAGTGATGTCTAAACCAACATCGAATGTTTTACAATCCAAAAGCATGCTTCACTAAGTAGAAGCAAATAATAAGTGTATGTGACCATAATGGTCGTTACAAGTCATAGTTCAAAAGTACTAAAGTTTGAATGCAAGGTAAAGTAGTTCATGCGATGACAACTCTAAGTAGCGGGTGTCTACAGCACGACTAGTACACAGCGGAAGCTAACCTCAAGCACCTGAGAAAAACATGATTAAAAATGTCAACACAAAGGTTGGTGAGCTATAGTTTAAGTATAACAGTAAGTAAGGTAGACCACGAGATTTCAGTGCTACAAAGAGCGTTTCAAAACAGTATGATAAAGTATATGTTAATCGTGGGCACTTGGTAACTAACTTAACATTTATACCCCCTGAAAGTACACTTGGCAAGTGCGTATGTCTACGAAGTATTAAACACTCGTTAAATGCTAGCACTACTAGCCCAAGTGGGGATGTCAAACCCTATGGATCCATATCTAAGATTCGCGTTCACGGTTCAAAAACCAATGATTAAACGTTACCGAGCTAAAGGGAATGTTTATGTCGTTGTATAACCCACACATATATAAGTTTAAGTACTCATGCCTAGTATGTAAAACATAAAATCCGCATGTATTCTCAGTTCCCAAAATAAGTTAAAGTAAAAAGGGAATGCTATAACTCACAATGATAATGTAGTCGTAAAGTCGGTTCGGAAAAGGTGTGCAAGTAATCGGTCCGAAGGTCCTCAACCTAAGAAAAATAGTACTAAGTCAGTAAATCATCTTAATAGGTTTAAAATTATGTAAATAAGGTCTTAAGGGTCATCATCATTCATCATTTAACAAAAGGTGTAAAGTAGGTTTCGTTCATGAAAGTTGTTTAAAACAAAAGCTGATTTCGATCAGTCACCACGGCCTCTAATCTTACTGAAATAAGATGAGACCAGTGGCCATGGCTCCGTATATGAGTCCTTTAAGTGTGGTAAAATTTACAGAAGCAAACTCGTCTTCGTTTGACCGTGGCGACAGTCTAAGTGCGAGTAGGTCAGAAATTTCTGCACAACGTTAAAGGACATAGTGACGATCGGAGGGCCATAAATCCTAAACCGTAACTCGGATTAAGTCGAGTCCTATATGAAAAGTTATCTAATCGAAAAGATCTATTTTAAAATAAAGTTATAGCAGCCCAGGTTTACTGGTATTTTACAGAAACAGCAGAATAGTAGGCTGTAAATAGAAACAAAAATATAAATGGGTTCCGGTGGGTTTGGTGCTTGATGTTCATCATGGTTCTCATCCTTGATGCCTATAGCTTCAAGTGTACAACTCATTGATGTGTTTACGTCATCTTTACCATGGTTTGACCATCATAACCCAAGTGTAAGTCTAAGACATGAAGCACAACTCACTTAAGTGTTGCAAGTGTTTTGATGAACCAAAGTTACATCAAAGTCTTAGATCTAACACATACATGAACTTTAAGACTAATAATAAGTTACAATCTTGAAAATGAACTTATGAAATTAAGATATTAAGATGTAGAACATAGTTCTTAGTTAGATCTTGAAGATCCAAGACCAAAAAGTCTAGATCAAGCATAAGTGTACAAAGTTATAGTAATAGAAAGTTTACTTACATGTTCTTGAACTTTTAAGTTAACTTTTAGTTCAAGATAGTATGGGATCAAGACTAACTTGTAGTACTTGACCATTTAAACTAACTACATGAAATTAAAGTGCATAAAATGAAGACATAAACTAAGTAAACAAGTAAATAAGTTCATGGGTTGCATACTTTAAAGATTCAAGCCTAAGTTTGATCTTTAAGAATGTAAACTTTAAAGTTTACAAACATGATTCACAAGTATGCTTTCAACACATGAACTTACTATCTTTTGAAACAATATATGTAGAACATAAACTAGTAAGTTTAGTTCTTGTATGTTCTTGAAATTACAAGATAAATGAAGAATGAAACTAGTGAGTTTGACTCTTGTATATGTAAGTAAGTAACAAAGTAACAAAGTAATAACAACTAACAACTACAAACAAATAACAACAAAGAACAAAAATGATGATGATTTAAGGGTTGTATAATTCGGTTTTGTAAAGAAAAGAAGAAGAGAAAAGTAGTTCAAGTTGCTTACAAGATTAGAGAGAATATGAGAGAAAGTTTGAGAGAAAAGTGAGAAGCAATGTGTGTGTAAAATGAAAGAGTAAATGCAAGTAAATGTAATACAAAAAAAAAGAATTTGAACACCCTACATGGTCACAATGCCCACGGCATTCAGCAGAAAAAAGAGGGAGGAAGGGTTAGGTTCAAAGGTTACTAGCATGTAAAGATGTTAAAAGGTGGTTAAAAGAGGTATGTGCATAGGGATTACATGTTAACTAGATTCCCATTTGCATAAACTAACTAGTTACAAATTAAGGTGATACTTACATGTAATGTTGGGCTAGTTAAGTCCATATAGGAAGTAGGGTGGGCTTATAAGCCCAAAGTCATGAGTCCATTACACTAGTCAAGCCCAAGTTCAAGTATTTAACAAATAAATCCAATTAAAGCCCAAGTAACTAACTAATCACCATAGTTAATTAAAATGATTAATAAAACTAATCATGAATGTAAATAATATGTGAAAATATTATTCGTGTAAGTTCCGGGTGTCACAAAGACGTTTCGGGCAATTAAAGTCAAGTACGGGCAATTATGGCAACATGTAAACGTAATAACATACATTCGTTTAATCACACGTATTAATAATAACAATTATTAATAAATAAATGTTGGAAAATCCAGGGTCGTTACATTACCCACCTGTTAAAGAAAATTTCGTCCCGAAATTTAAGCTGAGGTAGATGGAGGAGTCGGGAAAAGGTGAGGATACTTCCGCATCATTTGATCCTCTCACTCCCAAGTAAACTCAGGTCCTCGTTTAGCATTCCATCGCACCTGGATGATCGGAATCTTGTTGCGTTTCAAATTTTTGATCTCACGATCCATAATTTCAACAGGTTCTTCCACGAAGTGGAGTTTGTCGTCAATTGTAAGTTCTTCCAGTGGTATGACAAGTTCCGGTGCCGCAAGACACTTCTTCAAGTTTGACACGTGGAAGGTAGGATGAACTGAGCTCAATTGTACTGGTAGATCCAAACGGTAAGCAACGGGTCCAACACGTTCCAAGATTTCAAAAGGACCAATGTATCGTGGGTTTAACTTCCCACGCTTTCCGAAACGAATCACACCTTTCCAAGGTGCCACCTTTAACATTACATGGTCGCCCACGTTGAATTTAAAGTCCTTACGTTTACGGTCTGCATAACTCTTTTGGCGATCACGGGCCACCTTAAGTCTAGCTTGGATCTGAGCAATCTTCTCCGTGGTTTCGTGGACGACCTCAGGTCCGGTGATTTGCTTTTCACCTACTTCGGCCCAAAAATAGGAGATCGGCACTTGCGGCCATACAATGCTTCAAAAGGTGCAGCATTAATGCTCGAGTGATAACTGTTGTTGTACGAGAATTTGGCTAGTGGCAAATGCCTTTCCCAGGCCTTTCCAAAATCAATGACACATGCACGCAACATGTCCTCCAAGGTCTGAATCATTCGTTCACTTTGCCCGTCAGTCTGAGGATGATAAGCAGTAATCATGGCAAGATGAGTTCCCATGGCTTCTTGCAAAGAACGCCAAAATCTAGAAGCAAAACGGGGATCGCGATCGGAGATGATCGATAAAGGTACACCATGACGAGATACAACCTCTATGATGTATAGTTGAGCAAGTCTCTCCATTGTATCCGTTTCTTTCATTGCTAGAAAGTGTGCAGATTTGGTAAGGCGGTCAACAATAACCCAAATAGTATCGTATCCGCCCACCGTCTTTGGTAGCTTGGTGATGAAATCCATTGTTATCCTTTCCCACTTCCATTGTGGGATCTCCGGCTGTTGAAGTAACCCAGAAGGTCTCTGATGCTCGGCCTTAACTTTCGAACAAGTCAAACACTTCCCAACATAAGTTGCAACGACCTTCTTAAGATTCGGCCACCAATACTATTCTTTAAGGTCGTGGTACATTTTGCCCGCTCCAGGATGAATCGAATATCTCGACTTGTGGGCTTCATCAAGTATAAGGTTCCGTAGATCTCCGTAATAAGGTACCCAAATTCTTCCGGCATAACATCGGAGTCCAGACTCCCTAACCTCGAATCGAGAGACAAGTATGTTCAAATGTTCATGAGATATGTTCTCCTCCTTGAGAGCCTCATCTTGGGCTACTCTGATCTGGCTGTTGAGGTTCGATTGGATGGTGATGTTCAGAGCCCTAACACGAAGAGGTGCCGTCCTCTCCTTTCGGCTTAAAGCGTCAGCTATAACATTGGCCTTGCCAGGGTGATAACGGAGTTCACAATCGTAGTCGTTGAGCATCTCGATCCATCGACGCTGTCTCATATTCAGTTGTTTCTGATCGAAGATGTGCTGGAGACTCTTGTGATCGGTGAAGATAGTGCTCTTAGTTCCATACAAATAGTGTCTCCACAATTTAAGCACAAAGACAACGGCTCCAAGTTCAAGATCGTGAGTAGTGTAGTTCCGCTCGTGAATCTTCAGTTGGCGGGAGGCATAGGTGATGTTATGCGAGGTGTATATAAAATAGCTTTATATTTTACAAGGAAATACTATTAAATACGATACAATTTTACACAAGATATTTATTTATTTATAGAATGGATATACTTAAACCTTGCTACAACACTTATAGGCAGTGTACCTAATCGTACAGTAGTGTAGTTTTTAGTAAGTCCGGTTCGTTCCACATGGAAAATCTTTAAACAAAGCTTAACGCTATATTAGTTTACTTTTATAAAAATACAAATATATATATAAGTAATATTATTATTATAAAGGGGAGTTTTTACCGTTTAATGACCGGTTTGTCGATTTTAAAACTTTAGTCGCAGTTAAAACAAAATGTAAAATATTAAATAAATAAATAAAAGACTTAATTTAATGCATAAAGTAAATAACGATAATGAAATTGCGAATAATAAAAGTGCGATAAAATAAACTTGCGATAATTAAAAAGTACGATAATTAAAAGTGCAATTAAATATAATAACGATAAAATAAAATGCGATAATTAGAAGTGCAATTAAATATAAAATAAAGGAAATTTAATATGTAATATAAGAATTATGCTTATTTAAACTTCCGTAATCATGATGTTTGACGTGTTGATTTTAGTTTTATGCCCATGGGTTAATTGTCCTTTGTCCTGGATTATTTAATATGTCCGTCTGGTTTTTGTCCATAACAGTCCATCAGTCATAAATATAAAGTGCGAGTGTCCTCGTCAAATTATCCTTATACCCGAAGTTAAATATTCCAACTAATTGGGGACTTAAACTGTAACAAGATTTTAATACTTTGTTTAATAATTACACCAGGATGTCGACTGAGTGTAACCCAAGGTTTTAATACTTTGTTAACAATTATGCTAAGTGTCCTTGTACATAATTTCACCCCTATTTTAATAATTCTAGTGGCTATTAATCCATTCTCGTGTCCGGTTAAGTGAACGATTATTCGTACATATAAATACCCCGCCCATCGTGTCCGATTGAGTGTATATGGTTATTTATAGGGACGTCCAATTGTAAATCTTTATATTAAAATTAACAAACTATCATTTAGTTAAACAAATATAAAGCCCATTAATAGCTCATAGTCTAATTTCCACAAGTGTCGTTCTTTTGTCCAAACCCCAATTATGGTACAAAGCCCAATTACCCAATTTTAGTAATTAGCCCAACATCATGATTACTTCGTTTTAAATAAGCATAATAATAAATTAGCTACGAGACATTAATGTAAAAAGGTTGAACATAACTTACAATGATTAAAAATAGCGCAGCGTTACACGGACAGAATTTCGACTTACACCCTTACGACATTTGTTAACATACCCTTATTATTAGAATTATAATTAAAATTAAAATTAAAATATAAATATAAATATATTTACGTATATATTGAGAGAGAGATAGATTATTGATATTAAAATTCGTCGAACTGCGTTGGCTTTTATAGGCATTTTCATATTTTGGGGCTCCGCGAGTCGCGGTACTTTTAGCCTTCGAACTCCGCAAGTCGCGGAGTTCGTTTTTACAGCTCATTCAGCCTTGGCTCTTTGTTTGCCGACGATTTTAAGTAATAATATAATATATATATATATAATTTTTAAGAATTATTTATATATTATATTATATTCATGTGCATAGTTGACTTGTAATTTTTAGTCCGTGGCGTCGAGCGTTGAGAGTTGACTCTGGTCCTGGTTCCGGATTTTCGAACGTCCTTGCATACAATTTAATATCTTGTACTTTGCATTTTGAATCTTGTACTCTTGTAATTTCGAGACGTTTCTTATTAATAATTGGAACCTCTTTGATTGTATTTTGTACTTTTGAGCTTTTTGGTCGTTTGCGTCTTCAATTCGTCGAATCTGTCTTTTGCATTCACCTTTTAATATTTAAACGAATATCACTTGTAAATAGAACAATTGCAACTAAAAGCTTGTCTTTCTTGGGGAATAATGCTATGAAATATATGTTCGTTTTTAGCATTATCAAATATTCCCACACTTGAGCGTTGCTTGTCCTCAAGCAATATAGTCTTGAAATACTAGAATCACTTCTTTATTCTTCACACTTTGTACATCAGTGATTTCTATACGGCCGTATAAACAATGGTAGTAACGATATGGTTTACAGTCCCACATGACTATAAAAATTTAGATCCATTAAGGAAATTGGATCTTTATGAAAACATTTGATCTTTTGAAAATTAAATCTAGTTTTTACCCTAGATAAGTTTTCCGGAATAACCCTTCACCGGTGTTTGCAAAATATTTTTGTGGGTTTGGTGGGTTTCATATTTGAAAATTTTAGCTCAAAACTTATGGTTTTGTGTCACCCACTTGCTAACCTTGTATTAGGAAAGCAACACGTCCAGTTTACTTGTCCCGTATATTACCTTTCGGTAAACTACCATCCGGTTGTAAAGGAAAGCGTTGAACAAGCAACTGTTAAGGCAATGTCCCCTGACATGCTTTTAATTATGGTCTATAACGTGTCGGACGCAATTACTATCCTTGGTAGGAGCAATAGTAAAGCTCACCCTTATAATTTTCCGGTCTGGCACAAGGTCCTGTCTTTGACCATGCTATGCAACCACCATTCTTACGGTTGACACCCGATTTGGTTCAGGTGACCTAATGAATTCCAGGTGAATTCCTAGGATTTTACATTCAATGGTAATGAACGCATTGAAAATGGGTTTTTAGAAAACAAATCGGTTTGTAATTTTGATCAAAATATTTTCTCGTTCAGGCTCAAGTTTAGATATCATTGAATTCCATGAGTTTGTAATTCTCAATCTTTAAGGTCAATCTCAAGGATTGAGTAATATCAGTCTTAAAAGCTGATTTTTAATCTTTAAGGAGATTATCCTTTCTGGGGATCTGATTCATTAGTCTTATCCAGCTAATTTGCACGGTGCCCCCCCATTGTACGAGATAAATCCTTCTCATGGTTAGGATAAATCTGACCACTTGGTGACCCTGTTTAATGCTGAGGTCCGTGGATTTCCTGCTGATTTTAGTGATGACTTTTCTAGATTTTTCGTCAACCTACAGCTGGTCTGGATGACAACTTCATGACCTAAATCAAGAAGCGCGTTTCTCTTTCGGAAGACTTTACTTCCTTTTAATGATGGAATTGATTCATCGTGTAGATCCATCTTTCTTACAGTAAATCGGGTAAAACAGTTAATTATCGTTCAAAACAAAAGTATTTTCAATTATTTGTTACAGAAATATGTGACATATGTTTAAAATATCTTGGTAAATTTTCCCACACTTGGCTTTTATTTTCCTTTTTATTGTCCTCTATTCCATTTTAAATGAATTCTAACATTTTAGTTTGTTTCTCAATTTATGTCCTTTCCAAGGTAACAATAATTTCGGTGTTAACACCTAGTTTTATCGTTCATAAATATGTATAAACATGATTTTGAGTTCATTTAGTTGAAAATTTTGAAAAATTTTACTAGAATTGGGTAGTCAGTATATAAGACTAGGGCTGTTCTTTATTATCAGAGAGCACTAGATTCTAATACAACTACTGCTTTACTAGTATTTTTAATGGTAACCAAGTGTTTAAGATAAAAATTTTAAAAATTCGAAAGAATTTAATCCCTTCCCACACTTAAGATCTTGCAATGCCCTCATTTGCAAGAAATCAGTAACAATTTAAATTATTGAGGGTGATTAGCGTAGAAATGATTAAATTTTACCAAAGTTTCCAAACATATTTGTGTTTGTGTTGAATGATAAATGGTGCACATCATTTGTTCATTCCGTCTTGTTGTTATTTCACATATATTTTTCATCTTGTCGTCAAAATTAGTTGCTTTTGCTGAACTTAATGCCAGTCTTTGAAAATGCGTTGTTTTACCCTGTTGTGTACATAAGATAAACTGCAAACATATATATATATATATATATATATATATATATATATATATATATATATATATATATATATATATATATATATATATATATATATTTTTGAATTTTGGTATATTACCCCACATTCAAAAATTATTAAAATCTAATAATAAAAGTTAGAAAATTATAAAAACTATTACAATATTAACATAAGTATTAAATGTATCAACATTACAAATTATAAAATAAATAAAACTAAGTAGACTAGGGATGATACTAATACCAGAAGGGGTTCCATGCATAACCGTATGTGTTATAGAATGCTTTGGCTGGGTTATACGTAGGATACGGTGGTTGCATCTCTATAGACCAGGGAGGAAATACGGGCGATTGAGTAGGAATATAGTTTCTACCTATTTGTTGGCAATAAGCTATGATTTGGTTTTGATGAACTTGCCAATCTTCACATGCTCGATGTCTAGCATTTTCATACTCTTGTGAAGCTATAAACCTTTGCATTTCTGTCATTTCATTTCCTCCTCCCACATTACCTGGCTGTTGGTTTCTATCAACCTGTGGATGTCTACCATGGTATTGTACTGCGGCGTTATTGAAATGTCCCGTTCTTATTGATTAAAAACATTCCATATTAATTGATTTCGTTGCGAGGTTTTGACCTCTATATGAGACGTTTTTCAAAGACTGCATTCATTTTAAAACAAACCATAACCTTTATTTCATCAATAAAGGTTTAAAAAGCTTTACGTAGATTATCAAATAATGATAATCTAAAATATCCTGTTTACACACGACCATTACATAATGGTTTACAATACAAATATGTTACAACAAAATAAGTTTCTTGAATGCAGTTTTTACACAATATCATACAAGCATGGACTCCAAATCTCGTCCTTATTTAAGTATGCGACAGCGGAAGCTCTTAATAATCACCTGAGAATAAACATGCTTAAAACGTCAACAAAAATGTTGGTGAGTTATAGGTTTAACCTATATATATCAAATCATAATAATAGACCACAAGATTTCATATTTCAATACACATCCCATACATAGAGATAAAAATCATTCATATGGTGAACACCTGGTAACCGACATTAACAAGATGCATATATAAGAATATCCCCATCATTCCGGGACACCCTTCGGATATGATATAAATTTTGAAGTACTAAAGCATCCGGTACTTTGGATGGGGCTTGTTGGGCCCGATAGATCTATCTTTAGGATTCGCGTCAATTAGGGTGTCTGTTCCCTAATTCTTAGATTACCAGACTTAATAAAAAGGGGCATATTCGATTTCGATAATTCAACCATAGAATGTAGTTTCACGTACTTGTGTCTATTTTGTAAATCATTTATAAAACCTGCATGTATTCTCATCCCAAAAATATTAGATTTTAAAAGTGGGACTATAACTCACTTTCACAGATTTTTACTTCGTCGGGAAGTAAGACTTGGCCACTGGTTGATTCACGAACCTATAACAATATATACATATATATCAAAGTATGTTCAAAATATATTTACAACACTTTTAATATATTTTGATGTTTTAAGTTTATTAAGTCAGCTGTCCTCGTTAGTAACCTACAACTAGTTGTCCACAGTTAGATGTACAGAAATAAATCGATAAATATTATCTTGAATCAATCCACGACCCAGTGCATACGTATCTCAGTATTGATCACAACTCAAACTATATATATTTTGGAATCAACCTCAACCCTGTATAGCTAACTCCAACATTCACATATAGAGTGTCTATGGTTGTTCCGAAATATATATAGATGTGTCGACATGATAGGTCGAAACATTGTATACGTGTCTATGGTATCTCAAGATTACATAATATACAATACAAGTTGATTAAGTTATGGTTGGAATAGATTTGTTACCAATTTTCACGTAGCTAAAATGAGAAAAATTATCCAATCTTGTTTTACCCATAACTTCTTCATTTTAAATCCGTTTTGAGTGAATCAAATTGCTATGGTTTCATATTGAACCCTATTTTATGAATCTAAACAGAAAAAGTATAGGTTTATAGTCGAAAAAATAAGTTACAAGTCATTTTTGTAAAGGTAGTCATTTCAGTCGAAAGAACGACGTCTAGATGACCATTTTAGAAAACATACTTCCACTTTGAGTTTAACCATAATTTTTGGATATAGTTTCATGTTCATAATAAAAATCATTTTCTCAGAATAACAACTTTTAAATCAAAGTTTATCATAGTTTTTAATTAACTAACCCAAAACAGCCCGCGGTGTTACTACGACGGCGTAAATCCGGTTTTACGGTGTTTTTCGTGTTTCCAGGTTTTAAATCATTAAGTTAGCATATTATATAGATATAGAACATGTGTTTATTTTAAAAGTCAAGTTAGAAGGATTAACTTTTGTTTGCGAACAAGTTTAGAATTAACTAAACTATGTTCTAGTGATTACAAGTTTAAACCTTCGAATAAGATAGCTTTATATGTATGAATCGAATGATGTTATGAACATCATTACTACCTTAAGTTCCTTGGATAAACCTACTGGAAAAGAGAAAAATGGAGCTAGCTTCAATGGATCCTTGGATGGCTAGAAGTTCTTGAAGCAGAATCATGACACGAAAACAAGTTCAAGTAAGATCATCACTTGAAATAAGATTGTTATAGTTATAGAAATTGAACCAAAGTTTGAATATGATTATTACCTTGTATTAGAATGATAACCTACTGTAAGAAACAAAGATTTCTTGAGGTTGGATGATCACCTTACAAGATTGGAAGTGAGCTAGCAAACTTGAAAGTATTCTTGATTTTATGAAATTAGAACTTTTGGAATTTATGAAGAACACTTAGAACTTGAAGATAGAACTTGAGAGAGATCAATTAGATAAAGAAAATTGAAGAATGAAAGTGTTTGTAGGTGTTTTTGGTCGTTGGTCTATGGATTAGATATAAAGGATATGTTATTTTGTTTTCAAGTAAATAAGTCATGAATGATTACTCATATTTTTGTAATTTTATGAGATATTTCATGCTAGTTGCCAAATGATGGTTCCCACATATGTTAGGTGACTCACATGGGCTGCTAAGAGCTGATCATTGGAGTGTATATACCAATAGTACATACATCTAAAAGCTGTGTATTGTACGAGTACGAATACGGGTGCATACGAGTAGAATTGTTGATGAAACTGAACGAGGATGTAATTGTAAGCATTTTTGTTAAGTAGAAGTATTTTGATAAGTGTCTTGAAGTCTTTCAAAAGTGTATGAATACATATTAAAACACTACATGTATATACATTTTAACTGAGTCGTTAAGTCATCGTTAGTCGTTACATGTAAATGTTGTTTTGAAACCTTTAGGTTAACGATCTTGTTAAATGTTGTTAACCCAATGTTTATAATATCAAAAGAGATTTTAAATTATTATATTATCATGATATTATGATGTATGAATATCTCTTAATATGATATATATACATTAAATGTCGTTACAACGATAATCGTTACATATATGTCTCGTTTCAAAATCATTAAGTTAGTAGTCTTGTTTTTACATATGTAGTTCATTGTTAATATAATTAATGATATGTTTACTTATCATAATATCATGTTAACTATATATATATATATAACCATATATATGTCATCATATAGTTTTTACAAGTTTTAACGTTCGTGAATCACCGGTCAACTTGGGTGGTCAATTGTCTATATGAAACCTATTTTCATTAATCAAGTCTTAACAAGTTTGATTGCTTAACATGTTGGAAACATTTAATCATGTAAATATCAATCTCAATTAATATATATAAACATGGAAAAGTTCGGGTCACTACAGTTATTTCGCCTCTTCAAAACCTTCGCACCATGGTATACATTTAAACCTATTGTATCGCGGGGTTCTGGTTCTTCGACTAATAATCCCCCTCGACTTATATCCACACCGAGATATTCAGCAATCAAAGTAATAAATATACCACCTCCTATTATGCTATGCGGTCTCATCCCCCTAACCATAGCTGATAAATAATAACCCACACAATAAGGTATAATTACAGCGCTTTGTGGGTCTCGAATACACATATGGTAAATCAAATCCTGTTCATTTACCTTTTCCTTATTCTTACCTCTTTGTGTAATCGAATTAGCTAAAAACCTATGAATTACTCTTAACTCTGCTCTATCTATATCCAAATAAGAGTAATTTCCCCATTTGAATCGGTGATGGCTAGTCATTTGACTCCATACACCATGCGTATCAAAATTTTCGTCTATCTTTCTACCATTTAGTATCAACCCTCTACAATCGGCAGATGCTAACTCCTCAGGCGTATATATACGTAAAGCCTGAGCGATGTCTAGTAAAGACATGTGGCGCATCGAACCTCCTAACAAAAATCTAATAAAAGATCGATCGGTTAAACTAGCTACCCGATCATTTAATTCTATACTACACAACAATTCTTCACACCATACTTTATATACAGGTCTACGCATGTTGAATAACCGTACCCAATCGTTAAAAGTAGAATTACCATACCTCTGTGCAAGTAATTCCCTAATTGGCCCGGCCAATTCTACAGCTTCTAATGGTCCCCATTCTATGACCCTAGGTACTTTAACAGCTTTAGAATGAAGAGTATGCAAACTCCTTTGGTATTTTGGATAATCTATCCAAAGTCTGTCAAATCTCAGGTTCGGGTGCAAATCTTCCAAGTGCATATCAGAAAATGTCATGACTGGATGAGGTATATCTTGTTTGTAGTAGTTATCCACCTCCTGTTGTTCCGCATTCTCAGCAGGAGCATTGCGAGCTTGGGATGAAGATTCACCCCTTTCAGTCTGCAAAACACATCAAACACAATTTTTGTGCATCCAAATATGCATTAGTGTTAGCAAAATCATCAATCAAAATAATTACAATAACATGTCCAATTTATATCAAACTTAAGCTCATTTTCATATTTTTATCAAATCTACACTTTTTCAAATAAGCATATACGAAAATGTTCGCCAAGTTCATAAGCATTCAACTCAAATAACATGTCAAAATAATCATTACTAGCAATTAAACAAGTTTCAAATGGCATTATCTCTCAAAAATCAAGTTCATGAATTTTAGACTTGAAAAAGTCCACTTTAATTCTCAAAATCATGTTTAGGCTCAAAGTTTGGATCAATTAACTACCTAAACATGTTACACTACTTAATTTAGCAACAATTCATGACAAAAATCGGCCATAACCTGTTTATATCAAAAACCCCCAAATTGCTCAAGAACACAAATCCTAGATTACTCAAAATTTGAAGTTTAAGGCTTCTAATCATGTTAAATAGCATCAATCTAGGTTATACAAGCATAATACATAAGCAATTTAAGCATAATTACACTAGAAAACATCAAAATTAAATTAGGGAAAAAATTGCTCAAGAACACCAATTTTCGGATTAAATGGTGTTTAGGTGTAGAAATTTACCGTTTTTCTTGAGTAGTTCTTTGATAGCATCCTTCTCAACATGATTTTAGTAAAAGATTTGATGATTAACGGTGAAAAATTGTGAATTTGGGAGGTCTTTTTCGGGTTTTTTCGGGTTTTATTTTCGCAGTATATGTGTGTGTGTAGTTGAGGACTGATCAGTTTACGTTTTTATTTTTTTCTGGGTTTTGGTCCCTCCGCGAGTCGCGGTGTTTGACCCTTCAAACTCCGCGAGTCGCGGGGTTTGATTTTTTTTTTTTTTTTTTTATAAACCTTAACTTATAAAATAAATATAAAATAAATTTAAAATTTTAGGACGAGGTCGTTTCGGAACGATGTCCTAGTCCGTCCTTCGACAAAATTTTAAAATTTGTCTTTTTCAAGCGATTGTTTTAAAGTTTAGATTTTTGGTTTTTTTTAATGTTTTTGGCATACTTTAATTCAATAAGATTAAAAATAATGATAATAAAAGTTCTCGTCCCTCCCTCGGGTAAAGCAATTTCGGTTCAAAGACGTAGTCTTCAACTTACGACGAATTTTAAAAATCATATTTTTAACTTAATGAGATAAAGTAAATTTTTGTTTTTAAATTCACACCAAACTTAAAATTTGAAATGCATAAAATTAAAAATTCTTATTTTAAAAATTAAAAATTTACACCAAACTTAATTTAAAAATTCATATTATAAAATCACACCAAACTTATATTATATTTTTCAAATATTTACAATTTTAAATATATTGTTTTTACAAAGTTTACAATATTAATTTAAGATTTATATATTAATTTTAAAAACATGGTAAAAATAAAATTAAAAATCTTTTTGGCTTTTTATCCCACTTTAATCAATCAAATATTATCAAAAATATGCGCCCCTCTTTTCGGTAAAGTAATTTCGGTTCCAAAACCTAATTTAACTCATGACGAATTTTTGAAATATTTTGGGTTGATTGATTAAAGATATTTATACCTTAAGAATAAACGTTAAATTTCGCAGTGATGTAATAAATTTTTGAATGATATCAATAATTTCGGTCGCCAAACCTAATTTTATTCAATAACAATTTAATACTTTATAGCGAACAAATTAGCGTTTATTATCAAAAGGTTAAAAATAAAAATAAAAACTGTACAGACTTACCTGTGAGATAGTATTCTTAGTTATATGATCTATCCCATTCATAAGATAGTCGGTTTAATTGGTTTTCCATGGCTACATAGGCGTAACCTCGAGCATTCAGTGTTTTTTCTTCTAAACATATGAACGGTCCGTCTCTGCATAAAGTAACAAATTCGGTATTTGAATAGGTTTGATTATTTGAACATTTACCTCCATGTGACCATTTTCCGCATTTGTGACATCTTTCAAGGTGTCGTGCTCTTCTTTTCGTTGCGGATTTTGATTTTCCTTTACCAAATTGTAACTTATTATCTTCGCATCTGGATTCTTTTCTTACTCCGTCCAATCTTTCTCTGATTACTGATACTATTTCACTCGGTAGTGTGTCATTATTACGTTTAGTGATCAAAACGTGTAGCATTAGACCATGATTTAGTTCACAGGCAGTCTTCATTTCCTAAAAAAATAAAAATTCAGAATGGGGGGAGAAGACTAGTTCTTTAGGGTCTGCTAGGGAAAGACCATTCGGGTTCCATTTTCGAGAACTACACGAAAACAGACAATCTAACTCTAACAGAAATACATATTATCCTTTAAAGACATGATTCTCCCCACACTTAGTTAGCTGTGGTATCGAAATTGTGATTAACTTCGTTGTCAACTTCCATTGGACTATCTATGTAGTGTTTAACTCTGTGACCATTAACTTTAAATTCAATCCCATTTGAATTTATTAATTCTATCGTTCCGTATGGGAAAACTCTTTTGACTATGAATGGTCCAGACCATCTTGATTTCAATTTTCCAGGAAATAGCTTGAATCGTGAATTGAAAAGAAGAACTCTGTCTCCTTCTTTAAATTCTTTTAAACTTCTGATTCTTTTATCATGCCATTTCTTCGTTCTTTCCTTATAGATTAACGAATTTTCGTATGCTTCATGTCTTAATTCTTCTAATTCGTTTAGTTGAGTTAATCGTAGACGTCCAGCTTCATGTATATCAAGATTACATGTCTTCAAAGCCCAAAATGCTTTGTGTTCAATTTCTACTGGAAGATGACATGCTTTTCCATAAACAAGTCTAAAAGGTGTGGTTCCAATTGGAGTTTTGTAGGCTGTTCTAAAAGCCCAGAGTGCATCCTCTAATTTAATGGACCATTCCTTCGGATTTGATCCTACGGTTTTCTCTAGAATACGTTTTAAAGCTCGGTTGATATTTTCAACTTGTCCACTTGTTTGCAGATGATATGCAGTGGAGATTTTATGAGTTACTCCATATCTTTTAAGAACTTTCTCAAGTTGATTTTTACAGAAATGAGTTCCCCGATCACTTATTAAAGCTTTCGGTGTTCCAAACCTTGCAAAAAGATGTTTTAAAAAGTTGACTACAACTCGTGCATCATTAGTTGGGAGAGCTTGTGCTTCCGCCCATTTAGATACATAATCAATGGCAACGAGAATGTAGAGATTATTATGAGATTTTGGAAATGGACCCATAAAGTCAATACCCCAAATGTCAAATACTTCACATACTTGGATGACATTTTGTGGCATTTCATCACGTTGACTTATTTTTCCGGCCCTTTGACAAGCATCACAGGATTTGCAAAGAAGGTGTGAGTCTTTGTAAATTGTAGGCCAATAGAATCCAGTTTCATAAAATTTTCTTGCTGTTAATTGAGGCCCATAATGCCCTCCTGTTGGTCCTGTGTGACAATGGTTTAAGATTTTACTAGCTTCATTTCCGAATACACATCGGCGTATTATTCCATCTGGACAACTTTTAAACAAATGTGGATCTTCCCAGAAATAGTGTTTTATATCACTGAAGAATTTCTTTCATTTTTGGTACGACAATTCTTTTTCAAGGAATCCGCAAACTAAGTAGTTTTCATAGTCTGCAAACCATGGGATTTCATTATAATCTATCTTCAATAGATATTCATCAGGAAAGTTGTCTAGTATGGCCGATTCATTTAGAACTTCTAATTCAGGATTTTCAAGACGAGAAAGATGATCAGCGGCGAGATTTTCTGCTCCTCTTTTATCTCGGATTTCAATATCAAACTCTTGTAAGAGTAAGATCCAACTGATTAATCTTGGTTTAGCATCTTGTTTCGAAAATAGGTATCTAAGAGCAGAATGGTCGGTATAGACCACCGTTTTAGCTAGAACGAGATATGATCGAAATTTGTCAAAAGCAAAGACAATAGCAAGGAGTTCTTTTTCAGTAGTTGTATAATTTGTTTGTGCTCCTTGTAACGTCTTACTAGCATAATATATAGGTTGAAATCTTTTTTCAATCCTTTGTCCTAAAACGGCTCCCATTGCAAAATCACTTGCATCGCACATTAGTTCAAACGGTAGATTCCAATTTGGTGTTATCATGATCGGCGCACTAGTGAGTTTCTCTTTAAGAATATTAAAAGATTTAATGCATTCATCTGAAAAGATGAATGGAGCATCCTTTTCTAGGAGTTTATTCATAGGAGTGGCAATTTTAGAAAAATCTTTTATGAAACGTCAGTAAAAACCGGCATGCCCTAGAAAACTCCTAACTCCTCTAATATTAGTGGGATGTGGAAGTTTAGCAATTACATCTACTTTAGCTCTATCCACTTCAATTCCTTCTTTTGAAATTTTATGACCAAGAACGATGCCTTCTTTAACCATGAAATGGCATTTCTCCCAATTAAGTACTAGATTTGATTGTTCGCATCTAATAAGCATTCGTTCAAGATTAGCTAGACATGTTTCAAATGTATCACCGAAGACTGAAAAGTCATCCATGAAAACTTCCATGCATTCTTCTATCATGTCGTGAAAAATCGCCATCATACACCTTTGAAAGGTTGCAGGGGCATTGCAAAGTCCAAATGGCATGCGTTTGTAAGCAAAAGTACCATAAGGGCACGTGAATATGGTTTTCTCTTGATCTTCGGGTGCTATTGGAATTTGAAAATATCCGGAAAATCCTTCTAGAAAACAATAGTAACTATTTTCGGCTAATCTTTCCAACTTTTGATCAATGAAAGGTAAGGGAAAGTGATCTTTTCTGGTGGCGTCATTTAATTTTCTATAATCAATACATACACGCCATCCTGTTACAGTCCTAGTAGGAATAAGCTCATTTTTCTCATTTGTAATGACAGTCATGCCACCCTTCTTAGGTACGCATTGAACTGGGCTTACCCATGGACTATCATAGATTGGATAAATTAGACCTGCGTCTAGCAGTTTAATAATCTCTTTCTTAACTACATCTTGCATATTCGGATTTAGTCTTCGTTGGCGTTGCACATACGTTTTATGACCTTCTTCCATAAGGATTTTATGTGTGCAATACGAAGGACTTATTCCTTTAATATCATGAATCTTCCATGCAATGGCTGGTTTATGAGCTTTCAACACAGAAATGAGTTGTGATTTCTCATTTTCAGTAAGAGAAGACGATATTATTACAGGTAATTCAGATTCACCATGTAAATAAGCGTATTCCAAATGGTTTGGAAGTGGCTTTAACTCTAATTTCGGTGGTTCTTCTATCGATGATTTATATCGATATCTGTCTTCTTCTTTTAGCATTTGAATTTCTTCTGTTGTTGGTTCATATCCATTAGCTATAAGTGTAGCTAACATTTCAGCTTCATCAATTTGTTCAGTTCCTTCTCCTAAAGAACATTCTCCTGTTCCTTGTAATTCTGGAAATTCTTCTAATAATTCTGCATGTGCATCTATAGTTTGAATATAATAACATGTATCATCTGCAGATTGTGGTTGTTGCATTGCTCTATCAACTGAAAAGGTAACACTCTCGTCCTCTATACTTAGGGTCAATTTCTTACCGAACACGTCTATCATTGCTTTAGCCGTGTTTAAGAATGGTCTTCCTAATATGAGAGGAACTTGAGAATCTTCTTCCATGTCCAGAACAACAAAATCTACTGGAAATACTAAAGTACCAACTTTAACTAGCATGTTCTCCATTATCCCTCTAGGATATTTTATTGATCGATCGGCTAGTTGTATACTTATTCTTGTTGGTTTTAATTCTCCAAGGTCTAGTTTAGCGTATAGTGAATATGGCATTAGATTTATACTAGCACCTAAGTCTGCTAATGCTTCTATTGAACTAAGACTACCCAGAAAACATGGAATTGTGAAACTTCCTGGATCAGATAGTTTTTCTGGTATCTTATTCAACAGCACTGCTGAACAATTAGCGTTCATAGTAACAGCCGAGAGTTCTTCCATTTTCTTTCTATTCGTGATCAGATCTTTCAAGAATTTAGCATATCTAGGCATTCCTGAAATCACATCAATGAAAGGAAGATTTACATTTATCTGTTTAAACATATCCAAGAATTTGGATTGCTCGGCTTCAAGTTTCTCTTTTTTCATTTTACTCGGGTAAGGAAGTGGTGGTTGGTATGGTTTAACATAAGGTTTATCCTTAGCTGTGTTATCTTCATTAACCTTCTCAACTACCGGTTCTTTTTCCTTATCTTGTTCAGGTTGTGGTTCTTGTGGAGTAGGAATAGCTTCATCAGAAGTTACAGGTATTTCAGGTGGTTTAAGTGTTGTACCACTTCTTGTGGTAATGGCTTTAGCTGTTTCATTCCGGGGGTTAGCATTTGTATCACTAGGTAGACTTCCCGGTTTTCTTTCACCTATTAATCTTGCTAGGTTACTTACTTCTTGTTCCAGATTTTGAATAGAAGCTTGTTGATTTCTAAATGCTTGAGCATTTTGTTCATTGGTTTGTTTCTGAGATGTGAAAAACTGCGTTTGAGTTTCAACTAGCTTCGTCATCATATCTTCTAAATTCGGCTTTTTATCATCGGTTTGTTGTGGTGGTTTGTTTTGAAAATTAGGTCTTTGCTGATTGTAAGTATTGTTGGATACTTGTTGATTGCTAGGACCTTGTTGGTTGTTGTATGGAATATTTCGGTTATAGTTCTGGTTTTGATTGTAAATCGGTCTTGGCGGTTGATAATTATTCTGATAATTATTTCCAGGCCTTTGGTTTATGTATGAAATATTCTCTCTTTGTTCCATTGTTAATTCAATACTGAGACAATCTTTTGTCAAATGTGGTCCTCCACACTGCTCACAACTAATTCGTATTGAGTGTATATCTTTAGTCATCTTTTCCATTCGTCTCTCGACAGCATCTATCTTTGCGGAAATGGAATCTAAGTCATGGCTAGAATCGGCTCTAGCTGCTTTAGATGATCTAACGATATCTTTTTCTTGGTGCCACTCATGTGAGTGGGAAGCAGTGTTATCAATAATTTTATAAGCATCAGTTTCAGTTTTCTTCATAATGGAACCACCAGCTACTATATCGATGTATTTCCTTGTAGTGATGTCGCATCCTTGGTAGAATATTTGTACTATTTGACAATTGTCTAAACCATGTTGCGGACATCCTCTTAATAACTTTCCAAATCTTGTCCACGCCTCATATAGAGTTTCATTTGGTTTCTGTGTGAACGTAACAATTTCTCCTTGAAGTCTTACGGCTTTAGATGCCGGAAAGAATTGTTTAAGAAATTTTTCAACTAAAACGTCCCATGTATCAATCGCCCCTTCAGGTAACGATTCTAACCAATCTTTGGCTTCTTCCTTTAAAGTCCAGGGAAATAACATGAGATATATCTGTTCATCCTCCACTTCTCTTATTTTAAATAGTGTGCAGATCCTATTAAAGGTACGAAGATGTTCATTTGGATCTTCCTTCGGCGCACCACTAAATTGGCATTGATTAGTCACCATGTTTAGAATTTGTCCTTTGATTTCATAATCTGGCGCATTAATGTCAGGATGAGTAATTGCGTGACCTTGGCCAGTGCGTTTAGCTCTCATTCGGTCTTCCATACTTAAAGGTTCCAGATTCTCCATAATTGAATTTGTTGAATCGGAATCACTAGAGGATTCTGATTTAATGGTTTGTTCCTCAACAATCTCTGTTTGAATGATTGGTGGTTCCGGAGGAAAATTTAATGGTTCAGGATCTATGAATCGTCCCTAAATATTCTCCGGATTCTCAATTGTGAGGTCGGGTTCAAAAAATGGATTATCGGAAAATTGAACTGGAGTACTTGGTCGACTGGATGACGATTCTAAAGAAAAATCAACGGCGGTAATATTTGCTAAATGTCTTGATCTAGTTACAGGTGGTGAACGTACAAAAGGTGGTGAACGTCTTGCTCGGTGCATTCACTGAATATCCTGTTTCCTATTAGTTTTTAAAAAGGAAAGAAAAATTATATAAGTTATCCAATTAATAGACTTTTCTGATTTTGCCCACGTTTCGAATAGCCAAAAGATGCAGCAGAGGGGCAGGATTCGTTTGGTCTCAATATAATTGAGGACTGTTTGACTCCAATAACCCGGTCCACGTACAAATCCAACTATTACTACAAACCAGAAAATTTTGATGTCTATCAATTTAACCACTTAAAATAAATTTTCGTAATTTTAAGAAATTTAGATAAGAAGTAGAATAAAAATCTATGTCCTAAAACTAGAATAGCGAGAAATAAGAAAGAAAAAAAGTGCGTCGGAAAAGGTCGAAAAATAAAAATAAGAAAGAAAAAGAGTGACTTATAGAACTTAAAAACACTCGACTAACCCAACCTTATTACTATCACTAACTTAAAATTATAATCGCAAATTGAGATTACTAATTGGAATGATAATTGATACATAGGTAAAAGGCGTCTAAAAATATTAAAGCTTACAAGAAAAACTATATCCCAAATGGCAATGTCTTAAAAAGAAACTAAAACTTAAAAAGGCGTCGCAAAATTCTAAAGCACCTAAATCTTAGTCTAAAAATCTAGAAGTAAAAAAATAACTATGGCAAAAAACTAAGTTTAAAACTAAAAAAAATTACGCTAAAACAATTAAAAATTGACAAAATATAAAAATATACTAAAAGTTGTGAAAATTACAATTTTTATAAAAATATTATTTTTATATTATTTATTTATTAAAACTATTAATTTTACATTAATTAAACTAATTTAACTAAATATATAAATTAAATAAAAAGAAACTTAAAACTAATTATAATAATAAGTAATTTAGGGTTAATAATAATAATAATTAATAATTACTCCGTAATTAATGCTGATTAGGGTTCCTGTGTGGCCCGTGTCAGACGGCTCCGCGAGTTGCGGTATTCGAAGCTGCAAACTCCGCGAGTCGCGGGGTTCCAAAAGTCAACTCAGGTACAGGATTTAATTCGACTTTTTTTTTAATTTTATGTTTTAATAAAAACAAAATATTTAAATAAAACTTATATTTTTATAAAATAAAAATAAAGAAACTTTACAAAACTTAAATATTTAACAAATTCTTAAAAATATTTATATTTTTGTTTTCTTTTTGTGTTTTCGAATAATTAAAAACGTATTTTTACAAAAGTGAATTTTAATAAAAGTAAACTAAAAATAAAAATCTTTTTTTTTATTTAGTGTTGCGCTTCCGGCTTTTAAGTTTGATTGTCCCCGGCAGCGGCGCCAAAAATATACTTGATGTTATGCGATGTGTATATAAAATAGCTTTATATTTTACAAGGAAATACTATTAAATACGATACAATTTTACACAAGATATTTATTTATTTATAGAATGGATATACTTAAACCTTGCTACAACACTTATAGGCAGTGTACCTAATCGTACAGTAGTGTAGTTTTTAGTAAGTCCGGTTCGTTCCACAGAAAAAATCTTTAAACAAAGCTTAACGCTATATTAGTTTACTTTTATAAAAATACAAATATATATATAAGTAATATTATTATTATAAAGGGGGATTTTTACCGTTTAATGACCGGTTTGTCGATTTTAAAACTTTAGTCGCAGTTAAAACAAAATGTAAAATATTAAATAAATAAAAGACTTAATTTAAAGCATAAAGTAAATAACGATAATGAAATTGCGAATAATAAAAGTGCGATAAAATAAACTTGCGATAATTAAAAAGTACAATAATTAAAAGTGCAATTAAATATAATAACGATAAAATAAAATGCGATAATTAGAAGTGCAATTAAATATAAAATAAAGGAAATTAAATATGAAATAAAAGAATTATGCTTATTTAAACTACCGTAATCATGATGTTTGACGTGTTGATTTTAGTTTTATGCCCATGGGTTAATTGTCCTTTGTCCTGGATTATTTAATATGTCCGTCTGGTTTTTGTCCATAACAGTCCATCAGTCATAAATATAAAGTGCGAGTGTCCTCGTCAAATTATCCTTATACCCGAAGTTAAATATTCCAACTAATTGGGGACTTAAACTGTAACAAGATTTTAATACTTTGTTTAATAATTACACCAGGATGTTGACTGAGTGTAACCCAAGGTTTTAATACTTTGTTAACAATTATGCCAAGTGTCCTTGTACATAATTTCACCCCTGTTTTAATAATTCTAGTGGCTATTAATCCATTCTCGTGTCCGGTTAAATGAACGATTATTCATACATATAAATACCCCGCCCATCGTGTCCGATTGAGTGTATATGGTTATTTATAGGGACGTCCAATTGTAAATCTATATATTAAAATTAACAAACTATCATTTAGTTAAACAAATATAAAGCCCATTAATAGCTCATAGTCTAATTTTCACAAGTGTCGTTCTTTTGTCCAAACCCCAATTATGGTACAAAGCCCAATTACCCAATTTTAGTAATTAGCCCAACATCATGATTACTTCTTTTTAAATAAGCATAATAATAACTTAGCTACGAGACATTAATGTAAAAAGGTTGAACATAACTTACAATGATTAAAAATAGCGTAGCGTTACACGGACAGAATTTCGACTTACACCCTTACAACATTTGTTAACATACCCTTATTATTAGAATTATAATTAAAATTAAAATATAAATATAAATATAAATATATTTACGTATATATTGAGAGATAGATAGATTATTGATATTAAAATTCGTCAAACTGCGTTGGCTTTTATAGGCATTTTCATATTTTAGTGCTCCGCGAGTCGCGGTACTTTTAGCCTTCGAACTCCGCAAGTCGCGGAGTTTGTTTTTACAGCTCATTCAGCCTTGGCTCTTTGTTTGCCAACGATTTTAAATAATAATATAATATATATATAATTTTTAAGAATTATTTATATATTATATTATATTCATGTGCATAGTTGACTTGTAATTTTTAGTCCGTTGCGTCGAGCGTTGAGAGTTGACTCTGGTCCTGGTTCCGGATTTTCGAACGTCCTTGCGTACAATTTAATATCTTGTACTTTGCGTTTTGAATCTTGTTCTCTTGTAATTTCGAGACATTTCTTATTAATAATTGGAACCTCATTGATTGTATTTTGTACTTTTGAGCTTTTTGGTCGTTTGCGTCTTCAATTCGTCGAATCTGTCTTTTGTCTTCACCTTTTAATATTTAAACGAATATCACTTGTAAATAGAACAATTGAAACTAAAAGCTTGTCTTTCTTGGGGAATAATGCTATGAAATATATGTTCATTTTTAGCATTATCAATAGGCAATAACCTTTGATCATTGCATCAGTACACAACCAAAACCACTTTTCGATGCATCACAATAAACAACGAAGTCGTCACTGCCTTCGGGAAGCGATAGGATAGGTGCGGAGGTTAACTTCTTCTTTAAAGTTTGAAATGCTGATTCGTGTGCGGGTTCCCAAATGAACTTCTTGCCCTTGTGAGTTAGCGCGGTCAAAGGATGCGCAATCAGAGAAAATCCTTCGATGAATCTTCAGTAATAACCGGCGAGACCTAGGAATTGGCGAATGTGAGTCAGAGTAGTGGGGGTCTCCCACTTGCTGATGGCTTCAATCTTAGCGGGATCAACTTTGATACCCTGGTCGCTCACAACATGACCCAGAAATTGAACTTCCTTCAACCATAATTCGCACTTGGAGAATTTGGCGTAAAGTTGCTCTTGTCTTAAGAGTTCAAGCACTAATCAGAGGTGTTGCTCATGTTCTTCTTCGCTCTTAGAGTAGATGAGGATATCATCTATGAAGACGATAACAAACTTATCCAAGTACGGCTTGCAGACACGATTCATAAGGTCCATGAACACGGCAGGTGCATTTGTCAACCCGAATGGCATCACAAGAAACTCATAATAACCATAACGAGTTCTGAACGCAGTTTTCATCACGTCACTTTCCTTCATACTTAGCTGGTGATATCCGGATCGCAAATCGATCTTTGAGTAAACGCTCGATCCTTGTAGTTGATCAAAAAGATCGTCAATTCGTGGAAGAGGATACCGATTCTTGATTGTCAATTTGTTGAGTTCACGGTAGTCGATACACATACGGAAGGATCCATCCTTCTTCTTCACAAACAACACAGGTGCACCCCAAGGCGAGAAACTTGGTTGGATAAATCCACGGTCAAGTAGTTCTTGTAGTTGACTCTGTAATTCTTGCATCTCGGAAGGTGCGAGTCTATAAGGTGCGCGAGCTACAGGTGCAACTCCTGGCACTAAATCAATCTGAAACTCTACTGCTCTCTGCGGTGGTAATCCAGGCAATTCCTCTGGGAAGACATTGAAAAATTCGTTCACAATTCGAACATCGTTCACGCTCTTCACCTCAGCTTCTACCGCTTTCACATGTGCTAGGACAGCAAAACGTCCCTTCTTCATAATCTTTTGCACTTTCACGCAACTAATGAGGTTCAACTTCGAGGTACATCTCTCTCCATAGATAACCAGTGGTTCACCATCTCCTTGTGGTATGCGAAGTGCTTTATCTCCACAAATGATATCGGCTCTTATCTTGCTCAACCAATCCATACCGACGATCACGTCAAAACTTCCCAATTTGATAGGTATCAAATCAATTTCGAAATCAGTGCCAGCTATGTTGATAATAGCTCCTCGACTAATGTGGTCAACTTTTTCAAGTTTACCGTTGGCGACCTCGACAAGCATACTCTCTTTTAACGGGACTAATGACCAATTAATCTTATCGCAAAAATGTCTACATACATAACTTCTATCCGCACCAGTATCAAACAAGACAGAAGCTAAAAGATTGTTGATTTTGAATATACCTGTCACCAAGTCGGGGTTTTCGCATGTGTCTCTTGCATTAACATTGAAAGCTCTAGCGCGGGGTGGTCCACCGTCTTTTCGCTTGTTTGGGCACGCATTTCTGAAATGGCCCGTCTGTCCGCATTCGTAACACTTCTTCGATCCATTGGTATTCGGCTTCCCATTCAAAGTGGTGACCTTGCAGCCTTTTCCAACATGCCCAGACCGTTGGCACTTCTCACAGACAACATTGCAATACCTAGTGTGGTGTTTGTAACACCTCTTGCATTGAGGTAGGGTTCCCTTGTAGTTTGGGTTGGAGTTGGTGTTGTTGTTGGGGTTGGGGTTTCCACCGTTGTTGTTTCCTCTGAAACCCTCATGTCGTTTCGCCGGGTTCTGTTCATAGTTTCTTCCCCTGTTGTTGTTGTTGTTGTTGTGGTTATCCCATTTGCGCTTCTCACTAGTACCCGCTTCAGACTTAGTTTTCTACGGTTCATCGATGGTTATCTGATTCATTAAAGTATGCGCCATGCGCATCGCTTCGGGAACATTTGGTGGTTTGGACGAGGTGACGTTTCCCTTAATGCTCTTAGGGAGTCCCCAGAAGTATCTCTCCATTCGTTTGAATTCTGGGGTGACCATTGTCGGACACATCAGGGCTAACTCCAAAAATCTCCTATTGTAATTATCAAGGTCGTTCCCAACAGCCTTTAACTGCATGAATTCCATCTCCATCTTTTGGATTTCGGTTCTCGGACAATACTCGTCAATCATAGCAGCTTTGAATTCCTCCCATGGCGTAGCATACGCCTCATCAATGCCTTTCGCTTGAGCTAACGTGTTCCACCATGTTAGTGCGCCATCAGACAGCGTGCAAGATGCAAACTTGGTTTTGTTGTCCTCCGAACAGTTGCTAACTCGGAATACTGATTCAAGTTTCTCGAACCATCTGGTGAAACCAACTGGTCCCTCGGTTCCACTGAAGTTATGTGGTTTGCAGCTCTGGAATTCCTTGTAAGTACACCCATTTCGAACGGGTGGGATAACCGGTGGTGGTGGCGGTGGAGCTTGGAGGTTTTTTCTGCTAGGACTGCGGCTACACGTTCTTGGATCATCTCTTCAATTTGAGCAGCAGTAGGTGTGGATCAACCGTTAGCCATGATGTTCTATACAAACATTTTGACTCAAGTCAAAATCCAGCATTCAATATATAATAATATAGTATATAACAACCAACATGTAAACAGCACAACACATGTTAATTAAGTAACGCAAGTTGATACAAGTACCGCAAAACACCATACAGTAACGTAAATAGAACACTTGCACAAAAAGTAACATCACAAAGTTTCCATTCATTAATAATAAGTTTCATACATCATGATAGATTCGTACAATACATAAGTGAAATACGAAACTACAACTAGATTACATAATGAAATCTAAATACAAAAGTCCTACGGTGAAGGTGGGTGTAGGATGTCTAAAACCTGAGCCAAATGCTCCTCGAGCTCAGTAACCCGAGCTCGGAGGATTTCCACCTCCCTTGTCAATTCCTCGACAGTGGGAGATGGTGGGGTAGGCGGTGCTGGTGGTGCAGGTGAGGCCGGTGGAGCGGATGGCGCAGACCGCATGAAACGGGGTGCAGATGTCCCGGCTCCAGAAATAGTCAGTACGTAACGGGGAACCTTACGTATCTGTGGCTCGTCAGGGTACGACACAAGCCGTTTACGGGCAGTAACCCTCCGACGCCGACCAAAAGTTTCATTGAAAGCACGACCTCCATTCACCCCTGGAATGACGGTGCCATCAGGACGGTACCGCTTCTTCGGTGGGGGGAGGGTGCCTGTATAGGTACGTCATCAAGGTTCTCTTCGTCGGAGTCACTGGAGTCATCTGTAGAGGAGTCATCGGATGAAGGATCATCAGAATCATGTGGTGGTGACATGGGTGGTTGAATTGGTCGTCCATGAGCGGCCATTATCTGTCTGTATCTGAATGGTGGAATCGGCACTAAACGTCCATCTGGAGCGCATCGGCACGGCATGCGCATATGGTTACGGAATGGCCCTTCCCCGAACTCCGCGGAGATCACAATACCACCGATGCGGGGCTGTGACTCCGAGGATCCGGGAGCAGACAGAGCTGGAATCTCCGCAGGGTTCACGTGTCCATCGATAGTAGCCACTGGTGCAGGCGGCTGGCTGCTAGTCCCGGAAGATGTAGCGACGGGGTCACTCGTGCATATCGGGATCAGTGTGTCGGCAGCAGCATCATGTGGGGTGGCTGAAGAGTCTAAACTGCCCAAAACGATAGCAGGTGGTACATCCAACATCTGAACAAGGAAAAATAAATTTTCCATGTCAGTAAGTCATAAAGCAAGCACGTATTAGGCCAACAGTTTAAATCACGTGTAACAATAAGTAGCATGGCAATTAAAGCAAATCGTACGAAGGTAGCATGCACTCGAAAGCAAGTAATAGCATGCAGTAGTGAAATCATGTAGTAGCATACGGCATATAGCAGTAACAGTAAGCAGCAGCATGCAGTAAGTTCAGCGGAAACACGTAAACTAGCAAGTTGTAGATTAGTCCTATTAGTGAATCCTACTCGGGTCGGTCTTAGACTCACTAATGCAACCTAATACCCTACAACCAACGCTCTGATACCAAATGTGATGCCCCGTACAAAACCATCGTGTACGAATCATCAACAACAGGATCATTACTGTAGTGACCCGAACTTTTCCATGTTTATATATATTAATTGAGATTGATATTTACATGATTAAATGTTTCCAACATGTTAAGCAATCAAATTTGTTAAGACTTGATTAATTGAAATATGTTTCATATAGACAATTGACCACCCAAGTTGACCAGTGATTCACGAACGTTAAAACTTGTAAAAACTATATGATGACATATATATGGATATATATATAGTTAACATGATACTATGATAAGTAAATATATCATTAAGTATATTAACAATGAACTACATATGTAAAAACAAGACTACTAACTTAATGATTTTTAAACGAGACATATATGTAACGATTATCGTTGTAAAGACATTTAATGTATATATATCATATTAAGAGATATTCATACATGATAATTGATGTCGTAGGGGGTGTATACAAAATAGTATTATTTTTAGTACGAAATACTATTAAATATGCTACAAGTTTACACAAGTTATTTATTTATTTATCGAGTAGATATACTTAAACTTTGCTACAACACTTATAGGCAGTGTACCTAATCGTACAGTAGTGTAGTTTTTAGTAAGTCCGGTTCGTTCCACAGGGAAATCTTTAAACAAAGCTCAACGCTATATTAGTTTACTTTTATAAAAATACAAATATATATATAAGTAATATTATTATTATAAAGGGGGGTTTTTACCGTTTAATGACCGGTTTGTCGATTTTAAGACTTTAGTCGCAGTTAAAACCTAATGTAAAATATTAAATAAATACAAGACTTAAATTAAAGCGTAAAGTAAATAACGATAATGAAATTGCGAATAATAAAAGTGCGATAAAATAAACTTACGATAATTAAAAAGTACGATAATTAAAAGTGCGATTAAATAACAATAAATAAAAGTGCGATAATTAGAAGTGCAATTAAATATAAAATAAAGGAAATTAAATATGAAATAAAAGAATTATGCTTATTTAAACTTCCGTAATCATGATGTTTGACGTGTTGATTTTAGTTTTATGCCCATGGGTTAATTGTCCTTTGTCCTGGATTATTTAATATGTCCGTCTGGTTTTTGTCCATAACAGTCCATCAGTCATAAATATAAAGTGCGAGTGTCCTCATCAAATTATTCTTATACCCGAAGTTAAATATTCCAACTAATTGGGGATTCGAATTGTAACAAGGTTTTAATACTTTGTTTAATGAATACACCAGGTTATCGACTGCGTGTAAACCAAGGTTTTACTACTTTGTTAACAATTACACCAATTACCCTTGAATGTAATTTCACCCCTGTTTTAATTATTCTAGTGGCTATTAATCCATTCCCGTGTCCGGTTAAATGAACGATTATTCGTACATATAAATACCCCGCCCATCGTGTCCGATTGAGTGTATATGGTAATTTATAGGGACGCCCAATTGTAAATCTTTATATTAACATTAACAAACTTTCATTTAGTTAAACAAATATAAAGCCCATTAATAGCCCATAGTCTAATTTCCACAAGTGTCGTTCTTTTGTCCAAACCCCAATTATGGTACAAAGCCCAATTACCCAATTTTAGTAATTAGCCCAACATCATGATTACTTCGTTTTAAATAAGCATAATAATAACTTAGCTACGAGACATTAATATAAAAAGGTTGAACATAACTTACAATGATTAAAAAAATAGCGTAGCGTTACACGGACAGAATTTCGACTTACACCCTTACAACATTCGCTAACATACCCTTATTATTAGAATTATAATTATAATTAAAATTAAAATATAAATTATATATATATATATATCGTATATATGAGAGAGAGAGATATATTTTCTGTGTTTTAAAAACGGATCACGAAGTCGCTTTAAATAGAAGGTGGCCTGGAAAAGGTACTCATGCGAGTCGCATGAGTTTGGGCATTAGGCCATGCGACTCGCATGGCCGTGATTTCCAGCTCAGGATCATTTGTTTTCTAGCTTGCCGACATAATAAATAAATAATATAAATATATAAATAATTTTAATAATTATTTATATATTATATTATATTTATATGCATAGTTGAGTAGATATTTTTGGTCCGTTACGTCGGGCGTTTCTTCTAGGCTCAGGTCCCGGTTCCGGATTTTCGGACGTCTTCGCGTATTATTTTAAATCGCGTACTTTGCGTCTTGTAACTTGTACTCTTGTCATTTTGAGACGTTCCTCATCAATATTTTGAACCTTTTTAGTTGTATCTTGTACTTTTTAGCTCTTTGGACCTTTTTGTCTTCAATTTGTCGAATCTGCCTTTTGTCTTCACTTTTTAATATTTAAACGAATATTGCTTGTAAATCGAACAATACCAACTAAAATCTTGTCTTTCTTGGGGAATAATGCTATAAAATATGTGTTCATTTTTGGCCTTATCAATATTCCCACACTTAAGCGTTGCTTGTCCTCAAGCAATATAGTCTTGAAACACTTGAATCACTTCTTTATTCTTCACACTTTGTACATCAGTGACTTCAATACGGCGGTATGAACAATGGTAGTAACGATGTGGTTAAAGGTGGGTGTGTCTTTTTATGGTTGCCTCGGGTTTAGGTCAACGACACTGGCAATCAAATAGCCGATTTACTTTCGGTTTCCAAAGCAAAGTGCACATTTGAAAGGCGATTTACAGTCCCACATGACTATAAAAATTTAGATCCTTTAGGAAATTGGATCTTTATGAAAACATTTGATCTTTTGAAAATTCAAGCTAGATTTTACCCTAGACAAGTTTTCTGATTTGATCCATCATCGGTGTTGCAAAATATGTTTGTGGATCAATATTTTGGCTAAAACTTTTTAGGTTCGTATAATCCACTGCTATCCCGGTATCGGAAAGCACACATCCAGTTTACTTGTTTCGTATATTACCTTTCAGTAAACTAACGTCCGGTTGTAAAGGAAAGCGATGAACAAGAAACTGTTAAGGCAATGTCTAATGACATGCATTTGTTCATGGTCTAATTAACGTGTCGGATGCTAGAACTATCCTTGGTAGGAGCAATAGTAAAGATCATCCTTTGATTTTTCGGTCTGGCACAAGGTCCTGTCTCTGACCATGCTATGCAACCACCGTTCTTACGGTTGACACCCGATTTGGTTCAGGCAACCTAATGAATTCCAGGTGAATTCCTAGGATTTTACGTTCAATGGTAATGAACGCATTGAAAATGGGTTTTCAGAAAACAAATCGGTTTGTAATTTTTATCAAAATATTTTCTCGTTCAAGCTCGAGTTTAGATATCATCGAATTCCATGAGTTTGAATTCTCAATCTTTAAGGTCAATCTCAAGGATTGAGTAATATCAGGCTTAAAAGCTGATTTTTGATCTTTAAAGGAGATTATCCTTTCTGGGGATCTGATTCATTAGTCTTATCAAGCTAATTTGCACGGTGCCTCCCCATTGTACGAGATAAATCCTTCTCATGGTTAGGATAAATCTGACCACTTGGCGACCCTGTTTAATGCTGAGGTCCGTGGATTTCCTGCTGATTTTAGTGATGACTTTTCTAGATTTTTCGTCAACCTACAGCTGGTCTGGACGACAACTTCATGACCTAAATCAAGAAGCGCGTTTCTTTTTCGGAAGACTTTACTTCCTTTTAATGATGGAATTGATTCATCGTGTAGATCCATCTCTTCTTTTCTTTCATCGGGTAAAACAGTTTAGTTTAGTCCAAAGCAAAAGTATTTTCAGTTATTTGTTACAGATATATGTGACATATGTTTAAAATAACTTGGTAAATTTTCCCACACTTGGCTTTTATTTTCCTTTTTATCGTCCTCTATTCCATTTTAAATGAATTTTGACATTTTAGTTTGTTTCTTAATTTATGTTCTTTCTGAGATAACAATAATTTCGGTGTTAAAACCTAGTTGTATAAACATGATTTGAATTCATTTAATTGAAAAATTTTACTAGAATTGGGTAGTCAGTATATAAGACTAGGGCTGTTCTTTTTTATCAGAGAGCACTAGATTCTAATACAACTACTGCTTTACTAGTATTTTTAATGGTAACCAAGTGTATAAAGTAAAAAAAATTTTAAAATCCGAAAGAATTTAACCCCTTCCCACACTTAAGATCTTGCAATGCCCTCATTTGCAAGAAATCAGAAACAATTTAAATTATTGAGGGTTATTAGCGTAGAAAAATGATTAAATTTTACCAAAGTTTCAAACATATTGTCGTTTGATTGTTGAATGATAAATGGTGCACGTCATTTGTTCATTCCGTCTTGTTGTTATTTCACATATATTTTGCATCTTGTCGTCAAAATTACTTGCTTTTGCTGAACTTAATGCCAGTCTTTAAAAACGCGTTGTTTTATCCTGTTTTGTGCATAACATAAAATACATACAATACAAATATAATCATACATGCAATTTGAAATGGAACTTTTGCATCCCACTTTCAAATTATAAGAAAAATATTAGTACACAATAATAATAGAAATATCAAACATTACATAAATGTAATTAAAATGTTAAGTGTTTAAAATAATAAAATTATAAATTACCAACTTATCTCTACTGATCAGGAGGTGGGTTAGGAGGAAAATTAGGATATGGATCCCAATTCATGTTCACGTCCGGGTTCCATGGCTGATGATAGGTGAACTGGTATGCTGCGTCATAATCATATAAATCATAGGGTGGTCTCATTTCTGGCTGATGTGCGGGATAGTATGCGGGTCGGGTCGGATAATACATCTCGCCAGGCTGCAACTGGCTTATAATTTGGCGCTGATGATAATCCCATCGGCCATGCTCTCGTTGCCGGGAATGCTCGTAGTCATTCCGACGTTGCCATGCCTCGTACTGCATATGCCTATCATAGTTCGTCATGTATTCATCCTCCATACGAACGCCTAAATCAAGAGCAGTCTCCCGAACAACTCCTATAATGTTGTTCGCCTCTTCCATTTCGTCATCCGAACCTCTTTCTACCTGTCGCTGAGGTCCCTCGTATCGATATACCCGACCACGTCTCATCAATAATACCCTTGCACCGTGATAAAGGTTTGAACTTATAGTTTCACCTTCGTCCTCTATTTCGTTCATTGGACCCCCTTGGTGCTTATCCACACCTAAATACTCTCCAATGAGAGTAATGAAAATACCACCACCTATAATACTCCCCGATTTCATCCCCGAAACTACATTAGCGAGATAATAACCAACACAATAGGGAATGTTAACGAAACTCCTCGGGTCTCTAATACACTTGAGGTAGAACAAATCGTTTACGGTCAATTTCTCCTTATTCTTACCCCTTTGTGTAATTGTGTTTGCTAAGAATCTATGAATCACCCGGAGTTCAGCTCTATCTATATCTAAGTATGTATGATTTCCACTGGCGTGAAATTCATTAAAGTGGGACATACGCCTCCAGACGGCGTTAATATCAAATTCCCTATCTACCCTTTCTCCTTGGGCAATCAGGCTATTACAGTCGAGGCTCAAAAGTTCAGCAGGGGTGTAAATCTGTAAGGCCCTGGCTAAATCTATCATGGACATTCTGTACATGCGTCCACCTAACAGAAATCTAATAAAGCTTCTATCATCTATCCTCCTAACATCACTGTTTAACTTAATAGTACTAAGTAATTCTATACACCATTCCCTATATATGGTTCTACGAATGGAAAATAGGCGCATCCAATCGTTAAACTGAGAATTACCATACCTTTGCACCAATAATTCCCGAATCGGTTCGGCAAGGTCAACTGTTTCCAAAGGTACCCAGTCAATTGCCCTTGGCATTTCAACAACCTTAAAGTAGAGAATGTGCATGTTCTTTTGATAATCTGGATACTCTATCCAACATCGATCAAATCTCAGATTTGGGTGTAACTGATCTTCATTAATGTCTAAGCTCAGAATCATTTGATGTGGAGTGAATTGACGAAACTGATTCATGAATAATTGATCTTGATCGTGATATGGAATATGTTGATCCTCATGTTGTTCTTCTTCTTGTTGCATATGTTGTTCTTGTTCATAAAACATTTCCGGTTCGGGCTCTGGTTGTCTGGACGATGATGCACCGTCCGTATCTGTATTTCTCTGCAAAACACATTAAACACAAAATTTGTGCATCCAAATATGCATTAGTGTTAGCAAAATAATAACTTGAAACAATTATGATGACATGTTCAATTCATAACACATTTTATACACATTTTCTTAACAATAACAATTCTACACTTTTACATACGAAAATGTGTACAATGTTTTATCACATTTAAACTCTTAAACATGTCAACAATAATCATTATAGCAATTAAACACTTGTTACATGGCATTCAAATCAAACTAGTGCTCATTTTCATATTTTTGTCAAGTCTACACTTTGTCAAATAAGCATATACGAAAAATGTACATCAAGTTCATAAGCATTTATCTCAAATAACATGCCAAAATAATCACTACTAGCAATGAAACAAGTTTCAAATGGCCTTTATATCAAATTATCCAAGTTCATGAATTTTTAGACTTAAAAAGTCCACTTTAATTCTCAAAAACATGTTTAGGCTCAAAGTTTGGATCAATTAACTACCTAAACATGGTACACTACTTAATTTAGCAACAATTCATGACAAAAATCGGCCATAACCTGTTTATATCAAAAAGTCCCAAATTGCTCAAGAACACAAACCCTAGATTCTTAAAAATTTGAAGTTTTTAGCTTCAATTCATGTTAAATAGCTTCTATCTAGGATATACATGCATAATATAACATCAATTTAACACTAATTTCACTAAAAATTAACAAAAATTAAATTAGGTAAAATGGCTCAAGAACACACATAATTCGAATTTAAAGAGATTAGGGGTGAAATCTTTACCGTTCTCCTGAAGGGGTTGAGACTACTGAATCTAGGCATGATTATTGTGAAGTTTTGCAAGTAATTTGGTAAAAATTGGTGAAAAATTGAGAGAGTTTTGAGAGGTTTTCGTGTATGTGTGTGTATTGTGACAGAATAAGCAGCTCGCTGAGTTTTATGATCCTGACCAGTTTTTTTGTTCCATGCGAGTCGCATGGATTTGTGCATACCCCCATGCGAGTCGCATGGGGTGAAAATCCAGGATTTTAATATATTTTGTTTTTTTTTTTTGGCATACTTTAAATCAATAAGCTTAAAAATAATGATAATAAAAATTCTCGTCCCGCCATCGGGTAAAGCAATTTCGGTTCAAAGACCTAGTCTTCAACTTACGACGAATTTTAAAAATCATATTTTTAACTTAATGAGATAGAGTAAATTTTTGTTTTTAAATTCACACAATTTAAATATAAAATTCAAAATTAATATTAAAAAAATCACACCAAACTTAAAATTTGAAATGCATAAAATTAAAAATTCATATTTTAAAAATTCACACCAGACTTAATTTAAAAATTCATATTATAAA
Organism: Rutidosis leptorrhynchoides; assembly: GCF_046630445.1. Classification (NCBI taxonomy): domain Eukaryota; kingdom Viridiplantae; phylum Streptophyta; class Magnoliopsida; order Asterales; family Asteraceae; genus Rutidosis; species Rutidosis leptorrhynchoides. The sequence continues at coordinate 148,376,637 of NC_092340.1, read as the reverse complement.
TTCACACCAAACTTATATTAATTTTTCAAATATTTACAATTTTAAATATATTGTTTTTACAAAGTTTACAATATTAATTTAAGATTTATATTAATTTTAAAAGCATGGTAAAAATAAAATTAAAAAATCTTTTTGGCTTTTTATCCCACTTTAATCAATCAAATATTATCAAAAATATGCGCCCCTCTTTTCGGTAAAGTAATTTCGGTTCCAAGACCTAATTTGACTCATGACGAATTTTTGAAATATTTTGGGTTGATTGATTAAAGATATTTATACCTTAAGAATAAACATTAAATTTCGCAGTGATGTAATAAATTTTTGAATGATATCAATAATTTCGGTCGCCAAACCTAATTTTATTCAATACCAATTTAATACTTTTTAGCGAACAAATTAGCGTTTATTATCAAAAGGTTAAAAATAAAAATAAAAATAAAAACTGTACAGACATACCTATGAAATAGATTTCTTAGTTATATGATCTATTCCATTCATAAGATAGTCGGTTTAATTGGTTTTCCATTGCTACATAAGCGTAACCTCGAGCATTCAGTGTCTTTTCTTCTAAACATATGAACGGTCCGTCTCTGCATAAAGTAACAAATTCGGTATTTGAATAGGTTTGATTATTTGAACATTTACCTCCATGTGACCATTTTCCGCATTTGTGACATCTTTCTAGGTGTCGTGCTCTTCTTTTCGCTGCGGATTTTGATTTTTCTTTACCAAATTGTAACTTATTATCTTCGCATCTGGATTCTTTTCTAACTCCGTCCATTCTTTCTCTGATTACTGATACTATTTCACTCGGGAGTATATCATTATTTCTTTTAGTGATCAAAGCGTGTAGCATTAGACCATGGTTTAGTTCACAGGCAGTCTTCATTTCGTAAAAACCTAAAAAAAATAAAAATTCAGAATGGGGGGAGAAGACTAGTTCTTTAGGGTCTGCTAGGGAAAGACCATTCGGGTTCCATTTTCGAGAACTACACGAAAACAGACAATCTAACTCTAACAGAAATACATATTATCCTTTAAAGACTTGATTCTCCCCACACTTAGTTAGCTGTGGTGTCGAAATTGTGATTAACTTCGTTGTCGACTTCCATCGGACCATGTATGTAATGTTTAACTCTGTGACCATTAACTTTAAATTCAATTCCATTTGAATTTATCAATTCTATCGTTCCGTATGGGAAAACTCTTTTGACTATGAATGGTCCAGACCATCTTGATTTCAATTTTCCAGGAAATAGCTTGAATCGTGAATTGAAAAGAAGAACTCTGTCTCCTTCTTTAAATTCTTTTGAACTTCTGATTCTTTTATCATGCCATTTCTTCGTTCTTTCTTTATAGATTAACGAATTTTCGTATGCTTCATGTCTTAATTCTTCTAATTCATTTAGTTGACTTAATCGTAGACGTCCGGCTTCATGTAAATCAAGATTACATGTCTTCAAAGCCCAAAATTCTTTGTGTTCAATTTCTACTGGAAGATGACATGCTTTTCCATAAACAAGTCTAAAAGGTGTGGTTCCAATTGGAGTTTTGTAGGATGTTCTAAAAGTCCAGAGTGCATCCTCCAATTTAATGGACCATTCCTTTGGATTTGATCCTACGGTTTTCTCTAGAATACGTTTTAAAGCTCGGTTGGTATTTTCAACTTGTCCACTTGTTTTTGGATGATATGCGGTGGAGATTTTATGAGTTACTCCATATCTTTTAAGAACTTTCTCAAGTTGATTATTATAGAAATGAGTACCCCGATCACTTATTAAAGCTTTCGGTGTTCCAAACCTTGCAAAAAGACGTTTTAAAAAGTTGACTACAACTCGTGCATCATTAGTTGGGAGAGCTTGTGCTTCCGCCCATTTAGATACATAATCAATGGCTACGAGTATATATAGATTATTATGAGATTTTGGAAATGGACCCATAAAGTCAATACCCCAAATGTCAAATACTTCACATACTTGAATGACATTTTGTGGCATTTCATCACGTTGACTTATTTTTCCGGCCCTTTGACATGCATCACAGGATTTGCAAAGAAGGTGTGCGTCTTTGTAAATTGTAGGCCAATAGAATCCAGCTTCATAAACTTTTCTTGCTGTTAGTTGAGGCCCATAATGCCCTCCTGTTGGTCCTGTGTGACAATGGTTTAAAATTTTACTAGCTTCATCTCCAAATACACATCGGCGTATTATTCCATCGGGACAACTTTTAAACAGGTGTGGATCTTCCCAAAAATAGTGTTTTATATCACTGAAGAATTTCTTTCGTCTTTGGTACGATAATCCTTTTTCAAGGAATCCACAAACTAAGTAGTTTGCATAGTCTGCAAACCATGGAATTTCTTTATAATCTATCTTCAATAGATATTCATCAGGAAAGTTGTCTTGTATGGCTGATTCATTTAGAACTTCTAATTCGGGATTTTCAAGACGAGAAAGATGATCAGCGGCGAGATTTTCTGCTCCCTTTTTGTCTCTAATTTCAATATCAAACTCTTGTAAAAGTAAGATCCAACGAATTAATCGTGGTTTGGCATCTTGTTTCGAAAATAAGTATCTAAGAGCAGAATGGTCGGTACAGACCACCGTTTTTGCTAGAACGAGATATGATCGAAATTTGTCAAAAGCAAAGACAATAGCAAGGAGTTCTTTTTCAGTAGTTGTATAGTTCGTTTGTGCTCCTTGTAACGTCTTACTAGCATAATATATAGGTTGAAATCGTTTTTCAATCCTTTGTCCTAAAACGGCTCCCATTGCAAAATCACTTGCATCGCACATTAGTTCAAATGGTAGATTCCAATTTGGTGTTATCATGATCGGCGCATTAGTGAGTTTTTCTTTAAGAATATTAAAAGATTTGATACACTCATCTGAAAAGATGAATGGCGCATCCTTTTCTAGGAGTTTATTCATAGGAGTGGCAATTTTAGAAAAATCTTTTATGAAACGTCGGTAAAAACCGGCATGCCCTAGAAAACTCCTAACTCCTCTAACATTGGTGGGATGTGGAAGTTTAGCAATTACATCTACTTTAGCTCTATCCACTTCAATTCCTTCTTTTGAAATTTTATGTCCAAGAACGATGCCTTCTTTAACCATGAAATGGCATTTCTCCCAATTAAGTACTAGATTTGATTTTTCGCATCTAATTAGCATTCGTTCCAGATTAACTAGACATGATTTAAATGTATCACCGAAGACTGAAAAGTCATCCATGAATACTTCCATGCATTCTTCTATCATGTCATGAAAAATCGCCATCATACACCTTTGAAAGGTTGCAGGGGCGTTACAAAGTCCAAATGGCATGCGTTTGTAAGCAAAAGTACCATAAGGGCACGTGAATGTGGTTTTCTCTTGGTCCTCGGGTGCTATTGGAATTTGAAAATATCCGGAAAATCCATCTAGAAAACAATAGTAACTATTTCCGGCTAATCTTTCCAACATTTGATCTATGAAAGGTAAGGGAAAGTGATCTTTTCTGGTGGCGTCATTTAATTTTCTATAATCAATACATACACGCCATCCTGTTACAGTCCTAGTAGGAATAAGCTCATTTTTCTCATTTGTAATGACATTCATACCACCCTTCTTAGGCACGCATTGAACTAGGCTTACCCATGGACTATCAGAGATTGGATAAATTAAACCTGCATCTAGCAGTTTAATAATCTCTTTCTTAACTACATCTTGCATATTAGGATTTAGTCTTCGTTGGCGTTGCACATACGTTTTATGACCTTCTTCCATAAGGATTTTATGTGTGCAATACAAAGGACTTATTCCTTTAATATCATGAATCTTCCATGCAATGGCTGGTTTATGAGCTTTCAACACAGAAATGAGTTGTGATTTCTCATTTTCAGTAAGAGAAGACGATATTATTACAGGTAATTCAGATTCACCATGTAAATAAGCGTATTCCAAATGGTTTGGAAGTGGCTTTAACTCTAATTTCGGAGGTTCTTCTATCGATGATTTATATCGATATCTGTCTTCTTCTTTTAGCATTTGAATTTCTTCTGTTGTTGGTTCATATCCATTAGCTATAAGTGTAGCTAACATTTCAGCTTCATCAATTGGTTCATTACCTTCTCCTAAAGAACATTCTCCTGTTCCTTGTAATTCTGGAAATTCTTCTAATAATTCTGCATGTGCATCTATAGTTTGAATATAATAACATGTATCATCTGCAGATTGTGGTTGTTGCATTGCTCTATCAACTTTAAAGGTAACACTCTCATCCTCTATACTTAGGGTCAGTTTCTTACCGAACACGTCTATCATTGCTTTAGCCGTGTTTAAGAATGGTCTTCCTAATATGAGAGGAACTTGAGAATCTTCTTCCATGTCCAAAACAACAAAATCTACTGGAAATACTAAAGTACCAACTTTAACTAGCATGTTCTCCATTATCCCTCTAGGATATTTTATTGATCTATCGGCTAGTTGTATGCTTATTCTGGTTGGTTTCAATTCTCCAAGGTCTAGTTTAGTGTATAGTGAATACGGCATTAAATTTATACTAGCACCTAAGTCTGCCAATGCTTTTATTGAACTAAGACTACCCAGAAAACATGGAATTGTGAAACTTCCTGGATCAGATAGTTTTTCTGGTATCTTATTCAATAGCACTGCTGAACAATTAGCATTCATAGTAACAGCCGAGAGTTCTTCCATTTTCTTTCTATTTGAGATTAGATCTTTCAAGAATTTAGCATATCTTGGCATTCCTGAAATCACTTCAATGAAAGGAAGATTTACATTTATCTGTTTAAACATATCCAAAAATTTGGATTGCTCGGCTTCAAGTTTTTCTTTCTTCATTTTACTCGGGTAAGGAAGTGGTGGTTGGTATGGTTTAACATAAGGTTTATCCTTAACTGTGTTATCTTCATTAACCTTTTCAACTACCGGTTCTTTTTCCTTATCTTGATCAGGTTGTGGTTCTTGTGGAGTAGGAATAGTTTCATCAGAAGTTACAGGTATTTCAGGTGGTTTAAGTGTTGTACCACTTCTTGTGGTAATAGCTTTAGCTGTTTCATTCCGGGGGTTAGCATTTGTATCACTCGGTAGACTTCCCGGTTTTCTTTCACCTATTAACCTTGCTAGGTTACTCACTTCTTGTTCCAGATTTTGAATAGAAGCTTGTTGATTTCTAAATGCTTGAGCATTTTGTTCATTGGTTTGTTTTTGAGATGTGAAAAACTGTGTTTGAGTTTCAACTAGCTTCGTCATCATATCTTCTAAATTCGGCTTTTTATCATCGGTTTGTTGTGGTGGTTTGTTTTGAAAATTCGGTCTTTGCTGATTGTAAGTATTATTGGATACTTGTTGATTTCTAGGACCTTGTTGGTTGTTGTATGGAATATTTCGGTTATAATTTTGGTTTTGATTGTAAATCGGTCTTGGCGGTTGATAATTATTCTGATAATTATTTCCAGGCCTTTGGTTTATGTATGAAATATTCTCTCTTTGTTCCATTGTTAATTCAATACTGAGACAATCTTTTGTCAAATGTGGTCCTCCACACTGCTCACAACTAATTCGTATTGAGTGAATATCTTTAGTCATCTTTTCCATTCGTCTCTCCACAGCATCTATCTTTGCGGAAATGGAATCTAAGTCATGGCTAGAATCGGCTCTAGCTGCTTTAGATGATCTAATGATATCTTTTTCTTGGTGCCACTCATGTGAGTGGGAAGCAGTGTTATCAATAATTTTGTAAGCATCAGTTTCGGTTTTTTTCATAATAGAACCACCAGCTGCTATATCTATGTCTTTTCTTGTAGTGATGTCGCATCCTTGGTAGAATATTTGTACTATTTGACAGGTGTCTAAACCATGTTGCGGACATCCTCTTAATAACTTTCCATATCTTGTCCACGCCTCATATAGAGTTTCATTTGGCTTCTGTGTGAACGTAACAATTTCTGCTTGAAGTCTTACGGCTTTAGATGCAGGAAAGAATTGTTTAAGAAATTTGTCAACTAAAACATCCCATGTATCGATCGCCCCTTCAGGTAACGATTCCAACCAATCTTTGGCTTCTCCCTTTAATGTCCAGGGAAATAACATGAGATATATCTGTTCATCCTCTACTTCTCGTATTTTAAATAGTGTGCAGATCCTATTAAAGGTACGTAGATGTTCATTTGGATCTTCCTTCGGCGCACCACTAAATTGGCATTGATTAGTCACCGTGTGTAGAATTTGTCCTTTGATTTCATAATCTGGCGCATTAATGTCTGGATGAGTAATTGCGTGACCTTGGCCAGTGCGTTTAGCTCTCATTCGGTCTTCCATACTTAAAGGTTCCAGATTCTCCATAATTGAATTTGTTGAATCGGTATCACTAGATGATTCTGATTTAATGGTTCGTTCCTCAACAATCTCTATTTGAATGATTGGTGGTTCCGGAGGAAAGTTTAATGGTTCAGGATCTATGAACCGTTCCTGAATATTCTCTGGATTCTCAATTGTGAGGTCGGGTTCAAAAAATGGATTATCGGAAATTTGAACTGAAGTACTTGGTCGACTGGATGACGATTCTAAAGAAAAATCAACGGCGGTTATATTTGCTAAATGTCTTGATCTAGTTACAGGTGGTGAACGTACAAAAGGTGGTGAACATCTTGCTCGGTGCATTCACTGAATATCCTATTAGTTTTAAAAAGGAAAGAAAAATTATAATAAGTTATCCAATTAATAGACTTTTCTGATTTTGCCCACGTTTTGAATAGCCAAAAGATGCAGCAGAGGGGCAGGATTCGTTTGGTCTCAATATAATTGAGGACTGTTTGGCTCCAATAACCCGGTCCACGTACAAATCCAACTATTACTACGAACCAGAAAATTTTGATGTCTATCAATTTAACCACTCAAAATAAATTTTCGTAATTTTAAGAAATTTAGATAAGAAGTAGAAAAAATTCTAAGTCCTAAAGACTAGAATAGCGAGAAATAAGAGAGAAAAAGAGTTCGTCGCAAAAGGTAGAGAAAAAAAAATGGTTGAAAAATAAAAGGTGACGGAAAAATAAAAGAAACTTATAAAAACTTAAAAATACTTAACTAACCTAACCTTATTACTACAACTAACTTAAAATTATAATCGCAAATTGATATTACTAATTGGAATGATAATTGATACATAGTAAAAGGTGTCTAAAAATATTAAAGTTTACAGGAAAAACTAAATCCCAAATGGAAATAACTTAAAAAGAAACTAAAACTTAAAAAGGCGTCGCAAAATTCTAAAGCACCTAATACTTAATCTAAGGAATAGGCACTTAAGGGATTTTACGGCAATCCTAAAAATTCTAGAAATAAAAATAAAAACTACGGCAAAAAAAAACTAGACTTAAAAACTAAGTACGAACGAAGAAAAATATAAAAATTACGCTAAAACGATTAAAAAGTATAAAATATAAAAGTTATAAAAAGTTAATAAAAATTATTAGTTTATTATAAAAATATTGTTTTGGTATTTTATATAATAAAAGTATTAAGTTTATAAAATATAAAAAATAATTATAAGTAATAAAAATTAATTAAACTAAAACTTAAATATAATAATTAATAAAAACTAGGGTTTAGATAATATTAATTAAATAATACCCGTAATAAATGCGGAATTAGGGTAAGTTTGTGGCCTGTCTGGGCTTACCATGCGAGTCGCATGGGACAAGGCAGCAGGTCATGCGAGACGCATGGCCTTGCTGGACTGGTTCAGTTGACAGGTCAATTATGACAGGTCACGTAATTTTTTTTAATATTTATTTTTCTTTTCTGTTTTAAAATAAAATAAATATACAATTTAAATAAAAACTTAATTTTAAAACTAAAAAAAAAAATACTTATAATTTTATAAATATAAAAGAAAAACTTAAAAATAGATTTTAAAATATTTTTTTTTTCGGTTTTATAAAATTTTTAATTTTTTTATATTTTCCAAAATTTAAACAAAAATATATATTTATTAAAAAACTAATTAAAACTTAAAAAATTTTTATAAATATTTTGACGTTTCGCTTCGGTGATCCCCGGCAGCGGCGCCAAAAATACTTGATGTCGTAGGGGGTGTATACAAAATAGTATTATTTTTAGTACGAAATACTATTAAATATGCTACAATTTTACACAAGTTATTTATTTATTTATCGAGTGGATATACTTAAACCTTGCTACAACACTTATAGGCAGTGTACCTAATCGTACAGTAGTGTAGTTTTTAGTAAGTCCGGTTCGTTCCACAGGGAAATCTTTAAACAAAGCTCAACGCTATATTAGTTTACTTTTATAAAAATACAAATATATATATAAGTAATATTATTATTATAAAGGGGGGTTTTTACCGTTTAATGACCGGTTTGTCGATTTTAAGACTTTAGTCGCAGTTAAAACCTAATGTAAAATATTAAATAAATACAAGACTTAAATTAAAGCGTAAAGTAAATAACGATAATGAAATTGCGAATAATAAAAGTGCGATAAAATAAACTTACGATAATTAAAAAGTACGATAATTAAAAGTGCGATTAAATAACAATAAATAAAAGTGCGATAATTAGAAGTGCAATTAAATATAAAATAAAGGAAATTAAATATGAAATAAAAGAATTATGCTTATTTAAACTTCCGTAATCATGATGTTTGACGTGTTGATTTTAGTTTTATGCCCATGGGTTAATTGTCCTTTGTCCTGGATTATTTAATATGTCCGTCTGGTTTTTGTCCATAACAGTCCATCAGTCATAAATATAAAGTGCGAGTGTCCTCATCAAATTATTCTTATACCCGAAGTTAAATATTCCAACTAATTGGGGATTCGAATTGTAACAAGGTTTTAATACTTTGTTTAATGAATACACCAGGTTATCGACTGCGTGTAAACCAAGGTTTTACTACTTTGTTAACAATTACACCAATTACCCTTGAATGTAATTTCACCCCTGTTTTAATTATTCTAGTGGCTATTAATCCATTCCCGTGTCCGGTTAAATGAACGATTATTCGTACATATAAATACCCCGCCCATCGTGTCCGATTGAGTGTATATGGTAATTTATAGGGACGCCCAATTGTAAATCTTTATATTAACATTAACAAACTTTCATTTAGTTAAACAAATATAAAGCCCATTAATAGCCCATAGTCTAATTTCCACAAGTGTCGTTCTTTTGTCCAAACCCCAATTATGGTACAAAGCCCAATTACCCAATTTTAGTAATTAGCCCAACATCATGATTACTTCGTTTTAAATAAGCATAATAATAACTTAGCTACGAGACATTAATATAAAAAGGTTGAACATAACTTACAATGATTAAAAAAATAGCGTAGCGTTACACGGACAGAATTTCGATTTACACCCTTACAACATTCGCTAACATACCCTTATTATTAGAATTATAATTATAATTAAAATTAAAATATAAATTATATATATATATATATCGTATATATGAGAGAGAGAGATATATTTTCTGTGTTTTAAAAACGGATCACGAAGTCGCTTTAAATAGAAGGTGGCCTGGAAAAGGTACTCATGCGAGTCGCATGAGTTTGGGCATTAGGCCATGCGACTCGCATGGCCGTGATTTCCAGCTCAGGATCATTTGTTTTCTAGCTTGCCGACATAATAAATAAATAACATAAATATATAAATAATTTTAATAATTATTTATATATTATATCATATTTATATGCATAGTTGAGTAGATATTTTTGGTCCGTTACGTCGGGCGTTTCTTCTAGGCTCAGGTCCCGGTTCCGGATTTTCGGACGTCTTCGCGTATTATTTTAAATCGCGTACTTTGCGTCTTGTAACTTGTACTCTTGTCATTTTGAGACGTTCCTCATCAATATTTTGAACCTTTTTAGTTGTATCTTGTACTTTTTAGCTCTTTGGACCTTTTTGTCTTCAATTTGTCGAATCTGCCTTTTGTCTTCACTTTTTAATATTTAAACGAATATTGCTTGTAAATCGAACAATACCAACTAAAATCTTGTCTTTCTTGGGGAATAATGCTATAAAATATGTGTTCATTTTTGGCCTTATCAATAATATCATGATAATATAATAATTTAAAATCTCATTTGATATTATAAACATTGGGTTAACAACATTTAACAAGATCGTTAACCTAAAGGTTTCAAAACAACACTTACATGTAACGACTAACGATGACTTAACGACTCAGTTAAAATGTATATACATGTAGTGTTTTAATATGTATTTATACAATTTTGAAAGACTTCAATACACTTATCAAAATACTTCTACTTAACAAAAATGCTTACAATTACATCCTCGTTTAGTTTCATCAACAATTCTACTCGTATGCACCCGTATTCGTACTCGTACAATACACATCTTTTAGATGTATCTACTATTGGTATATAAACTCCAATGATCAGCTCTTAGCAGCCCATGTGAGTCACCTAACACATGTAGGAACTATCATTTGGCAACTAGCATGAAATATCTCATAAAATTACAAAAATATGAGTAATCATTCATGACTTATTTACATGAAAACAAAATTACATATCCTTTATATCTAATCCATACACCAACGACCAAAAACACCTACAAACACTTTCATTCTTCAATTTTCTTCATCTAATTGATCTCTCTCAAGTTCTATCTTCAAGTTCTAAGTGTTCTTCATAAATTCTACAAGTTCTAGTTACATAAAATCACGAATACTTTCAAGTTTGCTAGCTCACTTCCAATCTTGTAAGGTGATCATCCAACCTCAAGAAATCTTTGTTTCTTATAGTAGGTTATCATTCTAATACAAGGTAATAATCATATTCAAACTTTGGTTCAATTTCTATAACTATAACAATCTTATTTCAAGTGATGATCTTACTTGAACTTGTTTTCGTGTCATGATTCTGCTTCAAGAACTTCGAGCCATTCAAGGATCCGTTGAAGCTAGATCCATTTTTCTCTTTTCTAGTAGGTTTATCCAAGGAACTTAACGTAGTAATGATGTTCAAAACATCATTCGATTCATACATATAAAGCTATCTTATTCGAAGGTTTAAACTTGTAATCACTAGAACATAGTTTAGTTAATTCTAAACTTGTTCGCAAACAAAAGTTAATCCTTCTAACTTGACTTTTAAAATCAACTAAACACATGTTCTATATCTATATTATATGCTAACTTAATAATTTAAAACCTGGAAACACGAAAAACACCGTAAAATCGGATTTACGCCGTCATAGTAACACCGCGGGCTGTTTTGGGTTAGTTAATTAAAAACTATGATAAACTTTGATTTAAAAGTTGTTATTCTGAGAAAATGATTTTTATTATGAACATGAAACTATATCCAAAAATTATGGTTAAATTCAAAGTGGAAGTATGTTTTCTAAAATGGTCATCTAGACGTCGTTCTTTCGACTGAAATGACTACCTTTACAAAAATGACTTGTAACTTATTTTTCCGACTATAAACCTATACTTTTTCTGGTTAGATTTATAAAATAGAGTTCAATATGAAACCATAGCAATTTTATTCACTCAAAACGGATTTAAAATGAAGAAGTTATGGGTAAAACAAGATTGGATAATTTTTCTCATTTTAGCTACGTGAAAATTGGTAACAAATCTATTCCAACCATAACTTAATCAACTTGTATTGTATATTATGTAATCTTGAGATACCATAGACATGTATACAATGTTTCGACCTATCACGTCGACACATCTATATATATTTCGGAAAAACCATAGACACTCTATATGTGAATGTTGGAGTTAGCTATACAGGGTTGAGGTTGATTCCAAAATATATATAGTTTGAGTTGTGATCAATACTGAGATACGTATACACTGGGTCGTGGATTGATTGAAGATAATATTTATCGATTTATTTCTGTACATCTAACTGTGGACAACTAGTTGTAGGTTACTAACGAGGACAGCTGACTTAATAACCTTAAAACATCAAAATATATTAAAAGTGTTGTAAATATATTTTGAACATACTTTGATATATATGTATATATTGTTATAGATTCGTGAATCAACCAGTGGCCAAGTCTTACTTCCCGACGAAGTAAAAATCTGTGAAAGTGAGTTATAGTCCCACTTTTAAAATCTAATATTTTTGGGATGAGAATACATGCAGGTTTTATAAATGATTTACAAAATAGACACAAGTACGTGAAACTACATTCTATGGTTGAATTATCGAAATCAAATATGCCCTTTTTTATTAAGTCTGGTAATCTAAGAATTAGGGAACAGACACCCTAATTGATGCGAATCCTAAAGATAGATCTATTGGGCCTAACAAACCCCATCCAAAGTACCGGATGCTTTAGTACTTCGAAATTTATATCATATCCGAAAGGTGTCCCGGAATGATGGGGATATTCTTATATATGCATCTTGTTAATGTCGGTTACCAGGTGTTCACCATATGAATGATTTTTATCTCTATGTATGGAATGTGTATTGAAATATGAAATCTTGTGGTCTATTATTATGATTTGATATATATAGGTTAAACCTATAACTCACCAACATTTTTGTTGACGTTTTAAGCATGTTTATTCTCAGGTAATTATTAAGAGCTTCCGCTGTCGCATACTTAAATAAGGACGAGATTTGGAGTCCATGCTTGTATGATATTGTGTAAAAACTGCATTCAAGAAACTTATTTTGTTGTAACATATTTGTATTGTAAACCATTATGTAATGGTCGTGTGTAAACAGGATATTTTAGATTATCATTATTTGATAATCTATGTAAAGCTTTTTAAACCTTTATTGATGAAATAAAGGTTATAGTTTGTTTTAAAATGAATGCAGTCTTTGAAAAACGTCTCATATAGAGGTCAAAACCTCGCAACGAAATCAATTAATATGGAACGTTTTTAATCAATAAGAACGGGACATTTCAGTTGGTATCCGAGCGTTGGTCTTAGAGAACCAGAATTTTGCATTAGTGTGTCTTATCGAGTTTGTTAGGATGCATTAGTGAGTCTGGACTTCGACCGTGTTTACTTGAAAAATGATTGCTTAACAAATTTTGTTGGAAACTATATATTTTTAACATGTGAATATTATGTGATATATTAATCTCTTAACGCGTTTGATATTATGTGATATATGTCTACCTCTAGAACAAGTCCCATTGACTCACCTAATAATAATGAAGAGTCAAATGTAAATTGGAATGATTCGTGGACTGATTCACAAGTTCCTGAAGAGGAACCGGAAGAAGAGTCGGAACCGGAAGAAGAGTCGGAACCGGAAGAAGAATCGGAACCGGATGAAGAAATAGAACCGGTAGGGGAAATAATAAAACGGTTAAGTAAAAGAAAATCCTCAACCAACCGACCAAGGTTAATTATGGTCAATGGTGTTTCCGCCAAGGAAGCAAAATATTGGGAGGATTACCAATTCTCCGGTGAATCGGATTCCGACGAGAATTCCGATGATGTTATAGAAATTACCCCAACTGAATTTAAAAAGGCAAAAGAAAATAATAAGGGAAAGGGCATAAAAATGGAGAAATCTAATTCCAACCCCGATGAACTTTATATGTATCGTCAACCCCCGAAGTCCTTAAGTTGTAACAATGACCCGGGAACCTCTAAACCACCAGGTTTTTCTAAACCAATGTGGAAAACGACGGCTCGTATTAGGGGAACATCATATATCCCTAGAAACTTGGCAAAACGAACCAAAACCGAAGAAGAAGAAACAAGCGAGTCGGAATAAGATAGTTGTATTCGTGTGGTGTAATATATGTAATATAGTGTGCTTATGCTTTATGATATATGTAAAAATTGCTTGTATTAATAAGTATTTTTTTTATGAATCTAACACTTGTCTATTTTACAGTATAAAAACACAAAATGGATAGACAACCCAATATTTTAAGAGACCTACTCGGAGACATGATTGATGAAATCTTGTCTAGAGTCGGTCAGAATTCTTTGGCACAACTATTTAAGGCGAGATCAGTTTGTAAGACATTCGAAGAACGTTCCAAGAATGCCTTGGTTTATAAAAGGCTTTCGTTCGAAAGATGGGGGATATCACATTGGGAAATCCATAAGTTACGATGTGTTTACTTTGACGCATATATTGCGGGGAACCCAAATGCTATTTTACGCAATGGGTTAAGAAATTATTTTGACTCAATATATCCGAATATTGGACTTCGTGATTTAGAAAAAGCGGCTAACATGCAATATAAAGAAGCATGTTATGCTTACGGATTAGTAATGTTCGCTTCTCACCAAAGTGAGAACAAGAACATCGGGCTACAACTATTAAACAAAACGTTCCCACAAGTGACGGAGTCGGTAATTGGGGTAAGAAATGAGGTTTTTAGATTGTTACGGGACTGTTGGACATTACGTAACCCTCGTCCCTTTGATGACGTTACAACACGCTGTCTTATCAACGGCCATAACGGTTATGTTCCACAAGACCAAGGATGGGAAGTAATCCTAGTAAAACCAGAATGCATGACTTGTTTCTGGACGTATGAATTACGTGTCTTTATTGCCTTTGCTGAACGACTTGTGTACTAGCTAGAATTATCTTCACAACCATCTTGTATCAAATTTATTGTGTGCTATATTTCATGCTATATGTAAAATAAGCGGTATTGTAAGTTTGTAAAATATTGTGTAAAAGTTTGAACGCGAAATATTATTATAATCAGTTTTTCATATAGAATTGTAGTAGTTGAATTGTATATTAGCTACTAAGTATGAACTTAACGGGTAGGTACTACCCGAATTTAAACTTATAAAAGGCTAATATGAAGAAAAAGCTTTTATAAATGAGTTCATATTATGCTACGAAATACTATTAACTACTCTTAATATTCTGTATGATTAACTTGTTCCATTTGACTATTTTGAAGGAAATTGCACCGACTACTCGACACACCGTGAATATGAATGAAGAGGAATTCCGTACTTTTCTAGCTTCAAACATAGCCGCAGTACAGGCTGCGCTACATACCAACAATAACCTTGGATCTAGCAGTACAGGAAATCGTGTAGGATGCACCTACAAAGAATTCACTGCCTGCAAACCTTTGGAATTTGATGGAACCGAAGGACCGATCGGATTGAAACGGCGGACCGAGAAGGTCGAATCGGTGTTTGCCATAAGTAAGTGTACTGAAGAGGACAAAGTGAAGTACGCTACGCATACCTTCACAGGTTCTGCGTTAACATGGTGGAATACCTATCTAGAGCAAGTGGGACAAGACGATGCGTACGCACTACCGTGGTCAGCATTCAAGCACTTGATGAAGGAGAAGTACCATCCCAGAACCGAGGTCAATAAGCTCAAGACAGAACTTAGAGGGTTACGAACCCAAGGATTTGATATTACCACGTACGAAAGATGATTCACAGAATTGTGCCTATTGTGTCCGGGAGCATTCGAAGATGAGGAAGAGAAGATCGACGCGTTTGTGAAAGGATTACCGGAAAGAATCCAAGAAGATATAAGTTCACACGAGCCCGCCTCCATACAACAGGCATGTAGAATGGCTCACAAACTAGTGAACCAGATTGAAGAAAGAATTAAAGAACAGACTGCTGAAGAGGCCAATGTGAAGCAAGTCAAAAGAAAGTGGGAGGAAAACGGTGATAAGAATCACCAATACAACAACAACAGCAATTACAACAATAATCGCAACAATTATCCCAACAATCGCAACATCAATCGCAACTACAACAAACGGCCCAACAACAACAACAACAACAACAACAACAACAGCAACTACAACAATCATCCCAACAACAATAATAACCGCAACAACAACAACAATCAGAAGCAGCTATGCCAAAGGTGTGAAAAGTATCACTCGGGGTTCTGCACCAAATTTTCCAACAAGTGTAAAAGAAATGGTCATAGCGTAGCGAAGTGTGAGGTCTACGGACTAGGGGTTAATAGAACGAAAGGAACAAATGGTGTCGGAACGAGTAATGGCAGAGCAAGTAGTGTCGGAGAAAGTTATGCCAATGTAGTTTGTTATAAATGTGGAAAACCGGGCCACATTATTAGAAATTGCCCGAACCAGGAGAACACGAATGGACAAGGCTGCGGAAGAGTTTTCAATATTAATGCGGCAGAGGCACAGGAAGACCCGGAGCTTATTATGTAGTGACCCGAACTTTTCCATGTTTATATATATTAATTGAGATTGATATTTACATGATTAAATGTTTCCAACATGTTAAGCAATCAAACTTGTTAAGACTTGATTAATTGAAATATGTTTCATATAGACAATTGACCACCCAAGTTGACCGGTGATTTACGAACGTTAAAACTTGTAAAAACTATACGATGACATATATATGGTTATATATATAGTTAACATGTTTTTATTATAAGTATGTATCTCATTAGGTATTTTAACAATGAGTTATATACATAAAAATGAGACTATTAATTTAAGAAACTCGAAAACGATATATATAACGATTATCGTTATAACAACGTCTTACTAGGTACATATGAATCATATTAAGATATTGATACACTTGGTTAATTATGTTAAATTATAAGTAAATATATTATTAAGTGTATTAACAATGAAATACATATGTAAAAATAAGACTACTAACTTAATGATTTCGAAACGAGACATATATGTAACGATTATCGTTGTAACGACATTTAACTGTATATACATCATACTATGATATATTATATATCATAATATCATGATAATATAATAATTTAAAATCTCATTTGATATTATAAACATTGGGTTAACAACATTTAACAAGATCGTTAACCTAAAAGTTTCAAAACAACACTTACATGTAACGACTAACGATGACTTAACGACTCAGTTAAAATGTATATACATGTAGTGTTTTAATATGTATTTATACACTTTTGAAAGACTTCAATACATTTATAAAAATACTTCTACTTAACAAAAATGCTTACAATTACATCCTCGTTCAGTTTCATCAACAATTCTACTCGTATGCACCCGTATTCGTACTCGTACAATACACAGCTTTTAGATGTATGTACTATTGGTATATACACTAGAATGATCAGCTCTTAGCAGCCCATGTGAGTCACCTAACACATGTGGGAACCATCATTTGGCAACTAGCATGAAATATCTCATAAAATTACAAAAATATGAGTAATCATTCATGACTTATTTACATGAAAACAAAATTACATATCCTTTATATCTAATCCATACACCAACGACCAAAAACACCTACAAACACTTTTATTCTTCAATTTTATTCATCTAATTGATCTCTCTCAAGTTCTATCTTCAAGTTCTAAGTGTTCTTCATAAATTCCAAAAGTTCTAGTTTCATAAAATCAAGAATACTTTCAAGTTTGCTAGCTCACTTCCAATCTTGTAAGGTGATCATCCAACCTCAAGAAATCTTTGTTTCTTACAGTAGGTTATCATTCTAATACAAGGTAATAATCATATTCAAACTTTGATTCAATTTCTATAACTATAACAATCTTATTTCAAGTGATGATCTTACTTGAACTTGTTTTCGTGTCATGATTCTGCTTCAAGAACTTCGAGCCATCCAAGGATCCATTGAAGCTAGATCCATTTTTCTCTTTTCCAGTAGGTTTATCCAAGGAAATTAAGGTAGTAATGATGTTCATAACATCATTCAATTCATACATATAAAGCTATCTTATTCGAAGGTTTAAACTTGTAATCACTAGAACATAGTTTAGTTAATTCTAAACTTGTTCGCAAACAAAAGTTAATCCTTCTAACTTGACTTTTAAAATCAACTAAACACATGTTCTATATCTATATGATATGCTAACTTAATGATTTAAAACCTGGAAACACGAAAAACACCGTAAAACCGGATTTACGCCGTCGTAGTAACACCGCGGGCTGTTTTGGGTTAGTTAATTAAAAACTATGATAAACTTTGATTTAAAAGTTGTTATTCTGAGAAAATGATTTTTATTATGAACATGAAACTATATCCAAAAATTATGGTTAAACTCAAAGTGGAAGTATGTTTTCTAAAATGGTCATCTAGACGTCGTTCTTTCGACTGAAATGACTACCTTTACAAAAACGACTTGTAACTTATTTTTCCGACTATAAACCTATACTTTTTCTGTTTAGATTCATAAAATAGTGTTCAATATGAAACCATAGCAATTTGATTCACTCAAAACGGATTTAATATGAAGAAGTTATGGGTAAAACAAGATTGGATAATTTTTCTCATTTTAGCTACGTGAAAATTGGTAACAAATCTATTCCAACCATAACTTAATCAACTTGTATTGTATATTATGTAATCTTGAGATACCATAGACACGTATACAATGTTTCGACCTATCATGTCGACACATCTATATATATTTCGGAACAACCATAGACACTCTATATGTGAATGTTGGAGTTAGCTATACAGGGTTGAGGTTGATTCCAAAATATATATAGTTTGAGTTGTGATCAATACTGAGATACGTATACACTGGATCGTGGATTGATTCAAGAAAATATTTATCAATTTATTTCTGTACATCTAACTGTGGACAACTAGTTGTAGGTTACTAACGAGGACAGCTGACTTAATAAACTTAAAACATCAAAATATATTAAAAGTGTTGTAAATATATTTTAAACATACTTTGATATATATGTATATATTGTTATAGGTTCGTGAATCAACCAGTGGCCAAGTCTTACTTCCCGACGAAGTAAAAATCTGTGAAAGTGAGTTATAGTCCCACTTTTAAAATCTAATATTTTTGGGATGAGAATACATGCAGGTTTTATAAATAATTTACAAAATAGACACAAGTACGTGAAACTACATTCTATGGTTGAATTATCGAAATCGAATATGCCCCTTTTTATTAAGTCTGGTAATCTAAGAATTAGGGAACAGACACTCTAATTGACGCGAATCCTAAAGATAGATCTATTGGGCCTAACAAACCCCATCCAAAGTACCGGATGCTTTAGTACTTCGAAATTTATATCATATCCGAAGGGTGTCCCGGAATGATGGGGATATTCTTATATATGCATCTTGTTAATGTCGGTTACCAGGTGTTCACCATATGAATGATTTTTATCTCTATGTATGGGATGTGTATTGAAATATGAAATCTTGTGGTCTATTATTATGATTTGATATATATAGGTTAAACCTATAACTCACCAACATTTTTGTTGACGTTTTAAGCATGTTTATTCTCAGGTGATTATTAAGAGCTTCCGCTGTCGCATACTTAAATAAGGACAAGATTTGGAGTCCATGCTTGTATGATATTGTGTAAAAAAAAACTGCATTCAAGAAACTTATTTTGTTGTAACATATTTGTATTGTAAACCATTATGTAATGGTCGTGTGTAAACAGGATATTTTAGATTATCATCATTTGATAATCTACGTAAAGCTTTTTAAACCTTTATTGATGAAATAAAGGTTATGGTTTGTTTTAAAATGAATGCAGTCTTTCAAAAACGTCTCATATAGAGGTCAAAACCTCGCAACGAAATCAATTAATATGGAACGTTTTTAATCAATAAGAACGGGACATTTCAGTTGGTATCCGAGCGTTGGTCTTAGAGAACCAGAATTTTGCATTAGTGTGTCTAATCGAGTTTGTTAGGATGCATTAGTGAGTCTGGACTTCGACCGTGTTTACTTGAAAAATGATTGCTTAACAAATTTTGTTGGAAACTATATATTTTTAACATGTGAATATTATGTGATATATTAATCTCTTAACGCGTTTGATATTATGTGATAGATGTCTACCTCTAGAACAAGTTCCATTGACTCACCTAATAATAATGAAGAGTCAAATGTAAATTGGAATGATTCGTGGACTGATTCACAAGTTCCCGAAGAGGAACCGGAAGAAGAGTCGGAACCGGAAGAAGAATCGGAACCGGAAGAAGAATCGGAACCGGATGAAGAAATAGAACCGGTGAGGGAAATAATAAAACGGTTAAGTAAAAGAAAATCCTCAACCAACCGACCAAGGTTAATTATGGTCAATGGTGTTTCCGCCAAGGAAGCAAAATATTGGGAGGATTACCAATTCTCCGATGAATCGGATTCCGACGAGAATTCCGATGATGTTATAGAAATTACCCCAACTGAATTTAAAAAGGCAAAAGAAAATAATAAGGGAAAGGGCATAAAAATAGAGAAATCTAATTCCAACCCCGATGAACTTTATATGTATCGTCAACCCCCGAAGTCCTTAAGTTGTAACAATGACCCGGGAACCTCTAAACCACCAGGTTTTTCTAAACCAATGTGGAAAATTACGGCTCGTATTAGGGGAACATCATATATCCCTAGAAACTTGGCAAAACGAACCAAAACCGAAGAAGAAGAAACGAGCGAGTCGGAATAAGATAGTTGTATTCGTGTGGTGTAATATATGTAATATAGTGTTCTTATGCTTTATGATATATGTAAAAATTGCTTGTATTAATAAGTATTTTTTTATGAATCTAACTCTTGTCTATTTTACAGTTTAAAAACACAAAATGGATAGACAACCCAATATTTTAAGAGACCTACCCGGAGACATGATTGATGAAATCTTGTCTAGAGTCGGCCAGAATTCCTCGGCACAACTATTTAAGGCGAGATCAGTTTGTAAGACATTCGAAGAACGTTCCAAGAATGTCTTGGTTTATAAGAGACTTTCGTTTGAAAGATGGGGGATATCACATTGGGAAACCCATAAGTTACGATGTGTTTACTTTGACGCATATATTGCGGGGAACCCAAATGCTATTTTACGCAACGGGTTAAGAAATTATTTTGACTCAATATATCCGAATATTGGACTTCGTGATTTAGAAAAAGCGGCTAACATGCAACATAAAGAAGCATGTTATGCTTACGGATTAGTAATGTTCGCTTCTCACCAAAGTGAGAACAAGAACATCGGGCTACAACTATTAAACAAAACGTTTCCACAAGTGACGGAGTCGGTAATTGGGGTAAGAAATGAGGTTTTTAGATTATTACGGGACTGTTGGACATTACGTAACCCTCGTCCCTTTGATGACGTTACAACACGCTGTCTTATCAACGGCCATAACGGTTATGTTGCACAAGACCAAGGATGGGAAGTAGTCCTAGTAAAACCAGAATGCATGACTTGTTTCTGGACGTATGAATTACGTGTCTTTATTGCCTTTGCTGAACGACTTGTGTACTAGCTAGAATTGTCTTCACAACTATCTTGTATCAAAGTTATTGTGTGCTATATTTCATGCTTTATGTAAAATAAGCGGTATTGTAAGTTTGTAAAATATTGTATAAAAGTTTGAACGCGAAATATTATTATAATCAGTTTTTCATATAGAATTGTAGTAGTTGAATTGTATATTAGCTACTAAGTATGAACTTAACGGGTAGGTACTACCCGAATTTAAACTTATAAAACGCTAATATGAAGAAAAAGCTTTTATAAATGAGTTCATATTATGCTACGAAATACTATTAACTACTCTTAATATTCTGTATGATTAACTTGTTCCATTTAACTATTTTGAAGGAAATGGCACCGACTACTCGACACACCGTGAATATGAATGAAGAGGAATTCCGTACTTTTCTAGCTTCAAACATAGCCGCAGTACAGGCTGCGCTACATACCAACAATAACCTTGGATCTAGCAGTACAGGAAATCGTGTAGGATGCACCTACAAAGAATTCACTGCCTGCAAACCTTTGGAATTTGATGGAACCGAAGGACCGATCGGATTGAAACGGTGGACCGAGAAGGTCGAATCGATGTTTGCCATAAGTAAGTGTACTGAAGAGGACAAAGTAAAGTACGCTACGCATACCTTCACAGGTTATGCGTTAACATGGTGGAATACCTATCTAGAGCAAGTGGGACAAGACGATGCGTACGCACTACCGTGGTCAGCATTCAAGCACTTGATGAACGAGAAGTACCGTCCCAGAACCGAGGTCAATAAGCTCAAGACAGAACTTAGAGGGTTACGAACCCAAGGATTTGATATTACCACGTACGAAAGACGATTCACAGAATTGTGCCTATTGTGTCCGAGAGCATTCGAAGATGAGGAAGAGAAGATCGACGCGTTTGTGAAAGGATTACCGGAAAGAATCCAAGAAGATATAAGTTCACACGAGCCCGCCTCTATACAACAGGCATGTAGAATGGCTCACAAACTACTGAACCAGATTGAAGAAAGAATTAAAGAACAGACTGCTGAAGAGGCCAATGTGAAGCAAGTCAAAAGAAAGTGGGAGGAAAACGGTGATAAGAATCACCAATACAACAACAACAGCAATTACAACAATAATCGCAACAATTATCCCAACAATCGCAACATCAATCGCAACTACAACAAACGGCCCAACAACGACAACAACAACAACAACAACAACAACAGCAACTACAACAATCATCCCAACAACAATAATAACCGCAACAACAACAACAATCAGAAGCAGCTATGCCAAAGGTGTGAAATGAATCACTCGGGGTTCTGCACCAAATTTTGCAACAAGTGTAAAAGAAATGGTCATAGCGCGGCGACGTGTGAGGTCTACGGACCAGGGGTTAATAGAACGAAAGGAACAAATGGTGTCGGAACGAGTAATGGCGGAGCAAGTAGTGTCGGATCAAGCTATGCCAATGTAGTTTGTTATAAATGTGGAAAACCGGGCCACATTATTAGAAATTGCCCGAACCAGGAGAACACGAATGGACAAGGCCGCGGAAGAGTTTTCAATATTAATGCGGCAGAGGCACAGGAAGACCCGGAGCTTGTTACGGGTACGTTTCTTATTGACAATAAAGCTGCTTACGTTTTATTTGATTCGGGTGCGGATAGAAGCTATATGAGTAGAGATTTTTGTGCTAAATTAAGTTGTCCATTGACGCCTTTGGATAGTAAATTTTTACTCGAATTAGCAAATGGTAAATTAATTTCAGCAGATAATATATGTCGGAATCGAGAAATTAAACTGGTTAGCGAAACATTTAAGATTGATTTGATACCAGTAGAGTTAGGGAGTTTTGATGTGATAATCGGTATGGACTGGTTGAAAGAAGTGAAAGCGGAGATCGTTTGTTACAAAAATGCAATTCGCATTATACGAGAAAAAGGAAAACCCTTAATGGTGTACGGAGAAAAGGGCAACACGAAGCTACATCTTATTAGTAATTTGAAGGCACAAAAACTAATAAGAAAAGGTTGCTATGCTATTCTAGCACACGTCGAGAAAGTACAAACTGAAGAAAAGAGCATCAATGATGTTCCCATTGCAAAAGAATTTCCCGATGTATTTCCGAAAGAATTACCGGGATTACCCCCACATCGATCCGTTGAATTTCAAATAGATCTTGTACCAGGAGCTGCACCAATAGCTCGTGCTCCTTACAGACTCGCACCCAGCGAGATGAAAGAACTACAAAGCCAATTACAAGAACTTTTAGTGCGTGGTTTCATTCGACCAAGCACATCACCGTGGGGAGCTCCTGTTTTGTTTGTCAAGAAGAAAGATGGTACATTCAGGTTGTGTATCGACTACCGAGAGTTGAACAAACTTACCATCAAGAACCGCTACCCACTACCGAGAATCGATGACTTATTTGATCAACTACAAGGCTCGTCTGTTTATTCAAAGATTGACTTACGTTCCGGGTATCATCAAATGCGGGTGAAAGAAGATGATATTCCAAAGACTGCTTTCAGAACACGTTACGGTCATTACGAGTTTATGGTCATGCCGTTTGGTTTAACTAATGCACCAGCTGTGTTCATGGACCTTATGAACCGAGTGTGTGGACCATACCTTGACAAGTTTGTCATTGTTTTCATTGATGACATACTTATTTACTCAAAGAATGACCAAGAACACGGTGAACATTTGAGAAAGGTGTTAGAAGTATTGAGGAAGGAAGAATTGTACGCTAAGTTTTCAAAGTGTGCATTTTGGTTGGAAGAAGTTCAATTCCTCGGTCACATAGTGAACAAAGAAGGTATTAAGGTGGATCCGGCAAAGATAGAAACTGTTGAAAAGTGGGAAACCCCGAAAACTCCGAAACACATACGCCAGTTTTTAGGACTAGCTGGTTACTACAGAAGGTTCATCCAAGACTTTTCCAGAATAGCAAAACCCTTGACTGCATTAACGCATAAAGGGAAGAAATTTGAATGGAATGATGAACAAGAGAAAGCGTTTCAGTTATTGAAGAAAAAGCTAACTACGGCACCTATATTGTCATTGCCTGAAGGGAATGATGATTTTGTGATTTATTGTGATGCATCAAAGCAAGGTCTCGGTTGTGTATTAATGCAACGAACGAAGGTGATTGCTTATGCGTCTAGACAATTGAAGATTCACGAACAAAATTATACGACGCATGATTTGGAATTAGGCGCGGTTGTTTTTGCATTAAAGACTTGGAGGCACTACTTATATGGGGTCAAAAGTATTATATATACCGACCACAAAAGTCTTCAACACATATTTAATCAGAAACAACTGAATATGAGGCAGCGTAGGTGGATTGAATTATTGAATGATTACGACTTTGAGATTCGTTACCACCCGGGGAAGGCAAATGTGGTAGCCGATGCCTTGAGCAGGAAGGACAGAGAACCCATTCGAGTAAAATCTATGAATATAATGATTCATAATAACATTACTACTCAAATAAAGGAGGCGCAACAAGGAGTTTTAAAAGAGGGAAATTTAAAGGATGAAATACCCAAAGGATCGGAGAAGCATCTTAATATTCGGGAAGACGGAACCCGGTATAGGGCTGAAAGGATTTGGGTACCAAAATTTGGAGATATGAGAGAAATGGTACTTAGAGAAGCTCATAAAACCAGATACTCAATACATCCTGGAACGGGGAAGATGTACAAGGATCTCAAGAAACATTTTTGGTGGCCGGGTATGAAAGCCGATGTTGCTAAATACGTAGGAGAATGTTTGACGTGTTCTAAGGTCAAAGCTGAGCATCAGAAACCATCAGGTCTACTTCAACAACCCGAAATCCCGGAATGGAAATGGGAAAACATTACCATGGATTTCATCACTAAATTGCCAAGGACTGCAAGTGGTTTTGATACTATTTGGGTAATAGTTGACCGTCTCACCAAATCAGCACACTTCTTGCCAATAAGAGAAGATGACAAGATGGAGAAGTTAGCACGACTGTATTTGAAGGAAGTCATCTCCAGACATGGAATACCAATCTCTATTATCTCTGATAGGGATGGCAGATTTATTTCAAGATTCTGGCAGACATTACAGCAAGCATTAGGAACTCGTCTAGACATGAGTACTGCCTATCATCCACAAACTGATGGGCAGAGCGAAAGGACGATACAAACGCTTGAAGACATGCTACGAGCATGTGTTATTGATTTCGGAAACAGTTGGGATCGACATCTACCGTTAGCAGAATTTTCCTACAACAACAGCTACCATTCAAGCATTGAGATGGCGCCGTTTGAAGCACTTTATGGTAGAAAGTGCAGGTCTCCGATTTGTTGGAGTGAAGTGGGGGATAGACAGATTACGGGTCCGGAGATTATACAAGAAACTACCGAGAAGATCATCCAAATTCAACAACGGTTGAAAACCGCCCAAAGTCGACAAAAGAGCTATGCTGACATTAAAAGAAAAGATATAGAATTTGAAATTGGAGAGATGGTCATGCTTAAAGTTGCACCTTGGAAAGGCGTTGTTCGATTTGGTAAACGAGGAAAATTAAATCCAAGGTATATTGGACCATTCAAGATTATTGATCGTGTCGGACCAGTAGCTTACCGACTTGAGTTACCTCAACAACTCGCGGCTGTACATAACACTTTCCACGTCTCGAATTTGAAGAAATGTTTTGCTAAAGAAGATCTCACTATTCCGTTAGATGAAATCCAAATCAACGAAAAACTTCAATTCATCGAAGAACCCGTCGAAATAATGGATCGTGAGGTTAAAAGACTTAAGCAAAACAAGATACCAATTGTTAAGGTTCGATGGAATGCTCGTAGAGGACCTGAGTTCACCTGGGAGCGTGAAGATTAGATGAAGAAGAAATACCCGCATCTATTTCCAGAAGATTCGTCAACACCTTCAACAGCTTAAAATTTCGGGACGAAATTTATTTAACGGGTAGGTACTGTAGTGACCCGAACTTTTCCATGTTTATATATATTAATTGAGATTGATATTTACATGATTAAATGTTTCCAACATGTTAAGCAATCAAACTTGTTAAGACTTGATTAATTGAAATATGTTTCATATAGACAATTGACCACCCAAGTTGACCGGTGATTTACGAACGTTAAAACTTGTAAAAACTATACGATGACATATATATGGTTATATATATAGTTAACATGTTTTTATTATAAGTATGTATCTCATTAGGTATTTTAACAATGAGTTATATACATAAAAATGAGACTATTAATTTAAGAAACTCGAAAACGATATATATAACGATTATCGTTATAACAACGTCTTACTAGGTACATATGAATCATATTAAGATATTGATACACTTGGTTAATTATGTTAAATTATAAGTAAATATATTATTAAGTGTATTAACAATGAAATACATATGTAAAAATAAGACTACTAACTTAATGATTTCGAAACGAGACATATATGTAACGATTATCGTTGTAACGACATTTAACTGTATATACATCATACTATGATATATTATATATCATAATATCATGATAATATAATAATTTAAAATCTCATTTGATATTATAAACATTGGGTTAACAACATTTAACAAGATCGTTAACCTAAAAGTTTCAAAACAACACTTACATGTAACGACTAACGATGACTTAACGACTCAGTTAAAATGTATATACATGTAGTGTTTTAATATGTATTTATACACTTTTGAAAGACTTCAATACATTTATAAAAATACTTCTACTTAACAAAAATGCTTACAATTACATCCTCGTTCAGTTTCATCAACAATTCTACTCGTATGCACCCGTATTCGTACTCGTACAATACACAGCTTTTAGATGTATGTACTATTGGTATATACACTCCAATGATCAGCTCTTAGCAGCCCATGTGAGTCACCTAACACATGTGGGAACCATCATTTGGCAACTAGCATGAAATATCTCATAAAATTACAAAAATATGAGTAATCATTCATGACTTATTTACATGAAAACAAAATTACATATCCTTTATATCTAATCCATACACCAACGACCAAAAACACCTACAAACACTTTCATTCTTCAATTTTCTTCATCTAATTGATCTCTCTCAAGTTCTATCTTCAAGTTCTAAGTGTTCTTCATAAATTCCAAAAGTTCTAGTTTCATAAAATCAAGAATACTTTCAAGTTTGCTAGCTCACTTCCAATCTTGTAAGGTGATCATCCAACCTCAAGAAATCTTTGTTTCTTATAGTAGGTTATCATTCTAATACAAGGTAATAATCATATTCAAACTTTGATTCAATTTCTATAACTATAACAATCTTATTTCAAGTGATGATCTTACTTGAACTTGTTTTCGTGTCATGATTCTGCTTCAAGAACTTCGAGCCATCCAAGGATCCATTGAAGCTAGATCCATTTTTCTCTTTTCCAGTAGGTTTATCCAAGGAAATTAAGGTAGTAATGATGTTCATAACATCATTCGATTCATACATATAAAGCTATCTTATTCGAAGGTTTAAACTTGTAATCACTAGAACATAGTTTAGTTAATTCTAAACTTGTTCGCAAACAAAAGTTAATCCTTCTAACTTGACTTTTAAAATCAACTAAACACATGTTCTATATCTATATGATATGCTAACTTAATGATTTAAAACCTGGAAACACGAAAAACACCGTAAAACCGGATTTACGCCGTCGTAGTAACACCGCGGGCTGTTTTGGGTTAGTTAATTAAAAACTATGATAAACTTTGATTTAAAAGTTGTTATTCTGAGAAAATGATTTTTATTATGAACATGAAACTATATCCAAAAATTATGGTTAAACTCAAAGTGGAAGTATGTTTTCTAAAATGGTCATCTAGACGTCGTTCTTTCGACTGAAATGACTACCTTTACAAAAACGACTTGTAACTTATTTTTCCGACTATAAACCTATACTTTTTCTGTTTAGATTCATAAAATAGTGTTCAATATGAAACCATAGCAATTTGATTCACTCAAAACGGATTTAATATGAAGAAGTTATGGGTAAAACAAGATTGGATAATTTTTCTCATTTTAGCTACGTGAAAATTGGTAACAAATCTATTCCAACCATAACTTAATCAACTTGTATTGTATATTATGTAATCTTGAGATACCATAGACACGTATACAATGTTTCGACCTATCATGTCGACACATCTATATATATTTCGGAACAACCATAGACACTCTATATGTGAATGTTGGAGTTAGCTATACAGGGTTGAGGTTGATTCCAAAATATATATAGTTTGAGTTGTGATTAATACTGAGATACGTATACACTGGATCGTGGATTGATTCAAGAAAATATTTATCGATTTATTTCTGTACATCTAACTGTGGACAACTAGTTGTAGGTTACTAACGAGGACAGCTGACTTAATAAACTTAAAACATCAAAATATATTAAAAGTGTTGTAAATATATTTTAAACATACTTTGATATATATGTATATATTGTTATAGGTTCGTGAATCAACCAGTGGCCAAGTCTTACTTCCCGACGAAGTAAAAATCTGTGAAAGTGAGTTATAGTCCCACTTTTAAAATCTAATATTTTTGGGATGAGAATACATGCAGGTTTTATAAATAATTTACAAAATAGACACAAGTACGTGAAACTACATTCTATGGTTGAATTATCGAAATCGAATATGCCCCTTTTTATTAAGTCTGGTAATCTAAGAATTAGGGAACAGACACTCTAATTGACGCGAATCCTAAAGATAGATCTATTGGGCCTAACAAACCCCATCCAAAGTACCGGATGCTTTAGTACTTCGAAATTTATATCATATCCGAAGGGTGTCCCGGAATGATGGGGATATTCTTATATATGCATCTTGTTAATGTCGGTTACCAGGTGTTCACCATATGAATGATTTTTATCTCTATGTATGGGATGTGTATTGAAATATGAAATCTTGTGGTCTATTATTATGATTTGATATATATAGGTTAAACCTATAACTCACCAACATTTTTGTTGACGTTTTAAGCATGTTTATTCTCAGGTGATTATTAAGAGCTTCCGCTGTCGCATACTTAAATAAGGACAAGATTTGGAGTCCATGCTTGTATGATATTGTGTAAAAAAAAACTGCATTCAAGAAACTTATTTTGTTGTAACATATTTGTATTGTAAACCATTATGTAATGGTCGTGTGTAAACAGGATATTTTAGATTATCATCATTTGATAATCTACGTAAAGCTTTTTAAACCTTTATTGATGAAATAAAGGTTATGGTTTGTTTTAAAATGAATGCAGTCTTTCAAAAACGTCTCATATAGAGGTCAAAACCTCGCAACGAAATCAATTAATATGGAACGTTTTTAATCAATAAGAACGGGACATTTCATATTACGGGTACGTTTCTTATTGACAATAAATCTGCTTACGTTTTATTTGATTCAGGTGCGGATAGAAGCTATATGAGTAGAGATTTTTGTGCTAAATTAAGTTGTCCATTGACGCCTTTGGATAGTAAATTTTTACTCGAATTAGCAAATGGTAAATTAATTTCAGCAGATAATATATGTCAAAATCGAGAAATTAAACTGGTTAGCGAAACATTTAAGATTGATTTGATACCAGTAGAGTTAGGGAGTTTTGATGTGATAATCGGTATGGACTGGTTGAAAGAAGTGAAAGCAGAGATCTTTTGTTACAAAAATGCAATTCGCATTATACGAGAAAGAGGAAAACCCTTAATGGTGTACGGAGAAAAGGGCAACACGAAGCTACATCTTATTAGTAATTTGAAGGCACAAAAACTAATAAGAAAAGGTTGCTATGCTGTTCTAGCACACGTCGAGAAAGTACAAACTGAAGAAAAGAGCATCAATGATGTTCCCGTCGCAAAAGAATTTCCCGATGTATTTTCGAAAGAATTACCGGGATTACCCCCATATCGATCCGTTGAATTTCAAATAGATCTTGTACCAGGAGCTGCACCAATAGCTCGTGCTCCTTACAGACTCGCACCCAGCGAGATGAAAGAACTGCAAAGCCAATTACAAGAACTTTTAGAGCGTGGTTTCATTCGACCAAGCACATCACCGTGGGGAGCTCCTGTTTTGTTTGTCAAGAAGGAAGATGGTACATTCAGGTTGTGTATCGACTACCGAGAGTTGAACAAACTTACCATCAAGAACCGCTACCCACTACCGAGAATCGACGACTTATTTGATCAACTACAAGGCTCGTCTGTTTATTCAAAGATTGACTTACGTTCCGAGTATCATCAAATGCGGGTAAAAGAAGATGATATTCCAAAGACTGCTTTCAGAACACGTTACGGTCATTACGAGTTTATGGTCATGCCGTTTGGTTTAACTAATGCACCAGCTGTGTTCATGGACCTTATGAACCGAGTGTGTGGACCATACCTTAACAAGTTTGTCATTGTTTTCATTGATGACATAATTATTTACTCAAAGAATGACCAAGAACACGGTGAACATTTGAGAAAGGTGTTAGAAGTATTGAGGAAGGAAGAATTGTACTCTAAGTTTTCAAAGTGTGCATTTTGGTTGGAAGAAGTTCAATTCCTTGGTCACATAGTGAAAAAAGAAGGTATTAAGGTGGATCCGGCAAAGATAGAAACTGTTAAAAAGTGGGAAACCCCGAAAACTCCGAAACACATACGCCAGTTTTTAGGACTAGCTGGTTACTACAGAAGGTTCATCCAAGACTTTTCCAGAATAGCAAAACCCTTTACTGCATTAACACATAAAGGGAAGAAATTTGAATGGAATGATGAACAAGAGAAAGCGTTTCAGTTATTGAAGAAAAAGCTAACTACGGCACCTATATTATCATTGCCTGAAGGGAATGATGATTTTGTGATTTATTGTGATGCATCAAAGCAAGGTCTCGGTTGTATATTAATGCAACGAACGAAGGTGATTGCTTATGCGTCTAGACAATTGAAGATTCACGAACAAAATTATACGACGCATGATTTGGAATTAGGCGCGGTTGTTTTTGCATTAAAGACTTGGAGGAACTACTTATATGGGGTCAAAAGTATTATATATACCGACCACAAAAGTCTTCAACACATATTTAATCAGAAACAACTGAATATGAGGCAGCGTAGGTGGATTGAATTATTGAATGATTACGACTTTGAGATTCGTTACCACCCGGGGAAGGCAAATGTGGTAGCCGATGCCTTGAGCAGGAAGGACAGAGAACCCATTCGAGTAAAATCTATGAATATAATGATTCATAATAACCTTACTACTCAAATAAAGGAGGCGCAACAAGGAGTTTTAAAAGAGGGAAATTTAAAGGATGAAATACCCAAAGGATTGGAGAAGCATCTTAATATTCGGGAAGACGGAACCCGGTATAGGGCTGAAAGGATTTGGGTACCAAAATTTGGAGATATGGTACTTAGAGAAGCTCATAAAACCAGATACTCAATACATCCTGAAACGGAGAAGATGTACAAGGATCTCAAGAAACATTTTTGGTGGCCTGGTATGAAAGCCGATGTTGCTAAATACGTAGGAGAATGTTTGACGTGTTCTAAGGTCAAAGCTGAGCATCAGAAACCATCAGGTCTACTTCAACAACCCGAAATCCCGGAATGGAAATGGGAAAACATTACCATGGATTTCATCACTAAATTGCCAAGGACTGCAAGTGGTTTTGATACTATTTGGGTAATAGTTGATCGTCTCACCAAATCAGCACACTTCCTGCCAATAAGAGAAGATGACAAGATGGAGAAGTTAGCACGACTGTATTTGAAGGAAGTCATCTCCAGACATGGAATACCAATCTCTATTATCTCTGATAGGGATGGCAGATTTATTTCAAGATTCTGGCAGACATTACAGCAAGCATTAGGAACTCGTCTAGACATGAGTACTGCCTATCATCCACAAACTGATGGGTAGAGAGAAAGGACGATACAAACACTTGAAGACATGCTACGAGCATGTGTTATTGATTTCAGAAACAGTTGGGATAGACATCTACCGTTAGCAGAATTTTCCTACAACAACAGCTACCATTCAAGCATTGAGATGGCGCCGTTTGAAGCACTTTATGGTATAAAGTGCAGGTCTCCGATTTGTTGGAGTGAAGTGGGGGATAGATAGATTACGGGTCCGGAGATTATACAAGAAACTACCGAGAAGATCATCCAAATTCAACAACGGTTGAAAACCACCCAAAGTCGACAAAAGAGCTACGCTGACATTAAAAGAAAAGATATAGAATTTGAAATTGGAGAGATGGTCATGCTTAAAGTTGCACCTTGTAAAGGCGTTGTTCGATTTGGTAAACGAGGGAAATTAAATCCAAGGTATATTGGACCATTCAAGATTATTGATCGTGTTGGACCAGTAGCTTACTGACTTGAGTTACCTCAACAACTCGCGGCTGTACATAACACTTTCCACGTCTCGAATTTGAAGAAATGTTTTGCTAAAGAAGATCTCACACTTCCGTTAGATGAAATCCAAATCAACGAAAAATTTCAATTCATCGAAGAACCCGTCAAAATAATGGATCGTGAGGTTAAAAGACTTAAGCAAATCAAGATACCAATTGTTAAGGTTCGACGGAATGCTCGTAGAGGACCCGAGTTCACCTGGGAGAGTGAAGATCAGATGAAGAAGAAATACCCGCATCTATTTCCAGAAGATTCGTCAACACCTTCAACAGCTTAAAATTTCGGGACGAAATTTATTTAACGGGTAGGTACTGTAGTGACCTGAACTTTTCCATGTTTATATATATTAATTGAGATTGATATTTACATGATTAAATGTTTCCAACATGTTAAGCAATCAAACTTGTTAAGACTTGATTAATTGAAATATGTTTCATATAGACAATTGACCACCCAAGTTGACCGGTGATTCACGAACGTTAAAACTTGTAAAAACTATATGATGACATATATATGGATATATATATAGTTAACATGATACTATGATAAGTAAACATATCATTAAGTATATTAACAATGAACTACATATGTAAAACAAGACTACTAACTTAATGATTTTTAAACGAGACATATATGTAACGATTATCGTTGTAAAGACATTTAATGTATATATATCATATTAAGAGATATTCATACATGATAATATCATGATAATATAATAATTTAAAATCTCATTTGATATTATAAACATTGGGTTAACAACATTTAACAAGATCGTTAACCTAAAGGTTTCAAAACAACACTTACATGTAACGACTAACGATGACTTAACGACTCAGTTAAAATGTATATACATGTAGTGTTTTAATATGTATTTATACAATTTTGAAAGACTTCAATACACTTATCAAAATACTTCTACTTAACAAAAATGCTTACAATTACATCCTCGTTCAGTTTCATCAACAATTCTACTCGTATGCACCTGTATTCGTACTCGTACAATACACAACTTTTAGATGTATGTACTATTGGTATATACACTCCAATGATCAGCTCTTAGCAGCCCATGTGAGTCACCTAACACATGTGGGAACCATCATTTGGCAACTAGCATGAAATATCTCATAAAATTACAAAAATATGAGTAATCATTCATGACTTATTTACATGAAAACAAAATTACATATCCTTTATATCTAATCCATACACCAACGACCAAAAACACCTACAAACACTTCCATTCTTCAATTTTCTTCATCTAATTGATCTCTCTCAAGTTCTATCTTCAAGTTCTAAGTGTTCTTCATAAATTCTACAAGTTCTAGTTACATAAAATCAAGAATACATTCAAGTTTGCTAGCTCACTTCCAATCTTGTAACTTAATGATTAATGATTTAAATGATATGCTAACTTAATGATTTAAAACCTGGAAACACGAAAAACACCGTAAAACCGGATTTACGCCGTCGTAGTAACACCGCGGGCTGTTTTGGGTTAGTTAATTAAAAACTATGATAAACTTTGATTTAAAAGTTGTTATTCTGAGAAAATGATTTTTATTATGAACATGAAACTATATCCAAAAATTATGGTTAAATTCAAAGTGGAAGTATGTTTTCTAAAATGGTCATCTAGACGTCGTTCTTTCGACTGAAATGACTATCTTTACAAAAATGACTTGTAACTTATTTTTCCGACTATAAACCTATACTTTTTCTGTTTAGATTTATAAAATAGAGTTCAATATGAAACCATAGCAATTTTATTCACTCAAAACGGATTTAAAATGAAGAAGTTATGGGTAAAACAAGATTGGATAATTTTTCTCATTTTAGCTACGTGAAAATTGGTAACAAATCTATTCCAACCATAACTTAATCAACTTGTATTGTATATTATGTAATCTTGAGATACCATAGACACGTATACAATGTTTCGACCTATCATGTCGACACATCTATATATATTTCGGAACAACCATAGACACTCTATATGTGAATGTTGGAGTTAGCTATACAGGGTTGAGGTTGATTCCAAAATATATATAGTTTGAGTTGTGATCAATACTGAGATACGTATACACTGGGTCGTGGATTGATTCAAGATAATATTTATCGATTTATTTCTGTACATCTAACTGCGGACAACTAGTTGTAGGTTACTAACGAGGACAGCTGACTTAATAAACTTAAAACATCAAAATATATTAAAAGTGTTGTAAATATATTTTGAACATACTTTGATATATATGTATATATTGTTATAGGTTCGTGAATCAACCAGTGGCCAAGTCTTACTTCCCGGCGAAGTAAAAATCTGTGAAAGTGAGTTATAGTCCCACTTTTAAAATCTAATATTTTTGGGATGAGAATACATGTAGGTTTTATAAATGATTTACAAAATAGACACAAGTACGTGAAACTACATTCTATGGTTGAATTATCGAAATCGAATATGCCCTTTTTTATTAAGTCTGGTATTCTAAGAATTAGGGAATAGACACCCTAATTGACGCGAATCCTAAAGATAGATCTATTGGGCCTAACAAACCCCATCCAAAGTACCGGATGCTTTAGTACTTCGAAATTTATATCATATCTGAAGGGTGTCCTGGAATGATGGGGATATTCTTATATATGCATCTTGTTAATGTCGGTTACCAGGTGTTCACCATATGAATGATTTTTATCTCTATGTATGGGATGTGTATTGAAATATGAAATCTTGTGGTCTATTATTATGATTTGATATATATAGGTTAAACCTATAACTCACCAACATTTTTGTTGACGTTTTAAGCATGTTTATTCTCAGGTGATTATTAAGAGCTTCCGCTGTCGCATACTTAAATAAGGACGAGATTTGGAGTCCATGCTTGTATGATATTGTGTAAAAACTGCATTCAAGAAACTTATTTTGTTGTAACATATTTATATAGTAAACGATTATGTAATGGTCGTGTGTAAACTAGATATTTTAGATTATCATTATTTGATAATCTACGTAAAGCTTTTTAAACCTTTATTGATGAAATAAAGGTTATGGTTTGTTTTAAAATGAATGCAGTCTTTGAAAAACATCTCATATAGAGGTCAAAACCTCACAACGAAATCAATTAATATGGAACGTTTTTAATCAATAAGAACGGGACATTTCAATTACAAGGTTAAGTACTATATGCGATTTCAAAAAGAGTTTGCATTCATAAATAAAGTGATGTCTAAACCAA
Source organism: Rutidosis leptorrhynchoides (assembly GCF_046630445.1). Lineage (NCBI taxonomy): Eukaryota > Viridiplantae > Streptophyta > Magnoliopsida > Asterales > Asteraceae > Rutidosis > Rutidosis leptorrhynchoides. Next base: position 148,340,717 of record NC_092340.1, on the reverse strand, counting down.
CATCGAATGTTTTACAATCCAAAAGCATGCTTCACTAAGTAGAAGCAAATAATAAGTGTATGTGACCACAATGGCCGTTACAAGTCATAGTTCAAAAGTACTAAAGTTTGAATGCAAGGTAAAGTAGTTCATGCGATGACAACTCTAAGCAGCGGGTGTCTACAGCACGACTAGTACACAGCGGAAGCTAACCTCAAGCACCTGAGAAAATCATGCTTAAAAATGTCAACACAAAGGTTGGTGAGCTATAGTTTAAGTATAACACTAAGTAAGGTAGGCTACGAGATTTCAGTGCTACAAAGAGCGTTTCAAAACAGTATGATAAAGTATATGTTAACCGTAGGCACTTGGTAACTAACTTAACGTTTATACCCCCTGAAAGTACACTTGGCAAGTGCATATGTCTACGAAGTATTAAACACTCGTTAAATGCTAGCGCTACTAGCCCGAGTGGGGATGTCAAACCCTATGGATCCATATCTAAGATTCGCGTTCACGGTTCAAAAACCAATGATTAAACGTTACCGAGCTAAAGGGAATGCTTATGCCGTTGTATAACCCACACATATATAAGTTTAAGTACTCATGCCTAGTATGTAAAACATAAATCCGCATGTATTCTCAGTTCCCAAAATAAGTTAAAGTAAAAAGGGAATGCTATAACTCACAATGATAATGTAGTCGTAAAGTCGGTTCGGAAAAGGTGTGCAAGTAATCGGTCCGAAGGTCCTCAACCTAAGGCAAATAGTACTAAATCAGTAAATCGTCTTAATCGGTTTAAAATTATGTAAATAAGGTCTTAAGGGTCATCATCATTCATCATTTAACAAAAGGTGTAAAGTAGGTTTCGTTCATGAAAGTAGTTTAAAACAAAAGCTGATTCGATCAGTCACTATGGCCTCTACTCTTACTGAAATAAGGGAAGACCAGTGGCCATGGCTCCATATATGAGTCCTTTAAGTGTGGTAAAATTTACAGAATCAAACTCATCTTCGTTTGACCATGGCGACGGTCTAAGTGCGAGTAGGTCAGAAATTTCTGCACAACGTTAAAGGACATAGTGACGATCGGAGGGCCATAAATCCTAAACCGTAACTCGGATTAAGTTGAGTCCTATATGAAAAGTTATCTACTCGAAAAGATATATTTTAAAATCAAGGTTATAGCAGCCCAGGTTTATTGGTATGTTACAGAAACAGCAGAACATTAGGCTGTAAACAGAAACAGAAAGATAAATGGGTTCCGGTGGGTTTGGTGCTTGATGTTCATCATGGTTCTCATCCTTGATGCCTATAGCTTCAAGTGTACAACTCATTGATGTGTTTACATAATCTTTACCATGGTTTGACCATCATAACCCAAGTGTAAGTCTAAGACATGAAGCACAACTCACTTAAGTGTTGCAAGTGTTTTGATGAACCAAAGTTACATCAAAGTCTTAGATCTAACACATACATGAACTTTAAGACTAATAATAAGTTACAATATTGAAAATGAACTTATGAAATCAAGATCTTAAGATGTAGAACATAGTTCTTAGTTAGATCTTGAAGATCCAAGACCCAAAAGTCTAGATCAAGCATAAGTGTACAAAGTTATAGTAATAGAAAGTTTACTTACATGTTCTTGAACTTTTAAGTTAACTTTTAGTTCAAGATAGTATGGGATCAAGACTAACTTGTAGTACTTGACCATTTAAACTAACTACATAAAATTAAAGTGCATAAAATTAAGACATAAACTAAGTAAACAAGTAAATAAGTTCATGGGTTGCATACTTTAAAGATTCAAGACTAAGTTTGATCTTTAAGAATGTAAACTTCAAAGTTTACAAACATGATTCACAAGTATGCTTTCAACACATGAACTTACTATCTTTTGAAACAATATATGTAGAACATAAACTAGTAAGTTTAGTTCTTGTATGTTCTTGAAATTACAAAATAAATGAAGAATGAAACTAGTGAGTTTGACTCTTGTATATGTAAGTAAGTAACAAAGTAACAAACTAATAACAACTAACAACTACAAACAAATAACAACAAAGAACAAAAATGATGATGATTTAAGGGTTGTATAATTCGGTTTTGTAAAGAAAAGAAGAAGAGAAAAGTAGTTCAAGTTGCTTACAAGATTAGAGAGAATATGAGAGAAAGTTTGAGAGAAAAGTGAGAAGTAATGTGTGTGTAAAATGAAAGAGTAAATGCAAGTAAATGTAATACAAAAAAAAAAGAATTTGAACACCCTACATGGTCACAATGCCCACAGCATTCAGCAGAAAAAAAGAGGGAGGAAGGGTTAGGTTCAAAGGTTACTAGCATGTAAAGATGTTAAAAGGTGGTTAAAAGAGGTATGTGCATGGGGATTACATGTTAACTAGATTCCCATTTGCATAAACTAACTAGTTACAAATTAAGGTGATACTTACATGTAATGTTGGGCTAGTTAAGTCCATATAGGAAGTAGGGTGGGCTTATAAGCCTAAAGTCATGAGTCCATTACACTAGTCAAGCCTAAGTTCAAGTATTTAACAAATAAATCCAATTAAAGCCCAAGTAACTAACTAATCACCATAGTTAATTAAAATGATTAATAAAACTAATCATGAATGTAAATAACATGTGAAAATATTATCCATGTAAGTTTCGGGTGTCACAAAGACGTTTCGGGCAATTGAAGTCAAGTACGGGCAATTATGGCAACATGTAAATGTAATAACATACATTCGTTTAATCACACGTATTAATAATAACAATTATTAATAAATAAATGTTGAAAAATCTAGGGTCGTTACAATATTAGCAAGTAGCAAGTAATACTCACATAGCAAGAGATAGTTATTCTAAGATCAATCATATAGATACTTGTACAACATATAATTCAAGCACTTAATAAGTATAATGTGCAATATAACACATTTCATGATTAATGTGTAAGTACACATTAATATCCAACACATGCACAAGGGAAGAGCAATCTCTAGTTGGGACTTGGTGATCATCCTAAATGTATCTAAGTGTGTTTTAGGATTACAAGTCATTTCTAGTTTAACCTTGAGATCATTGTTCTTCATTTAGCCTTAATTAATCACTAAGTCCTTTTTAATAGCAATCATTGTTCTAGTGATATTGGCTTGCGTGTGTTGATACTTGATGATCATAATAAAAATATCTAGATAAGAATTAAGATCACAAGTTGTTGATTAACACTTATGTGTTATGCCTAATCTTGGTTAACTTGTCATTAAGATGTCATTAGGCGTAATTAATCACAATTAGTGTTTTTATGACCAAGACTCAATTGAGTATGGAGAGAGCATCTATCCTAAGTATGTTTAGAAAGGTTTCATGAATTATAAATGCCGGGAACTAGTCAAACTTTATTTGATCAAAATTTGAGATAGAAGAAACTGCGGTCGCACTACGGTTGATCGTGGTGGCGACTGTGCAACTTGTTTTCACAAAACTTCGTTGCAATTCAGTTTGGGGTTTCACGGTTGACTATGCGGTCGACCGTACCTCGACTGTGTGTTTGCCTGAACTTTTAATTTCATTCTTTAACCTTTGTTTGACTTGGTCATTTGCAAGATAAAGTATGGATTAGTGACCTTGCGTGTTTTATGTTAAGATATCAGTCATCACTTATGCGTATGTGTGTAAGTCATCATCAAAACATATTGGTTGGTTAATTACACTTTTTGGTTAATCATACTTAAGTTTATCGTTTAGTGTATTTCATGTGTTCAGAGGTGTATAGGAAATAGTTATATTTTTATTGCGAAATACTATTAAATACGATACAATTTTACACAAGTTATTTATTTATTTATAGAGTGGATATACCTAAACCTTGCTACAACACTTATAGGCAGTGTACCTAATCGTAGAGAAGTGTAGTTTTTAGTAAGTCCGGTTCGTTCCACATGGAGCTAGCTGAGTTTAACGCTATATTTTTAACAACTATAATATATATAATTATATATAGTAATATTATTATAAAAGGGAGTTTTACCGTTTAATGACCGGTTTGTTGATTTTAAATAAAGCGTAAAGATAAATGACGATAATATAAATGACAGAATTTAAATTTCGATAAAGTAAATTGCAGTAATTAAAATGACAGTAAATAAAGGTACGATGAAATATGAAATAAAAGTATTATGCTTATTTAAACTTCCGTAATCATGATGTTCGACGTGTTGATTTTAATTTATTACCCGGGTTAATTGTCCATTGTCATGGTTTATTTGATACCTATCTGGTTTTTATCCATAATAGTCCATCGGTCATAATTATAAAATGCTCGTCAAATTAACCTTATTCCCGAAGTCAAATATTCCAACTAATTAGGGATTCGAATTGTAACAAGGTTTTAATACTTTGTTTAATGATTACACCAGGTTATCGACTGCGTATAATCCAAGTTTTTATTACTTTGTTAACAATTACACCAATTATCCATGTATGTAATACACCCCTGTTTTAATGAGATATGAATATTAATTTACCCACTTGATCAGAATGAATAATCAATTACCCAACCCGAATAATTAATTAAATGATCGTAAAAGATGTCGTATAAACGTCACTAAATAGAACATACATAATCATTTTAATAATTATTAGATTAACTAATTTGAAGATAGGTTCGATAGATTCTAATGAGTTGTCATTCGATTAGACAATACCCCCTATCTATTAATAGTCAATAGTCTAATGTCCACAAGTGTCGGTCTTTTGTCCAAACCTTAATTATGGTACAAAATCTAATAACCCCGTCTTAATATTTAGTCTAACATCATGATTACTTTGGCTCAAATAAGCATAATAATAACTTAGTTACGAGACATTAATTTCAAAAGGAAGAACATAGCTTACAGTGGTGATTAATCGCGTAGCGTTACACGGACAGAGTTTCGACTTACAAACTTACAACATTTGCTACCATAACCTTATTATTATTAATTTAAATGAAAATTATAATTAAAATATAAATATAAATATAAATTGAGAGATAAGAGAAAGAAAATAGAAAAAGATGTATTAAAACTCGCAGAAAACTGGCGAATTTATAGGATGTGGCCTGCTACAGTAACTCATGCGGTCGCATGAGATTTTAGTGCAAATCTCATGCACTCGCATGGTCTCATGCACTCGCATGAGTTTAATGCCTATTTCCCATGCGATCGCATGGCCGTCAGATCCAGCTTACATATTTTTTGTTTGCTAGTTTGTCGACGTTATTTAATATAATATATAATATATAAATAATTTATATAATTATTTAAATATTATATTATATTCTTGTGCATAGTTGACTTATAATTTTAGCTCCGTTGCGTCGCGCGTTGATAGTTGGCTCAGGTCCCGGTTCCGGTTTTTTGAAGGTCCTTTCGTATAATTTAATATCTTGTACTTTGCGTTTTGCGGCTCGTACTCTTGTAATTTTGAGACGTTTCTCATCAATAAATTGAACCACTTGAATTATATCTTGTACATTTGAGCTTTTTGGTCATTTGCTTCTTCAAATCGTCGTTTTCTTCTTTTGTCTTTGCACTTATTTATTTAAACGAATATTACATAAAAATAGAACAATTGCAACTAAAAGCTTTATATATTGGAAGGATATTGATACTAAATATATGTTCCTTTTTAGCATTATCAGTATTAACCCACATTCAACCAACAACGTTCTAGTCCATAAGAATTAGTAATGAGTTGTGTCATTGATCTCAACCAAAAACCAAAAACATTCCCGAGTGGCTTCATGTAATGCAATCATTTCGGCATGATTTGATGATGTTGCAACAAATGTTTGTTTTTGAGAATGTCATGATATTGCGGTACCTCCATTTAGGAATACATATCTAGTTTGAGATTTTGCTTTATGTGGATCAGATAAATAACCTGCATCTGCATAACTAACCAAATCTTGTTTTGATTCGTTAGAATAAAATAATCCTAAATCAGTAGTTCCTTGAAGGTATCAAAATATGTGTTTGATCCCATTCCAGTGTCTTTTGGTAGGAGCTGAGCTGAACCTTGTTAATAAATTAACTGCAAAAGAAATGTCAGGTCTTGTACAATTTGTAAGATACATAAGAGCTCCAATGATCTTCATGATCTTCACAGTGATAAAATGGATCAGTGTCAATATTGCGTGATCTAACAACCAATGGTTTTGTCTTTAAAAATGTTTTAAAATCTTTTCGGTATAAGTTGTTTGATGTACAAGTAAACCATTAGGTATATGCTCAATTTGCAATCCAAGGCAATACTGATCTCTTTATTTGTTCATATGATGTTATGATGATTGACATAAACAACTTACAATCACATATCCGGACATTGTTTTCTTAATAAGGACACATGTGCAAATAAAATTATTTGTCCCCTTTTCTTATCAAGTAATCACTTAATCGGGTATACCATATGCGATCCGATTGTTTCAACCCATATAAAGACCTTTGTAATTTAATTGAGTACATTTATTTGCGTTTTGCATTTGATGCTTCTGATACCTTAAATCCTTCAAGTATCTTCATATATATATATCACTATCAAGTGATGCATAAAGATCAGCAGTAATAACATCCATGAGATGCATTTCTAAATTTTTAGAAACTGACAGGCAGATTAAGTATCTAAAAGTAAATGCATCCATAACAAGGGAATAAGTTTCATCATAATCAATTCCCGGTCTTTGAGAAAAATCTTGAGTTACAAGTCTAGCTTTATACCTTGTAACTTCTTTTTTCTCATTTCATTTTCGTATAAAAATCCATCTATACTCCACATTTTTAACATCTTTAGGTGTGAGAACAATAGATCCGAAAATTTTTCTTTTATTGAGCGATTCAAATTCAGCTCGTATTGCTCTTTTTCAATGATCTCAATCGTGTCTATTTTTCCATGACAGATTTTGGTTCTGGATCATCATCATCATTCATGATGTCATATGCAACATTATATGAAAATATCTCATCAAGATTTTTCATGTCATTTCGGTTCCATAATATTTTTTTTGAATGTGCATAATTGATTGCAATTTCCGTATTGACATCATCAATCTCCTCTGCAGAAGAAGTATTGATTTGTGGTTCTTCTTGAACACTTTCTTTTACCTCATTATCAGCTGATTTTCTTTTTCGAGGATTTTTATCTTTGGAACCAATTGGTCTCCCACGTTTCTGGCGTGACAAAGACTCATGAGTGACATTATTGGCAGTTTTTAGAATTTTAATTCTAGCTGAAGCATTTACTGCTAGTATATATGATTTAGTCACTCCTTTTTGTATCTGTAAATACATCAGGTAATTTATTTGCAAGTTCTTGCATATGTATTATTTTTGAACTTTCTTTTCACATTCTTTTGTGCGATGATCAAGATACATTAATTTATGTTCACATCATGAAACATCTTTTTCTTTATTTTTTATTTCTCCCCCTAATATAGGGAACAATTTTTCATTATAATGACAATCAGCAAAATGTGCTGTAAAAACATCACCCGTCATGGGTTCAATATATCTTATGATTGAATATGTTTCATATCCAACATATATGTCCATCCTCCTTTGAGGACCCATTTTAGTGCGTTGTGGTGGTGCGATAGGAACATAAACTGCACAACCAAATATTCTAAGATGGAAAATATTTAGCTCTCGACCAAAATTAAGTTGGTAATGGAAAATATTTATGACTTGCACTTGGTTTAATGTGAATTAATATCGCATCATGTAAATTTACATGTCCCCATATAAATATTGAGAGTTTTGTACTTATTACCAATTATCTAGTTATTAACTGCAAGCGTTTATCTATTGATTCAGCTAAACCAATTTTGTGTATGCACATGAGCAACTGGATGTTCAACAACAATCCCTGTAGACATATAAAAATCATTAAATGCTTAAGATGTTAACTCACCAGCATTATCAAGTCTCATCCTTTTAATGGTGTAATCAGAATAATGTGTTCTCAATTTAATAATTTGTGCAAGAAACTTTGCAAATGCCATATTATGGCTTGATAACACAAAAACATGAGACCATCCACTAGATGCGTCTATTAGAACCATGAAATATCAAAATGGTCCACATGATGGATGAATTGGTCCATATATATAACCTTGAATTCTTTCAAGAAACATTGGTGATTATTTCTCAATATTCTTTTCATTAATCACCATATGTGCTTTTCATTAATCACCATATGTGTTTTTCATTAATCACCATATGTGCTTTTTCATTAATCACCATATGCGCTTTTCATCATATATCCTTTTCACCATATGCGCTTTTAATCACATGCGTTGTGTTTTTCATCATATGCACTTTTCATCATATGCGCTTTTAATCATATACGCTGCGCTTTTCATCATATGCACTTTTCATCATATGCGCTTTTAATCATATGCGCTGCGCTTTTTATCATATGCGCTTTTCGGTGCTACATAGATATTTCTCATTTCCGGTTATCATTGACTGATAATCATATCCATTATGATATATATCAGAGAAACTTAACAAATTTCTCTTTGATTTGGGAGAAAACAAGGTATTGTTTATCAGAAAATTCGTACCATTTGGTAATATGAATTTTTGCCTTTTTCTTTCCTTATATCAAGTTTGCAAGACCTGATATAGTATTTATAATTTCTTCATTTGATTTAAATCAATGAAATATTTCTTAGATTTGATCATAGTGTGTATGTTACCAGTATATACAATACATAGGTCTTTACCATTTAATTGATGTTGTATTTCAGCAGGATTCATACTAAAACTTCAAATAAGATAAGCAAATAATGAGTTATATTTCAGGAAGATAATCAAATTATATTACCTACAAACAAGTTACAATCTGAAGTACATAAAAGATAACACTTAATAAATATATGTGTTATGGTCTAAAACCATTTATTTATGAGTGATACATAACAAGCTAGGCATCATAGAAAATTCAAACTATTCAAGTCTCAAGGTAGCTCAGGGTTTATTTAATCAAGATTTTTCAACAGATTCACTCTTGTTTTCTTTTCTTTTAGGACTTATTTGTAGAGCTAAATAAGATGTTCATGTATTCAAGAAATACTACACTGATGATCCATGTTTACATATCATTAATAAGAATCTCTGGAATTCTTATAAGCGCGTCTACTAACATCTTCAATTTTATTTGTTCATAGATCACGATTGTTTCTGAATAATTAATATCATATATATCTTTGAGCTTTTTCCACAATACACTTGAATCTTTAATCATATATGTATGATTAAGAAGTTTGGTTTGATTATAATAATTTTCTAAAATATACAAGTAGCTAGCTAGCTTGTAATTGTTGATTACTCATCTATATTTTATATATAAAATAAACGTACGTGGATTGATTAAAGTTAGTACTGGGAGCTAGTGCTTTAATTAGTTTAATACTTTATTTGGGAAATGTTTATAAGAAGTTGTTATTCTATAAAATATGTTTTAATCTAGTAGAAATCATTACTAAAAGCTTTTATAAACAAATCAACTTCAAGTAGTACTACTCATTGATATTAAGTGAGGCGTTGAAATTGAAAGTTAAATAGAAAACTCTGCGCAATATGCTTCTTACAAACTCACAACTTTTACATAAAATGAACATTGTTATTTTAATTCAGGTTTTCTAAAATACTGATTGATTCGAGATATTTTTCTACATTCATAACCCATGTTAAGTAGTTGTTCCCACTTGATTCTAAAGGAGCAAATTTAAGCTTTTTCAAATTCGACATTTTCTATTATCAAAAAGATGAACAACATAAATCATAATCATAATCAACTTCTATTCATAGATAAATAATAAAATGAAATTAGAATCATTTCAAATTCATAAGTAGCAAACAACAGAATAATAGCATGATTACAAATGATAAAACCACAAGAGCATGATAGAATATAGGTTCACCCGATGGTATATTAGCAACAATGATGATAGTTAGTATGACCAATACAATAGGAAAAATCATCCTTGTGTGAATCATCTTTACAAAATTTTTTGAGAGTGGTAATCTGAGAAAATGAAGATTGATTTGTGAAAATGTGAAAACGGAGATGTTTATTTTATATTTGAAAAATATAGTCGTTGTAACGTGGTTAGTTGACGTTAACAACCGTTATGTATATATGACCGTTGTAACCTCATTAGTTGACGTTAACAACTGTTATGTACTCGTTGTATTAATAATAATTTTAATAAAAGAATTTTATTAGTATAAATACGATTACTATAAATACATTTAGTATAAATACGTTTAGTATAAATACGAAGATTAAGAGAATAAACATATTATGCATAAATAATAAATTGAAGAATAAATATTAGTATGCATGAAATAAATAATGATTAATTGCATAAGTAATCATAAATGTTAGATAACATAAATATAAATGTTAGTGAAGTTAATAAGAGTTAGATTACAGAAATATAATTCAGGCGGTATAACCGACCATATGTAACATCCCGTTTTCCCCGAATATGACTTAAGGTGCGCATCTAACTCTGTGTACATTTAATATTGTAGCTATGTTTGAGTTTGTATAGTTCAAATATTGAAAATATTGGAAAATGGTTTGATCAGGCCTTATGTCGCGTCTGAAGGTGTCCCATCGCGTCCTGGTGTGTCGCGATACGCGATAAAGTGGGCTGAAACGCGATAGCTCTAGAACCCCAGTTCTGTCAAGGTTATCGCGTTTGAATTATGTTTATCGCGTTTGGTTGTCGCGAAACACGACAAATGTCGTTGTTTGACAATTTTAGCCATTTTAATTGGAATCTTTTAGGGGTGTTTAGGTCTTTTCACCTATGGCCGGTTTTTGAGACTTTAAGGCTGGTTCAACCTTATCCCCTCTCCATTTATGACTTTTCCATTTAATTGAATTAAAGTTTAGAGAGAGAGTGAAGTTTTAAGAGTGAGAAAGCTTATTTTGGTGAAGAAGAAGGTTGAATCTTGCCTGAACCCAAGTGTTAAAGTTGTTCCTCGTGTCTCTAGCTACACTTTGATAGTCTCGGTAAGTTCTAACTCTATGTTTTGAGTTTATTTAAGTTTGAGATAGGGTTTGGCTCATATGGAGCTTGTGTGACCCAATTGAAGGTTAAATGGGTGAATTTTGGGTTAGATTTATGAAAATGAACCCTAATGGCCATAACCTAGGGTTTGGTCTTATGATTTGGGGTTGTAAGTATTAGATTGTGTTGTTAAGCATTAAAACACTTGTTAAAGATTGAAAGAATTGTAAATGGGTCATGTTTGACTAAGTTTGAAAGAGTAAGTGTTAAAATGGGTCAAATGAGTACTAGTTGACCTAATTGGGTGAAATGGGTATGAAATGCCCTAAGTTTGTGCTAGTTGAAGTTTGTAGACTTGAATTCATTAGCTTTAGTGATTTAATATGAGTCTTGGCCATTTATGGGTGGTTGTGGTGTAGTTGAGTCATTTAATGCAATTTGGGTCATTAAATGCTTAAGTGTAAGCATTGTGGTTAATTCCACTAGTTGTGTAATTGAATGTGTACTTAATGAATTAGGTACATTGCTTTGAAGTTCGGAAGTGCACAATCATCATCCTTGTGTCAAGGTGAGTGGAATAAGTATACATGTATGTACATAATGTGTTTATTTGTATGATTGGATATGTGTTGTCCAAGTTAGTGTTATATGTGTTGTACACAAACATTTTAAAAATGGATATGTGTTGTCCAAGTTAGTGTTATATGTGTTGTACGCTAACGTTTTACGAATGGATATGTATTGTCCAATTTAGTGATATATGTGTTGTACACTAACGATCTTATGAATGGATATGTGTTGTCCAAGGGTTAGTGATATATGTGTTGTACACTAACGGTTGTTATGAACACCGATGAGAAATTCGAGTACCATTCCTTTTACTATTGGTTAACCATGGTTGTGTGAATTTGGTATTAGAATATTCAATATTGAACTATATGCTATTGGTGTTGCTAGCTTCTTATGAATTGTGGATAGTAGTTTATGCATGATGTTTGCATGGTTGTCGTATTGCAAGCTTGTATGCGGTGTTGTGTAAGTGTTTGCAAATAAGTAGGTTATATATGAACATGTATAATTATTGCATTCACTAAGCATTAGCTTACCCCTTTCGTTGTTTATCTTTTTAGTTGCAGGTGAGGATAAGGGCAAGGGGGTTATCGGGCATTAGGTGTCCCTTGATGATGTTTTGTTGGAGCTTCGAAGTTGGCCTCACGTTTTGGGTAGTTTAGCCCCAAACCATGCTCGAAGTTTCGTTTGGATTATAAACTATCATTTGTAGTGGGTCAAACTTGTATTAAAATTAATCAATGGCCTTCGTGCCTTTTGGAAACATTTAATTTGTTGTACGTTTAAATGGAACTTGTGGAATGGTTTACATATTTAATTGGCGCGTAAATGTGTATTATTTTAAAAAAAAAATTTCGTATGGAATACGGGTAGGGTTGTTTCAAGTGGTATCAGAGCATGGTCTAAGGGATTTAGGCGACTTGAGATAGGTGCCTAGACTTAGACTTTATTGTGTATGCGCTTTTATGCGCGACTTGTAGGACTTCGGGTCGAATCGGAAATTGTTAGTGCTTAGGTCTATGTGATTTAACCTTGCAATAATTGTTTTGTGTTGTAGATGTAATCATCAAGCGAGATAGGCGTTGTACTAGCAAGTTAACGCGATGTGCTCGCATAGCAATGACTAGCTACCATTGTTACAGGTGAAAATCGTGTCAAACGAGTGATGCACGACGATTGTTGAGCAAGATGGAGCGTTGTGATGTGTTTGGGTGTATATATGCGTGTCATGTCTTTTCATTCGTTGCTTAACCTCTTTCGTTTTATAAAATGAAGATGAGAAATGGACACGACACCAATAATGGGGGCACGAGTGAGGACCCCGAGTTCACGGCCAAATTTGAGGCCATCTTTAAACTCCAAAAAGCGGAGTTTCTCGAAGATGTTAAGAAAATGTTTCTTGATACGATCGACGAGCAACTAGTTAATGTGGTTAGAGAACAAGTTAAGCTTGTTCTACAAGAGGATAATGTGGGGAGACGGGACTTTTTCTTTAAGAATTTCAAGGATTCCCAACCTCCCACCTTTGAAGGTGAACGGGACCCACTTAAGAGTGCCCGTTGGATCTCCGATATGGAAGGGGCTTTTCGTACATGTGAATGCCCTCTCGATAAAAAGACGAGATATGGTTGTAGCATGTTAAGAGGTGATGCTAAATTGTGGTGGGACGCGAAGATCCGGCTATATGGCGAAGAACAATGCATGGAATTCACTTGGGATGAATTCAAGAAGGAGTTTTTCGATGAATACCGAACTTCGGCCGATCTCACGAGGCTTAAGGACGAGTTACGTTCCTTGAGGCAAGGGTCGATGGATTTGAACACACTCAAATCCGTTTTCTTGTCGAAGACCCAATTTTGCCCGGAGTATGTCAGGAATGATAAAATTTTGAAAGAAGATTTTTACCGAATCTTGAATGATAATTATCAAGAGAAGATTAGTGTTAATGTGGTAAAAAGCTTTGATGAATTGTTCAACATGGCAAAGAGTTTTGAGGCGCTCGTTTTGAGAAAGAGTGGTTTTACCTTCGGCAAAAGAAAGTTTGAGGGTTTGAGCCATTCGAACTTTTCAAACAAGAATAGCAAGAAGGGCTCCGAAAATGTTAATAGCGTGAAGAAGGGTGGATCTGGTGGTCATGTGGTCACTTGCTATACTTGTGGGCAAAAAGGACACATGGCTCGTGATTGTTCAAATGCGCCGAACAAAGTTACATGTTACAATTGTGGTAAAGAAGGGCACAAAAGGCCCGAGTGTCCCGGTTTGAACACCAATCATGTTAAACGGTTGGAGAAAACGGCGGGCACGGCTAGGGGTCGCAACTATTTGATGACGAATGAGGAGGCCAAGCAATCTAACGAAGTAGTTTCAGGTACTTTCATGGTTAACTCAAATCCGGCACGAATACTTTTTGATAGCGGTGCTAATTTTTCGTTTGTGTCTCCAAGATTTGTTCCTAAGTTAAATAAACCGTTAGTTAAGTTAAGTCATCCGGTAGAAGTTAAAATAGCGGATAGCAAGACGGCGCTAGTGGTTGATGTGTGTAAAAATTGTAATGTTGTGTTTGGTGCCGAAAGTTTTAAAATTGATCTCATCCCGATGACTTTGGGTGATTTTGATATCGTTGTTGGTATGGATTGGCTCGATCATAATAGAGCCGATATTGCATGCCATGATAAGTTTATTCGGGTAAAGACCCCAAGTGGGGAGAGTTAATTATTCATGGCGATAAGCGAAGAAGACTTGTGTCATTATGCACTTATGCACGGGCACGTCGTTTCCTTGTTAGTGGTGGCATGGCTTTTCTTGCCCATGTAGTTGATACTCGTGATGAGCCACCACCCATTCGTGAAATTCTGGTGGTTAACGAATTTGAAGACATTTTTCCGGATGAGTTACCGGGTGTCCCGGCAGAAAGACAAGTTGAATTTCGCATTGAGTTGGTTCCGGGGGCTACCCCCATTGCTAAAACACCTTATCGTTTAGCACCGAAGGAAATGCAAGAGTTGTTAAATCAAACCCAAGAATTGCTTGAAAAGGGTTTTATTCGACCGAGTTCCTCGCCATGGGGTGCTCCGGTTTTATTTGTGAAGAAGAAAGACGATAGTATGCGGATGTGCATCGATTATCGGGAGTTGAACAAAGTGACGATCAAGAATCGTTATCCATTGCCTCGGATTGAAGATTTGCTTGACCAACTCCAAGGTGCAACGTATTTTTCTAAGATTGACTTACGGTCCGGCTATCATCAAGTACGGGTCCGTGAGGGAGACATAGAGAAAACGGCTTTTCGAACGCGTTATGGGCATTTTGAGTTCGTAGTTATGCCTTTTGGTCTTACGAATGCACCGGCGGCATTCATGGATCTAATGAACCGAGTGTGCCAACCTATGTTGGATAAGTCGGTAATTGTGTTCATTGACGACATACTTGTTTATTCTAAGAGTATGAAGGAACATGAACACCATTTGCGTGAAGTGTTGAAGACATTGCGGAATGAGAAATTGTATGCTAAATTCTCCAAATGTGAATTTTGGCTAAGGGAAGTTCAATTCCTTGACCATATCGTGAATAAAGAAGGTATTCAAGTAGATCCGGGAAAGATAGAAACGGTGAAGAGTTGGGGACGACCGACTACGCCTACGGAAATTCGAAGTTTTCTCGGATTGGCCGGTTATTATCGTCGGTTTATCCAAGACTTTTCTAAGGTCGCTTCTCCTTTGACGAAGTTGATAAGAAAGAATGTAAGGTTCAATTGGGAAAATGAGCAAGAAATTGCTTTTCAATTGTTAAAAGAGAAGTTGTGTCAAGTTCCGGTGTTAGTGTTGCCGGAAGGGGTAGAAGACATGACGGTTTATTGTGATGCTTCTTTAAATGGGCTCGGGTGTGTTCTAATGCAAAGGGGTAAAGTCATCGCTTACGCCTCTCGACAATTAAAGGAACACGAAAAGAGATACCCGACTCATGATCTTGAATTGGCGGCGGTGGTTCATGCATTGAAAATTTGGTGCCACTACTTGTATGGTGTCAAGTGTACGATTTATTCGGATCACAAGAGTTTGAAACATTTCTTTAATCAACGAGATTTGAATTATCGTCAACGTAGGTGGATGGATGTGGTAAAAGATTATGATTGCGAGATACTCTATCATCCGGGTAAGGCGAACGTGGTCGCGGATGCGTTAAGTAGAAAGCGTCAACATCCGGCGATACGAGTAGGATCGTTACGCATGATTATTACTAATGATTTTCTTGTAAAGCTTGGTGAGATTCAAATTGAAGCCTTTGTTCACAACAAGCATGAAGAGCGGATTGTGGGGTAAACGGAGTCTATTACTTTAGGCCCGCATGGTTTGTTGTCTTTTCAAGAAAGAGTGTGGGTGCCTAAGATGGGTGGTTACCGACAAGTGCTCCTTGATGAAGCACATATGTCAAAGTATTCCATTCATCCGGGTGCAACGAAAATGTACCTTGATTTAAAGAAGGAGTATTGGTGGCCGGGCATGAAACGTGATGTTGTTAAGTATGTTGAACAATGCGTCACATGTTTGCAAGTTAAAGCTGAACACCAAAAGCCGTACGGTAAGTTACAACCATTGGAAGTCCCGAAATGGAAGTGGGAGCACATTACCATGGACTTCATTACCAAGTTACCAAAGACGGCGAGAACCCAATATGATACGATTTGAGTGATAGTTGATCGATTGACGAAGAGTGCTTTGTTTCTTCCCATTCGAGAAACGATATCATCAGAGACTTTGTCTAAGTTGTTTATCAAAGAGGTGATACCAAGGCATGGGGTTCCTATATCCATTGTTTCGGATCGAGATACTCGTTTCACGTCTAGGTTTTGGAATAAGTTTCATGAAGATATGGGTACTCAATTGAAAATGAGCACGGCGTATCATCCTCAAACGGACGGTCAAACCAAGCGTACGAACCAAACATTGGAGGATATGTTAAGGGCGTGTATCATCGACTTTGGTGGTAGTTGGGATGAGCACTTACCATTGGTGGAATTCTCGTACAATAATAGTTACCACACTAGTATTGGAATGCCACCTTATGAGATGATGTATGGGCGTAGATGTCGAACTCCCATTTGTTGGGGAGAAGTGGGTCAACGAGAAATCGGGAGTACCGATTTGGTTTTGGAGACGAATTGTAAGATTGAGTTGATTCGGGCTCGACTTAAGGCGGCGCAAGATAGACAAAAATCTTATGCCGATAAAGGTAGACGATCGATTGAATTTCAAGAAGGTGACATGGTGATGCTTAAGGTTTCACCATGGAAAGGTGTTATTCGGTTTTGAAAGCGAGGAAAGTTAGCTCCTCGATTTATTGGTCCTTTCAAGGCTTTGGAACGTGTTGGTGAGGTTGCTTATAGACTAGAGTTGCCCGAAGAGCTTGCGGGGATTCATAATACGTTTTACGTTTCCCATCTCTTTAGGAGTCTTGCGGATGACTCGACTTGGGTGCCGTTAGATGAGATTACGTTGAATAACAAGCTAGAGTATGCAGAAGAACCGATTGCAATCCTCGATGAGAAGGTTAAGATGTTGCGAAACAAGGAAGTGAGAACCTTCAAAGTGCAATGGAGACATCGAAAGGGTTCCGAGTTTACATGGGAATCCGAAGAGTTTCTTTTGGTTTATCTTCTGGCTTGTCATGCGGCTTGGATCGTGAGGACGCGCTCCGATTCAAGTGGGGGAGAGTTGTAACATCCCGTTTTCCCCGAATATGACATAAGGTGCGCATCTAACTCCGTGTACGTTTAATATTGTAGCTATGTTTGAGTTTGTATAGTTCAAATATTGAAAATATTGGAAAATGGTTTGATCAGGCCTTCTGTCGCGTCTGAAGGTGTCCCATCGCGTCCTAGTGTGTCGCGATACGCGACAAAGTGGGCTGAAATGTGACAGCTCTAGAACCCCAGTTCTGTCAAGGTTATCGCATTTGAATTATGTTTATCGTGTTTGGTTGTCGCGAAATGCGACAAATGTTACTGTTTGACAATTTTAGCCATTTTAATTGGAATCTTTTAGGGGTGTTTAGGTCTTTTCACCTATAGCCGGCTTTTGAGACTTTAAGGCTGCTTCAACCTTATCCCCTCTCCATTTATGACTTTTCCATTTAATTGAATTAAAGTTTAGAGAGAGAGTGAAGTTTTAAGAGTGAGAAAGCTTATTTTGGTGAAGAAGAAGGTTGAATCTTGCCCGAACCCAAGTGTTAAAGTTGTTCCTCGTGTCTCTAGCTACACTTTGATAGTCTCGGTAAGTTCTAACTCTATGTTTTGAGTTTATTTAAGTTTGAGATAGGGTTTGGCTCGTATGGAGCTTGTGTGACCCAATTAAAGGTGAAATGGGTGGGTTTTGGGTTAGATTTATGAAAATGAACCCTAATGGCCATAACCTAGGGTTTGGTCTTATGATTTGGGGTTGTAAGTATTAGATTGTGTTGTTAAGCATTAAAACACTTGTTAAAGGTTGAAAGAATTGTAAATGGGTCATGTTTGACTAAGTTTGAAAGAGTAAGTGTTAAAATGGGTCAAATGAGTACTAGTTGACCTACTTGAGTGAAATGGGTATGAAATGCCCTAAGTTTGTGCTAGTTGAAGTTTGTAGACTTGAATTCATTAGCTTTAGTGATTTAATATGAGTCTTGGCCATTTATGGGCGGTTGTGGTGTAGTTGAGTCATTTAATGCAATTTGGGTCATTAAATGCTCAAGTGTAAGCATTGTGGTTAATTCCACTAGTTGTGTAATTGAATGTGTACTTAATGAATTAGGTACATTGCTTTGAAGTTCGGAAGTGCACAATCATCATCCTTGTGTCAAGGTGAGTGGAATAAGTATACATGTACTTATATAATGTGTTGATTTGTATGATTGGATATGTGTTGTCCAAGTTAGTGTCATATGTGTTGTACGCTAACGTTTTACGAATGGATATGTGTTGTCCAAGTTAGTGTTATATGTGTTGTACGCTAACGTTTTACGAATGGATATGTATTGTCCAATTTAGTGATATATGTGTTGTACACTAACGATCTTATGAACGGTTATGTGTTGTCCAAGGGTTAGTGATATATGTGTTGTACGCTAACGACTGTAGTGACCCGAACTTTTCCATGTTTATATATATTAAATGAAATTGGTATATTTACATGATTAAATGTTTTCAACATGTTAAGCAATCAAACTTGTTAAGACTTGATTATTTGAAATGTGCTTCATATAGACAATTGACCACCCAAGTTGACCGGCGATTCACGAACGCTAAAAATTTGTAAAAACTACATGATGATATATATATATATATATATATATATATATGTATATATATATATATATATATATGTATATATATATATATATATGTATATATATATATATATGTATATATATATATATATATGTATATATATATATATATATATATATATATATATATATATATATATATATATATATATGGTTAACATGAGATTATGATAAGTAAGTATCTCACTAATTATATTAACAATGAGTGATATACATAAAAATGAGTTTATTGAATTAAGAAACTCGAAACGATATATATAACGATTATCGTTATAACAACGTCTTACTAAATACATATGAATCATATTAAGATATTGATACACTATGTTTAATATGATAAAATTATAATTAAGTATATCATTAAGTGTGTTAACAATGAACTACATATGTAAAACAAGAATACTAACTTAAGAATTTCGAAACGAGGCATATATGTAACGATTATCGTTGTAAAACCATTTAACTGTATATATATCATATTAAGATATATTAATACATCATATTATTATGATAATGTAATAATTTAACATCTATTTAGATATAATAAACAATGGGTTAACAACATTTAACAAGATCGTTAACCTAAAGGTTTCAAAACAACATTTACATGTAACGACTAACGATGACTTAACGAATCAGTTAAAATGTATTTACATGTAGTGTATTAATATGTATTCATACACTTTTGAAAGACTTCAATACACTTATCAAAATTCTTCTGCTTAACAAAAATGCTTACAATTACATCCTCATTCAGTTTCATCAACAATTCTACTCGTATGCACCCGTATTCGTACTCGTACAATACACAACTTTTAGATGTATGTACTATTGGTATATACACTCCAATGATCAGCTCTTAGTAGCCCATGTGAGTCACCTAACATGTGTGGGAACCATCATTTGGCAACTAGCATGAAATATCTCATAAAATTACAAAAATATTAGTAATCATTCATGACTTATTTACATGTAAACAAAATTACACATCCTTTATATCTAATCCATATACCAACGACCAAAAACACCTACAAACACTTTAATTCTTCAATTTTATTCATCTAATTGATCTCTCTCAAGTTCTATCTTCAAGTTCTAAGTGTTCTTCATAAATTCTATAAGTTCTAGTTTCATAAAATCAAGAATACTTCCAAGTTTGCTAGCTTACTTCCAATCTTGTAAAGTGATCATCCAACCTCAAGAAATCTTTCTTATTTATAGTAAGATATCTTTCTAATACAAGGTAATACTCATATTCAAACTTTGTTTCAATATCTATAACTATAACAATCTTATTTCGAGTGATGATCTTACGTGAACTTGTTTTCGTGTCATGATTCTGCTTCAAGAACTTTCAAGCCATCCAAGGATCCTTTGAAGCTAGATCCATTCGTCTCTTTTCTAGTAGGTTTATCCACAAAACTTGAGGTATTAATGATGTTCATAACATCATTCGATTCATACATATAAAGCTATCTTATTCGAAGGTTTAAACTTGAAATCACTAGAACATAGTTTAGTTAATTCTAAACTTGTTCGCAAACAAAAGTTAATCCTTCTAACTTGACTTTTAAAATCAACTAAACACATGTCCTATATCTATATGATATGCTAACTTAATGATTTAAATCCTGAAAACAAGAAAAACACCGTAAAACCGGACATACGCCGTCGTAGTAACACCGCGGGCTGTTTTGGGTTTGATAATTAAAAACTATGATAAACTTTGATTTAAAAGTTGTTCTTTTGGGAAAATAATTTTTCTTATGAACATGAAACTATATCCAAAAATCATGGTTAAACTCAAAGTGGAAGTATGTTTTTCAAAATGGTCATCAAGACGTCGTTCTTTCGACTGAAATGACTACCTCTTACAAAAATGACTTGTAACTTATATTTCCGACAATAAACCTATACCTTTTCTGTTTAGATTCATAAAATAGAGTTCAATATGAAACCATAGCAATTTGATTCACTCAAAACGGATTTAAAACGAAGAAGTTATGGGTAAAACAAGATTGGATATTTTTTTATTGTTGTAGCTACGGGAAATATTGTAACAATTCTATACAAATCATATCCTAGCTAAATTATATTGTATTATACATGTATTCTAATATATTATGTAATCTTGGGATACCATAGACACGTATGCAAATGTTTTGACATATCATATCGACCCATGTATATATATTATTTAGAACAACCATAGACACTCTATATGCAGTAATGTTGGAGTTAGCTATACAGGGTTGATGTTGATTCCAAAAATATATATACTTTGAGTTGTGATCTAGCCTGAGAAGTGTATACACTGGGTCGTGGATTGATTGAAGATAATATATATCGATTTATTTCTGTACATCTAATTGTGGACAACTAGTTGTAGATTACTAACGAGGACAGCTGACTTAATAAACTTAGAACATTAAAACGTATTAAAAATGTTGTAAATATATTTTGAACATACTATGATATATATGTACATATTTGTTATAGGTTCGTGAATCGACCAGTGGCCAAGTCTTACTTCCCGACGAAGTAAAAATCTGTAAAAGTGAGTTATAGTCCCACTTTTAAAATCTATTATTTTTTTTGGGATGAGAATACATGCGATTTTATAAATGTTTTACAAAATAGACACAAGTAATCGAAAATACTTTCTATGTTGGATTATCGAACCGAATATGCCCCTTTTTAGCTTGGTAGCCTAAGAATTAGGGAAATGGCCCCTAATTGACGCGAATCCTAAAGATAGATCTATTTGGCCCAACAAGCCTCATCCGAGTTACGGATGCTTTAGTACTTCGATTTATCATATCCGATGAGAGTCCCGGAATGATGAGGATATTCTATATGCATCTTGTTAAGGTCGGTTACCAGGTGTTCAACATATGAATGATTTTTATCTCTATGCAGTTTGCAAAAAGCCTGATATGAGATGTGTTATAAAAATGAAATCTTGTGGTCTATTATTATGATTTGATAATATGTAGGTTAAACCTATAACTCACCAATAATTTTGTTGACGTTTTAAGCATGTTTATTCTCAGGTGATTTTTAAGAGCTTCCGCTGTTGCATACTAAATTAAGGACAAGATTTGGAGTCCATGCTTGTATAATATTGTTTAAAAACTGCATTCGAAGACTTATGTTGATGTGTAATATTATTGTAAACCATTATGTAATGGTCGTGTGAAAAACGCTATATTTTAGATTATCATTATTTGATAATCATCGTAATATTTTAAAGGTTATGGTTTGTTCTAAAATCAAATGCAGTCTTTGAAAAACGTCTCATATAGAGGTCAAAACCTCGCAACGAAATCAATTAATATGGAACGTTTATAATCAATATGAATGGGACATTTCAGTTGGTATCTGAGCGTTGGTCTTAGAGAACCAGAAATTTGCATTAGTGTGTCTTATCGAGTTTTTTAGGATACATTAGTGAGTCTAGACTTCGACCGTGTTTTCTTTAAAAACAATTGCTTAACACTTTTGTTGGAAACTATATATTATTAACATGTAAATATTATGTGATATATTAACCTCATAATGTGTTTGATATTGTGTGATAGATGTCTACCACTAGTACAAATCCCATCGATTCACCTAATATTAATGAAGGGTCGAATATATTTTGGGAAGATTCACAAATTCCCGAAGAGGAACCGGAAGAAGAGGAACCGGAAGAGGAGGAACCGGAAGAGGAGGAACCAGATGAAGAAGAGGTTCCGGAGAAAGAAATATTGATACCTATAGTAAATCGATTAAATAAAAGAAAATCCTCAACCAACGGACCAAAGTTAATAATGGTCAATGGTGTTTCCGCCGAGGAAGCAAAATATTGGGAAGATTACCAATTTTCCGATGAATCAGATCCCTATGATGATTCCGATGATGTTATAGAAATTACCTCGACCCAATTTAATAAAGCAAAAGAAAATAATAAGGGAAAAGGTATAAAAATAGAGAAATCCAATTCCAACCCCGATGAACTTTATATGTATCGGCAACATCCGTATTTTCTAAAATGTAACAATGACCCGGGAACCTCTAAACCACCAGGTTTTTCTAAATCATTGTGGAAAACGATGGCTCGTATTAGAGGAACACCATATATTCCTAGAAAATTAGGAAAACGAATCAAGTCCGAAGAAGAAGAAACCAGTGATTCAGATTAGAGGGTTGTAATCATGTTTTATATTATATGTATTGTAGTGTGCTTATACTTTTATGTTCTATGTAAAAATTGCTTGTATTGTTTGTTAATTATCTTTTATGAATCTAACCCTCGTCTATTTTTTACAGTATAAAAACACAAAAATGGGCGTTATGGGTAGACAATTGAATATTTTAGAAGACCTACCAGAGGATATGATTGATGAAATCTTGTCTAGAGTCGGTCAGAATTTATCAGCACAATTAGTTATGGCGAAATTAACTTGTCAAACATTTTAAAGACTTTCCAGAAATGCCTTAGTTTATAAAAGGCTTTCCTTTGATAGGTGGGGTATATCACATTGGGGAGACCGTAAGTTACGCCGTGTTTTCTTTAAAGCGTTAAATGCGGGGAACCCAAATGCAATTTTATGCTACGGGTTAAGAAACTATTTTGACTCAACATATCCCAACATAGGATTTCGTGAATTAGAAAGAGCTTCTAACATACAACATAAAGAAGCATGTTATGCTTACGGGTTAGTGATGTTCGCTTCTTACCAAAGTGAGAAAAAGAACATCGGATTGCAACTTTTAAATAAAACCTTCCCACAAGTGACGGATTCAGTAGTTGGGGTGAGAAACAAGGTTTTTAGATTATTACGGGGCTGTTGGACATTACGAAACCCTCGTCCTTTTGACGACATTTTAACATGTTGTTTTGTCAACGGTCACAACGGTTATGTTCCACAAGACCAAGGATGGGAAGTAGTCTTAGTAAAACCAAAATGCATGACTTGTTTCTGGACGTATGAATTACGTGTCTTTATTTCCTTTGTTGAACGACTTGCGTATTAACTAGAATTGTCTTCACAACTGTTTTGTATCAGAGTTTTTATGTGCTATATTTCATGCTATATGTAAAATAGCGGTATTGTAAGTTTGCAAAATATTGTATAAAAGTTTGAATGTGAAATATTATTATAATCAGTTTTTCATATAGAATTGTAGTAGTTGAATTGTATGTTAGCTACTAAGTATGAACTTAACGGGTAGGTATTACCCGAATTAAAACTTATAAAACGCTAATATGAAGAAAAAGCTTTTTTAAATGAGTTCATATTATGCTACGGAATACTATTGACTACTCTTAATATTCTATATGATTAACTTAATTCTTTTGGCTATTTTTGAAGGAAATGGCACCGACTATTCGACACACCATGAATATGAACGAAGAGGAATTTCGTACCTTTCTTGCTGCAAACATAGCCGCAGTACAGGCTGCGCTACATACCAACAATAATTCTGAATCTAGCAATGCAGCTAACGGCGCAAGAAATCGTGTAGGATGCTCCTACAAAGAATTCACTGCCTACAAACCTTTGGAATTTGATTTAAACCGAAGGACCAATTGGATTGAAACTGTGGACCGAGAAAGTCGAATCGGTGTTTGCCATAAGTAAGTGTACTGAAGAAGACAAAGTTAAGTACTCTACGCATACCTTCACAGGTACTGCGTTAACGTGGTGGAACACCTATCTTGAACAGGTAGGACAAAATGCTGCTTACGCACTACCATGGTCGGCATTCAAGCAATTGATGAACGAGCAGTACCGTCCTAGAAACGAAGTCAATAAACTCAAGGCAGAACTTAGAGAGTTACGAACACAAGGGTTTGATGTTACCACATATGAACGACGATTTACAGAGTTGTGCCTATTGTGTCCGGGAGCATTCGAAGATGGAGAAGAGAAGATCGACGCATTTGTAAAAGGGTTACCAGTAAGGATTCAAGAAGATGTGAGTTCACACGAGCCCGCTTCTATACAGAAGGCAAGTCGAATGGCTCATAAACTCATAAATCAGATTGAGGGAAGAATTAAAGAGCAGGCGGCCGAAGAAGCCAACACGAAACAACTCAAGAGGAAGTGGGAGGAAAATGGTGACAAGAGTCACCAGTACAACAACAACAACAATTACAACCACAATCGCAACAACTATCCCAACAACCGCAACAACAATCGCAACAATAACCGTAATCCTAACAATAACTACAACAAACATCCCAACAACAACAACAACAACAACTACAACAACCATTTCAACAACAATAACAATCCCAACAACAACCTCAATAACAACAACGGCAACAAAAACCAAAAACAGCCATGTCATAGGTGTGAAGAAAATCATCAGGGGTTTTGCACGACATTTTGCAACAGGTGTAAAAGAAATGGTCGTAGCGCGACAAAGTGTGAGATCTACGGACCAAAATTTAACAGAACTAAAGGAACAAATAATGTCGGAACAAGTAATGCCGAAACGAATAGTGTCGGAGCAAGTAACACCAACGCTGTTTGTTATAAATGTGGAAAACCGGGCCACATTATTAGAAATTGCCCGAATCAGGGGAATATTAATGGGCAGGGCCTTGGAAGAGTTTTCAATATTAATGCGGCAGAAGCACAGGAAGACCTGGAGCTTGTTACGGGTACGTTTCTTATTGACGATAAATCTGCTTATGTTTTATTTGATTCGGGTGCGGATAGAAGCTATATGAGTAGAGAATTTTTTGCTAAATTAAGTTGCCCATTGACGCCTTTGGATAGTAAATTTTTAGTCGAATTAGCAAACGGTAAATTAATTTCAGCAGATAATATATGTCGGGAGAGAGAAATTAAACTGGGGGATGAAATGTTTAAAATTGATTTAATACCAGTCGAGTTAGGGAGTTTTGATGTAATAATTGGCATGAACTGGTTGAAAAAGGTGAGAGCAGAGATCGTTTGTTACAAAATGCAATTCGTATTATACGAGAAAAAGGAAAACCCTTAATGGTGTACGGAGAAAAGAGCAAGTTAAATCTTATTAGTAACCTGAAGGCACAAAAACTAATAAGAAAAGGTTGCTATGCTGTGCTAGCACACGTCGGGAAAGTCAATTCCGAAGAAAAGAACATCAATGATGTTCCCGTCGCAAAAGAATTTCCCGATGTATTTTCGAAAGAATTACCGGGACTACCTCCACACCGATCCGTTGAATTTCAAATAGACCTTGTACCGGGAGTTGCACCAGTAGCTCGTGCTCCATACAGACTCGCACCCAGCGAAATGAAGGAACTTCAGATCCAGTTACAGGAACTTTTAGAACGTGGTTTCATTCGACCAAGCACATCACCATGGGGAGCTCCTATTTTGTTTGTCTAGAAGAAAGATGGTACATTCAGGTTGTGTATCGACTACCGAGAGTTGAACAAACTTACCATCAAGAACCGCTACCCACTACCGAGAATCGACGACTTATTTGATCAACTACAAGGCTCGTCTGTTTATTCGAAGATCGATTTACGTTCTGGATATCATCAAATGCGGGTAAAGGAGGATGATATTCCAAAGACTGCTTTTAGGACGCGTTACGGTCATTACGAGTTTATGGTTATGCCGTTTGGATTGACTAACGCACCAGCTGTGTTCATGGACCTCATGAACCGAGTGTGTGGGCCATATCTTGACAAGTTTGTCATTGTTTTCATCGATGACATACTTATTTACTCAAAGAATGATCAAGAGCACGAAGAACATTTGAGAAAAGTGCTAGAGTTGCTGAGAAAAGAAAAACTGTACGCTAAGTTTTCAAAGTGTGCATTTTCGTTGGAAGAAGTTCAATTCCTCGGTCACATAGTGAACAAAGAAGGTATTCTGGTGGATCCAGCAAAGATTGAAACCGTTGAAAAGTGGAAAACCCCGAAAACTCTGAAACACATACGCCAGTTTTTAGGACTAGCTGGTTACTACAGAAGGTTCATCCAAGACTTTTCCAGAATAGCAAAACCCTTGACTGCATTAATGAATAAAGGGAAGAAATTTGAATGGAAGGATGAACAAGAGAAAGCGTTTCAGTTATAGAAGAAAAAGTTAACTGCGACACCTATATTGTCATTACCTGAAGGGAATGATGATTTTGTGATATATTGTGACACCTCAAAGTAAGGTCTCTGTTGTGTATTAATGCAACGAATGAAGGTAATTGCTTATGCGTCTAGACAATTGAAGATTCACGAGCAGAATTATACGACGCATGATTTGGATTTAGGTGCGGTTGTTTTTGCATTACAGACTTGGAGGCACTACTTATATGGGGTCAAAAGTATTATATATACCGACCATAAAAGTCTTCAACACATATTTAATCAGAAACAACTGAACATGAGGCAGCATAGGTGGATTGAATTGTTGAATGATTATGACTTTGAGATTCGTTACCACCCGGGGAAGGCAAATGTGGTAGCCGGCGCCTTGAGCAGAAAGGACAGAGAACCCATACGAGTAAAATCTATGAATATAACGATTCACAATAACCTTACTACTCAAATAAAGGAGGCGCAACAAGGAGTTTTAAAAGAGGAAAATTTAAAGAATGAAATACCCAAAGGATCGGAGAAGCATCTTAATATTCGAAAAGACGGAACCCGGTATAGGGCTGAAAGAATATGGGTACCAAAATTTAGAGATATGAGATAAATGGTACTTAGAGAAGCTCATAAAACCAGATACTCAATACATCCTAGAACGGGGAAGATGTACAAGGATCTCAAGAAACATTTTTTGGTGGCCAGGTATGAAAGCCGATGTTGCTAAATACGTATGAGAATGTTTGACGTGTTCTAAGGTCAAAGCTGAACATCAGAAACCATCAGGTCTACTTCAACAACCCGAAATCCCAGAATGGAAATGGGAAAACATTACCATGGATTTTATTACTAAATTGCCAAGGACTGCAAGTGGTTATGATACTATTTGGGTAATAGTCGATCGTCTCACCAAATGAGCACACTTTCTGCCAATGAGAGAAGATGATAAAATGGAGAAGTTGGCGAGATTATACTTGAAGGAAGTTGTCTCTAGACATGGAATACCAATCTCTATTATCTCTGATAGAGATGACAGATTTGTTTCAAGGTTTTGGCAGACATTACAACAAGCATTGGGAACTCGTCTAGACATGAGTACTGCCTATCATCCACAAACTGATGGGCAGAGCGAAAGGACAATACAGACTCTTGAAGACATGCTACGAGCATGTGTTATTGATTTTGGAAACGGTTGGGATCGACATCTACCATTAGCAGAATTTTTCTGCAACAAAAGTTACCACTCGAGTATCGAAATGGCACCGTTCAAAGCACTTTATGGTAGAAAGTATAGATCTCCAATTTGTTGGAATGAATTGGGGGATAGACTGATTACGGGTCTGGAGATAATCCAATAAACTACAGAGAAAATCATCCAAATTCAATAACGGTTGAAAACTGCTCAGAGTCGACAAAAGAGCTACGCGGAACTTAAAAGGAAAGATATAGAATTTGAAATTGGGGAGATGGTCATACTTAAGGTTTCGCCTTGCAAAGGCGTTGTTCGATTTGGTAAACGGGAGAAACTGAATCCAAGATACATTGGACCATTCAAGATTTTAGATCGTGTCGGACTAGTAGCCTACCGACTTGAATTACCTCAACAACTCGCCAATGTACATAATACCTTTCACGTTTCGAATCTGAAGAAGTGCTTAGCCAAAGAAGATCTCACTATTCCTTAAGACGAAATTAAAATCAATGAAAAACTACAATTCATTGAAGAACCCATCGAGATAATGGATCGTGAGGTTAAAAGGCTGAAGCAAAATAAGATACCGATCATCAAGGTTTGATGGAATGCTCGTAGGGGACCCGAGTTCACCTGGGAGCGTGAAGATCAAATGAATCTGAAATACCCGTACCTATTTCCAGAAGATTCGTCAACACCTTCAACAGCTTAAAATTTCGGGACGAAATTTATTTAACGGGTAGGTACTATAGTGACCCGAATTTTTTATGTTTATATATATTAAAAGAAATTGGTATATTTACATGATTAAATGTTTTCAACATGTTAAGCAATCAAACTTGTTAAGACTTGATTATTTGATATATATATATATATATATATATATATATATATATATATATATATATATATATATATATATATATATATATATATATATATATATATATATATATATATATATGGTTAACATGATATTATGATAAAAAAAGTATCTCACTAAGTATATTAACAATGAGTGATATACATAAAAATGAGTTTATTGAATTAAGAAACTCGAAACGATATATATAACGATTATCGTTATAACCACGTCTTACTAAATACATATGAATCATATTAAGATATTGATACACTATGTTTAACATGATAAAATGATAATTAAGCATATCATTAAGTGTGTTAACAATGAACTACATATGTAAAACAAGACTACTAACTTAAGAATTTCGAAACGAGGCATATATGTAACGATTATCGTTGTAACAACATTTAACTGTATATATATATCATATTAAGATATATTAATACATCATATTATTATGATAATGTAATAATTTAACATCTCTTTAGATATAATAAACAATGGGTTAACAACATTTAACAAGATCGTTAACCTAAAGGTTTCAAAACAATATTTACATGTAACGACTAACGATGACTTAACGACTCATTTAAAATGTATATGCATGTAGTGTTTTAATATGTATTCATACACTTTTGAAAGACTTCAAGACACTTATCAAAATACTTCTACTTAACAAAAATGCTTACAATTACATCCTCGTTCAGTTTCATCAACAATTCTACTCGTATGCACCCGTATTCGTACTCGTACAATACACAACTTTTAGATGTATGTACTATTGGTATATACACTCCAATAATCAGCTCTTAGCGGCCCATGTGAGTCACCTAACACATGTGGAAACCATCATTTGGAAACTAGCATGAAATATCTCATAAAATTACAAAAATATTAGTAATCATTCATGACTTATTTACATGTAAACAAAATTACACATCCTTTGTATCTAATCCATATACCAATGACCAAAACCACCTACAAACACTTTCATTCTTCAATTTTCTTCATCTAATTGATCTCTCTCAAGTTCTATCTTCAAGTTCTAAGTGTTCTTCATAAATTCTGTAAGTTCTAGTTTCATAAAATCAAGAATACTTCCAAGTTTGCTAGCTTACTTCCAATCTTGTAAAGTGATCATCCAATCTCAAGAAATCTTTCTTATTTATAGTAAGATATCTTTCTAATACAAGGTAATACTCATATTCAAACTTTGATTCAATTTCTATAACTATAACAATCTTATTTCGAGTGATGATCTTACTTGAACTTGTTTTCGTGTCATGATTCTGCTTCAAGAACTTTCAAGCCATCCAAGGATCCTTTGAAGCTAGATCCATTTGTCTCTTTTCTAGTAGGTTTATCCACAAAACTTGAGGTAGTAATGATGTTCATAACATCATTCGATTCATACATATAAAGCTATCTTATTCGAAGGTTTAAACTTGAAATCACTAGAACATAGTTTAGTTAATTCTAAACTTGTTAGCAAACAAAAGTTAATCCTTCTAACTTGACTTTTAAAATCAACTAAACACATGTCCTATATCTATATGATATGCTAACTTAATGATTTAAAACCTGGAAACACGAAAAACACCGTAAAACCGGACATACGCCGTCGTAGTAACAACGCGGGCTGTTTTGGGTTTGATAATTAAAAACTATGATAAACTTTGATTTAAAAGTTGCTCTTCTGGGAAAATAATTTTTCTTATGAACATGAAACTATATCCAAAAATTATGGTTAAACTCAAAATGAAAGTATGTTTTTCAAAATGGTCATCAAGACGTCGTTCTTTCAACTGAAATGACTACCTCTTACAAAAAAAACTTGTAACTTATATTTCCGACTATAAACCTATACTTTTCTATTTAGATTCATAAAATAGAGTTCAATATGAAACCATAGCAATTTGATTCACTCAAAACGGATTTAAAACGAATAAGTTATGGGTAAAACAAGATTGGATATTTTTTGATTGTTGTAGCTACGGAAATATTGTAACAATTCTATACAAATCATATCCTAGCTAACTTATATTGTATTATACATGTATTCTAATATATTATGTAATCTTGGGATACCATAGACACGTATGCAAATGTTTTGACATATCATATCGACCCATGTATATATATTATTTGGAACAACCATAGACACTCTATATGCAGTAATGTTGGAGTTAGCTATACAGGGTTGAGGTTGATTCCAAAAATATATATACTTTGAGTTGTGATCTAGCCTGAGACGTGTATACACTGGGTCATGGATTGATTCAAGATAATATATATCAATTTATTTCTGTACATCTAATTGTGGACAACTAGTTGTAGATTACTAACGAGGACAGCTGACTTAATAAACTTAAAACATTAAAACGTATTAAAAATGTTGTAAATATATTTTGAACATACTTTGATATATATGTACATATTTGTTATAGGTTCGTGAATCGACCAGTGGCCAAGTCTTACTTCCCGACGAAGTAAAAATATGTGAAAGTGAGTTATAGTCTCACTTTTAAAATCTATTATTTTTTTTGGGATGAGAATA
This sequence comes from Rutidosis leptorrhynchoides, assembly GCF_046630445.1. NCBI lineage: Eukaryota > Viridiplantae > Streptophyta > Magnoliopsida > Asterales > Asteraceae > Rutidosis > Rutidosis leptorrhynchoides. Next base: position 148,309,090 of record NC_092340.1, on the reverse strand, counting down.
CATGCGATTTTATAAATGTTTTACAAAATAGACACAAGTAATCGAAAATACTTTCTATGTTGGATTATCGAACCGAATATGCCCCTTTTTAGCTTGGTAGCCTAAGAATTAGGGAAATGGCCCCTAATTGACGCGAATCCTAAAGATAGATCTATTTGGCCTAACAAGCCTCATCCGAGTTACGGATGCTTTAGTACTTCGATTTATCATATCCGATGAGAGTCCCGGAATGATGGGGATATTCTATATGCATCTTGTTAAGGTCGGTTACCAGGTGTTCAACATATGAATGATTTTTATCTCTATGCAGTTTGCGAAAAGCCTGATATGAGATGTGTTATAAAAATGAAATCTTGTGGTCTATTATTATGATTTGATAATATGTAGGTTAAACCTATAACTCACCAATAATTTTGTTGACGTTTTAAGCATGTTTATTCTCAGGTGATTATTAAGAGCTTCCGCTATTGCATACTAAATTAAGGACAAGATTTGGAGTCCATGCTTGTATAATATTGTTTAAAAACTGCATTCAAAGACTTATGTTGATGTGTAATATTATTGTAAACCATTATGTAATGGTCGTGTGAAAAACGCTATATTTTAGATTATCATTATTTGATAATCATCGTAATATTTTAAAGGTTATGGTTTGTTCTAAAATCAAATGCAGTCTTTGAAAAACGTCTCATATAGAGGTCAAAATCTCGCAACGAAATCAATTAATATGGAACATTTATAATCAATATGAACGGGACATTTCGGCATGCATACCATTTCATAATACATCCAACTATAATTGACTTAATAATAATCTTGATGAATTTCAACGACTCGAATGCAACGTCTTTCAAAATATGCCATGAATGACTCCAAGTAATATCTCTAAAATGAGCAAATGCACAGCGGAAGATTTCTTTAACACCTGAGAATAAACATGCTTTAAAGTGTCAACCAAAAGGTTGGTGAGTTCATTAGTTTATCATAATCATTCATTTCCATTAATTTATTAGACCACAAGAATTTCATTTCCAGTTCTCATAAATATACGTCCCATGCATATAGACAAAAATCCTTCATATGGTGAACACCTGGTAACCGACATTAACAAGATGCATATAAGAATATCCCCTATCATTCCGGGAAATCCTTCGGACATAATAAAAATGAATTCAAAGTACTAAAGCATCCGGTACTTTGGATGGGGTTCGTTAGGCCCAATAGATCTATCTTTAGAATTCGCGTCAATTAGTAGATCGGTTTACTAATTCTTAGGTTACCAAGCAAAAGGGGCATATTCGGCTTCGATCATTCACCCATATAATGTAGTTTCAATTACTTGTGTCTATTTCATAAAACATTTATAAAAATTGCGCATGTATTCTCAGCCCAAAAATATAAAGGGTAAAAAGGCAAATGAAACTCACCATACTGTATTTTGTAGTAAAAATACATATAACGTCATTGAACAAATGCAAGGTTGGCCTCGGATTCACGAACCTAAATTAATTATATATATTTATGTGATGGTCAATATTTGTCTAACAAATTAGATCAAGTCATAGTGTATCACAATCCTAAGGCTCGAGAATAATATGTAAAGGTCAACAAAAGTCAATTTGACTCAAAATAATTTCCAAAATCTATACATGATTAATATATAGTTTAAATATCGTCGTTTTATATTTTTAAAAGATTTATTAGAGTAAATAATATAATTCATTTATTAATAAATAAAATTTTATATTAAAATTTATATAATAAAATATACTTTTATATATATTAAGTAATAAAATTTATAGAGTTCATTTAATATCATAAAGATAATATGATAGGTATTATTAAAGTAATTTTATTACACGTAGTAAAATACGTTTGTATCACATATTTATTTAATAAAATAAAATCTATAATAATAGTAAGTAAAAGTTATATTATTTTGTAATAATAATTATTATTATTCTATTAATAAAAATATCAATATTTATAATTACTAAAAAAGACATTATGATAAAATGATAATTCTAATTATGATAATTTTAATATTTACGATACTTTCTAATATTAACTTTAAAATAATAATTCTATTTAAAATGATAATAATAATGATATTTTATAATAACAATGACATTTCTATTAAAATGATAATTTTTGTTAAAATGATAGTTTTTAATACTAACGATACTTTTAATAATAATAGTAATGATAAAAATAATAAGAACAATAATTTTATCTAAATCAATATCTTATAATATTTTAATTTCATCATGATACTCATACTCATTATTTCCTAATCGTTTCGTTTAATAGCTTTTAATCGTATTTTATATCGTGTTCATAATAATGATAATAATAGTAATCAAAATAATTAGGTGTTACTAATATTAGTTTTAATTACAATAATACTAATAATGATAATTACTATGATATTATTAACGATAATACTAATAACTATTTTAATGATAATAATTAATAATAATAATAACAACAATAACAATAACCATTTTTAAATAATGATATATATATATATATATATATATATATATATATATATATATATATATATATATATTAATAATGATAATAATAATAATAATAATAATAATAATAATAATAATAATAATAATAATAATAATAATAATAATAATAATTAGATAATAATAATAATAATAATACTAATTATAACTTTTACGATAATAACGATAGTAATAATAATAAAAATAACAATTTTTAATGATAATTTATTTTATTGATAAGGATAATAGTAATAATAATATAAAACTAGAACGACGATAATAACGACGATAATAATAATCATTTTTAATAATAATACAAAAATTCAATTGACTATAACTTCAATTCCGTTCATCGAAACCATTCGATATCTAAATGAAAAGTTCTTAATTTTTTGCTATCTTTCCAACGACATGCATATCTTATACCTTATCTCAACTGCATACGTAACTAATTCATGATTCAACATATCCTATCTAATGGCAATATCAAAAGTACAAGCATGCATAATCCTATATTCTCGAGCACTAGTCAGGGATACACTATTAATATATAAAAATTAAATTATGAGTACTCACGTATCAATATTGAGATTCAATATTGCAGGAAAAGTACGTAGACGCAACGGAGATGATAAACACTAGTTTGACTTACGAGCAATACTCCCGAACCATACCCATAACCTCCATAGCTGTAACCCATAATTTCCTTAGCTCTATCCCGCTCGAAAAATAATTTCGAAATCACTCGGACAGCACTCCGTCGTAATATTTTATGTATACTAATAATATCTTGAAATAATATGGATTAAATATATATATATGTAAATCGGTTGAGAGAGTTTAGAGAAAATATTTTCAAGTTTCTATGAAATAATGAAACCTATTGAATTCTGCTTATAATAGATTTTTGAATTATTAAAGTGAATTATTAAAGTATGAATTATTAAAGTGAATTATTAAAGTATGAATTATTAAAGTGAATTATTAAAGTATGAATTATTAAAGTGAATTATTAAAGTATAAATTATTAAAGTGAATTATTAAAGTTAAAGTAAAGTAAAAATAAAGTAAAGGTAAAGTTTAAGTATAGTAAAAGTATAAAACTATGTACGTATAATACGCGTATAAATATATATAATATTAATTTAAATCGTTATATATATTTAATAAAATAAAATATAAATATCGTTATCTTTATCATACAGCTTAAGTAATGAGTTGTCAAAAGTGGTTCTAGATATTTATAAAAGTTATATACGTTTTAATAATAAAGTTCTTTTTAAACTGAAAACGTTTTTGTACGTTTGAAACTAAATCAAATAAATATGATAATTTTGTTTTCCAACTGAAATGTTCCGTTCATATTGATTATAAACATTCTATATTAATTGATTTCGTTGCGAGGTTTTGACCTCTATATGAGACGTTTTTCAAAGACTGCATTTAATTTTAGAACAAACCATAACCTTTAAAATATTACGACGATTATCAAATAATGATAATCTAAAATATAACGTTTTTCACACAACCATTACATAATGGTTTACAATAATATTACACATCAACATAAGTCTTCGAATGCAGTTTTTAAACAATATTATACAAGCATGGACTCCAAATCTTGTCCTTAATTTAGTATGCAACAGCGGAAGCTCTTAATAATCACCTGAGAATAAACATGCTTAAAATGTTAACAAAACTGTTGGTGAGTTATAGGTTTAACCTACATATTATCAAATCATAATAATAGACCACAAGATTTCATTTTTATAACACATCTCATATCAGGCTTTTCGCAAACTGCATAGAGATAAAAATCATTCATATGTTGAACACCTGGTAACCGACCTTAACAAGATGCATATAGAATATCCACATTATTCCGGGACTCTCATCGGATATGATAAATCGAAGTACTAAAGCATCTGTAACTCGGATGAGGCTTGTTGGGCCAAATAGATCTATCTTTAGGATTCGCGTCAATTAGGGGCCATTTCCCTAATTCTTAGGCTACCAAGCTAAAAAGGGGCATATTCGGTTCGATAATCCAACATAGAAAGTATTTTCGATTACTTGTGTCTATTTTTTAAAACATTTATAAAATCGCATGTATTCTCATCCCAAAAAAATAATAGATTTTAAAAGTGGGACTATAACTCACTTTCACAGATTTTTACTTCGTCGGGAAGTAAGACTTGGCCATTGGTCGATTCACGAACCTATAACAGATATGTACATATATATATCAAAGTATGTTCAAAATATATTTACAATATTTTTAATACGTTTTAATGTTTTAAGTTTATTAAGTCAGCTGTCCTCGTTAGTAACCTACAACTAGTTGTCCATAGTTAGATGTACAGAAATAAATCGATATATATTATCTTGGATCAATCCACGAACCAGTGTATACACGTCTCAGGCTAGATCACAACTCAAAGTATATATATTTTTGGAATCAACCTCAACCCTGTATAGCTAACTCCAACATTACTGCATATAGAGTGTCTATGGTTGTTCCAAATAATATATATACATGGGTCGATATGATATGTCAAAACATTTGCATACTTGTCTATGGTATCTCAAGATTACATAATATATTAGAATACATGTAATACAATATAAGTTAGCTAGGATATGATTAATATAGATTTGTTACCAATTTTCACGTAGCTACAACAAGAAAAATTATTCAATCTTGTTTTACCCATAACTTCTTCGTTTTAAATCCGTTTTGAGTGTTTCAAGTTGCTATAGTTTCATATTGAACTTAAGTTTATGAATCTAAACAGAAAAAGTATAAGTTTATAGTCGGAAATACGTTTTGTAAAGGTAGTCATTTCAATCGAAAGAATGACGTCTAGATGACCATTTTGGAAAACATACTTCTACTTTGAGTTTAACCAAGATTTTTGGATATAGTTTCATGTTCATAAGAAAAATCATTTTCCCAGAAGAACAACTTTTAAATCAAAGTTTATCATAGTTTTTAATTAACTAACCCAAAACAGCCCGCGGTGTTACTACGACGGCGTATATCCGATTTTACGGTGTTTTTCGTGTTTCCCGGTTTTAAATCATTAAGTTAGCATATCATATAGATATATAACATGTGTTTAGTTGATTTTAGAAGTCAAGTTAGAAGGATTAACTTTTTTTTGCAAACAAGTTTAGAATTAACTAAACTATGTTCTAGTGATTTCAAGTTTAAACCTTCAAATAAGGTAGTTTTATATATATGAATCGAATGATGTTATGAACACCATTACTACCTAAAGTTTAGTAGGTAAACCTACTAGAAGTGACAAGAAATGATCTAGCTTCAAAGGATCTTTGATGGCTTGAAAGTTCTTGAAGCAGAATCATGATACGAAAACAAGTTCAAGTAAGATTATCACTCGAATTAAGATAGTTATAGTTATGGTTATGGTTATGCCATTTGGGTTGACTAACGCACCAGATGTGTTCATGGACCTCATGAACCGAGTGTGTAGACCATACCTTGACAAGTTTGTCATTGTTTTTATCGATGACATACTTATTTACTCAAAGCATGATCAAGAGCACGAAGAACATTTGAGAAAAGTGCTAGAGTTGTTGAGGAAAGAAAAACTGTACGCTAAGTTTTCAAAGTGTACATTTTGGTTGGAAGAAGTTCAATTCCTCGGTCACATAGTGAACAAAGAAGGTATACAAGTAGATCCGACAAAGATTGAAACCGTTGAAAAGTGGGAAACCCCGAAAACTCCGAAGCATATACGCCAATTTTTAGGACTGGCTGGTTACTACAGAAGGTTCATCCAAGATTTTTCCAAAATAGCAAAACCCTTGACTGCATTAATGCATAAAGGGAAGAAATTTGAATGGAAGGATGAGCAGGAGAAAGCGTTTCAATTGTTGAAGAAAAAGTTAACTACGGCACCTATATTATCATTGCCTGAAGGGAATGATGATTTTGTGATATATTGTGATGCCTCAAAGCAAGACTTCGATTGTGTATTAATACAACGAACGAAGTTAATTGCTTATGCGTCCAGACAATTGAAGATTCACGAGCGAAATTATACGACTCACAATTTGGAATTGGGCGCTGTTGTTTTTGCATTAAAGACTTGGAGGCACTACCTATATGGGGTCAAAAGTATCATATATACCGACCACAAAAGTCTCCAACATATATTTAATCAGAAACAACTAAACATGAGTCAGCGTAGGTGGATTGAGTTATTGAATGATTACGATTTTGAGATTCGTTACCACCCGGGGAAGGCAAATGTGGTAGCCGACGCTTTGAGTAGAAAGGACAGAGAACCAATGCGGGTAAAAGCTATGAATATAATTATTCGTACTAACCTTACTACTCAAATAAAGGATGCGCAACAGGGAGTTGTAAAAGAAGTAAAGTTGAAGAATGAAATACCCAAAGGATCGGAGAAACATCTTAATATCCGAGAAGACGGAACCCGGTATAGGGCTGAAAGAATTTGGGTACCAAAGTTTGGAGATGTGAGAGAAAAGGTACTTAAGGAAGCACATAAAACCAGATATTCAATACATCCCGGAGCGGGGAAGATGTACAAAGATCTCAAGAAATACTTTTGGTAGCCGGGTATGAAAGCCGATATTGCTAGATACGTAGGAGAATGTTTGACGTGTTCTAAGGTCAAAGCTGAACATCAGAAACCATCAGGTCTACTTCAACAATCCGAAATCCCAGAATGGAAATGGGAAAACATTACCATGGATTTCATTACTAAATTGCCAAGGACTGCAAGTAGTTATGATACTATTTGGGTAATAGTCGATCGTCTCACCAAGTCAGCACACTTTCTGCCAATGAGAGAAGATGATAAAATGGAGAAGTTGGTGAGATTATACTTGAAGGAAGTTGTCTCTAGACATGGAATACCAATCTCTATTATCTCTGATAGAGATGGCAGATTTGTTTCAAGGTTTTGGCAGACATTACAACAAGCATTGGGAACTCGTCTAGACATGAGTACTGCCTATCATCCACAAACTGATGGGCAGAGTGAAAGGACGATACAGACTCGTGAAGACATGCTACGAGCATGTGTTATTGATTTTGGAAACGGTTGGGATCGACATCTACCATTAGTAGAATTTTTATACAACAACAGTTACCACTCGAGTATCGAAATGGCACCGTTCGAAGCACTTTATGGTAGAAAGTGCAGATCTCCAATTTGTTGGAATGAATTGGGGGATAGACAGATTACGGGTCCGGAGATAATCCAAGAAACTACAGAGAAAATCATCCAAATTCAACAAAGGTTGAAAACTGCTCAGAGTCGATAAAAGAACTACGCGGACCTTAAAAGGAAAGATATAGAATTTGAAATTGGGGAGATGGTCACACTTAAGGTTTCGCCTTAGAAAGGCGTTGTTCGATTTGGTAAACGGGAGAAACTGAATCCAAGATACATTGGACCATTCAAGATTTTAGATCGTGTCTGACCAGTAGCCTACCGACTTGAATTACCTCAACAACTAGACAATGTACATAATACCTTTCACGTTTCGAATCTGAAGAAGTGCTTAGCCAAAGAAGATCTCACTATTCCTTTAGACGAAATTAAAATCAATGAAAAACTACAATTCATTGAAGAACCCGTCGAGATAATGGATCGTGAGGTTAAAAGGCTGAAGCAAAATAAGATACCGATCGTCAAGGTTCGATGGAATGCTCGTAGGGGACCCGAGTTCACCTGGGAGCGTGAAGATCAAATGAATCTGAAATACCCGTACCTATTTCCAGAAGATTCATCAACACCTTCAACAGCTTAAAATTTCGAGACGAAATTTATTTAACGGGTAGGTACTATAGTGACCCGAACTTTTCCATGTTTATATATATTAAATGAAATTGGTATATTTACATGATTAAATGTTTTCAACATGTTAAGCAATCAAACTTGTTAAGACTTGATTATCTGAAATGTGCTTCATATAGACAATTGACCACCCAAGTTGACCGGCGATTCACGAACGTTAAAAATTTGTAAAAACTACATGATGATATATATATGGATATATATGGTTAACATGAGATTATGATAAGTAAGTATCTCACTAAGTATATTAACAATGAGTGATATACATAAAAATGAGTTTATTGAATTAAGAAACTCGAAACGATATATATAACGATTATCGTTATAACAACGTCTTACTAAATACATATGAATCATATTAAGATATTGATACACTATGTTTAACATGATAAAATGATAATTAATTATATTATTAAGTGTGTTAACAATGAACTACATATGTAAAACAAGACTACTAACTTAAGAATTTCGAAACGAGGCATATATGTAACGATTATCGTTGTAACAACATTTAACTGTATATATATCATACTAAGATATATTAATATATCATAATATCATGATAATGTAATAATTTAACATCTCTTTAGATATAATAAACAATGGGTTAACAACATTTAACAAGATCGTTAACCTAAAGGTTTCAAAACAACATTTACATGTAACGACTAACGATGACTTAACGACTCAGTTAAAATGTATATACATGTAGTGTTTTAATATGTGTTCATACACTTTTGAAAGACTTCAATAAACTTATCAAAATACTTCTACTTAACAAAAATGCTTACAATTACATCCTCGTTCAGTTTCATCAACAATTCTACTCGTATGCACCCGTATTCGTCCTCGTACAATACACAGCTTTTAGATGTATGTACTATTGGTATATACACTCCAATGATCAGCTCTTAGAAGCCCATGTGAGTCACCTAACACATGTGAGAACCATCATTTGGCAACTAGCATGAAATATCTCATAAAATTACAAAAATATTAGTAATCATTCATGACTTATTTACATGTAAACAAAATTACACATCCTTTATATCTTATCCATATACCAACGACCAAAAACACCTATAAACACTTTAATTCTTCAATTTTATTCATATAAGTGATCTCTCTCAAGTTCTATCTTCAAGTTCTAAGTGTTCTTAATAAATTCTACAAGTTCTAGTTTCATAAAATCAAGAATACTTCCAAGTTTACTAGCTCACTTCCAATCTTGTAAAGTGATCATTCAACCTCAAGAAATCCTTGGTGTTTACAGTAAGATATAATTCTAAATCAAGGTAATACTCATATATAAACTTTGATTCAATTCCTATAACTATAACTATCTTAATTCGAGTGATAATCTTACTTGAACTTATTTTCGTGTCATGATTCTGCTTCAAGAACTTTCAAGCCATCCAAGATCCTTTGAAGCTAGATCATTTCTTGTCACTTCTAGTAGGTTTACCTACTAAACTTGAGGTAGTAATGATGTTCATAACATCATTCGATTCATATATATAAAACTACCTTATTTGAAGGTTGAAACTTGAAATCACTAGAACATAGTTTAGTTAATTCTAAACTTATTCGCAAACAAAAGTTAATCCTTCTAACTTGACTTCTAAAATTAACTAAACACATGTTCTATATCTATATGATATGATAACTTAATGATTTAAAATCGGGAAACACGAAAAACACCATAAAATCAGATATACGCCGTCGTAGTAACACCGCGGGCTGTTTTGGGTTAGTTAATTAAAAACTATGATAAACTTTGATTTAAAAGTTGTTCTTCTGGGAAAATGATTTTTCTTATGAACATGAAACTATATCCAAAAATCATGGTTAAACTCAAAGTAAAAGTATGTTTTCCAAAATGGTCATCTAGACGTCATTCTTTCGACTAAAATGACTACCTTTACAAAAACGACTTGTAACCTGTATTTCTGACTATAAACTTACACTTTTTCTGTTTAGATTCATAAACTTAAGTTCAATATGAAACCATAGCAACTTGAAACACTTAAAACGGATTTAAAACGAAGAAGTTATGGGTAAAACAAGATTGGATAATTTTTGAATCTTACCTAAGTTTAGAAAAATTATCCAATCTTGTTTTACCCATAACTTCTTCGTTTTAAATCCGTTTTAAGTATTTCAAGTTGCTATGGTTTCATATTGAACTTAAGTTTATGAATCTAAACAGAAAAAGTATAAGTTTATAGTCAAAAATACAGGTTACAAGTCATTTTTGTAAAGGTAGTCATTTCAGTTGAAAGAATGACGTCTAGATGACCATTTTGGAAAACATACTTCTACTTTGAGTTTAACCATGATTTTTGGATATAGTTTCATGTTCATAAGAAAAATCATTTTCCCAGAAGAACAACTTTTAAATCAAATTTTATCATACTTTTTAATTAACTAACCCAAAACAGCCCGCGGTGTTACTACGACGGCGTATATCCGATTTTACGGTATTTTTCGTGTTTCCTGGTTTTAAATCATTAAGTTAGCATATCATATAGTTATAGAACATGTGTTTAGATGATTTTATAAGTCAAGTTAGAAGGATTAACTTTTGTTTGCGAACAAGTTTAGAATTAACTAAACTATGTTCTAGTGATTTCAAGTTTAAACCTTCAAATAAGGTAGTTTTATATATATGAATCGAATGATGTTATGAACATCATTACTACCTCAAGTTTAGTAGGTAAACCTACTGGAAGTGACAAGAAATGATCTAGCTTCAAAGGATCTTGGATAGCTTGAAAGTTCTTGAAGCAGAATCATGACACGAAAACAAGTTCAAGTAAGATTATCACTCGAATTAAGATAGTTATAGTTATAGGAATTGAATCAAAGTTTGTATATGAGTATTACCTTGATTTAGAATGATATCTTACTGTAAACACCAAGGATTTCTTGGGGTTGGATGATCACTTTACAAGATTGGAAGTGAGCTAGTAAACTTGGAAGTATTCTTGATTTTATGAAACTAGAACTTGTAGAATTTATGAAGAACACTTAGAACTTGAAGATAGAACTTGAGAGAGATCACTTAGATGAAGAAAATTGAAGAATGAATGTGTTTGTAGGTGTTTTTGGTCGTTGGTATATGGATTAGATATAAAGGATGTGTAATTTTGTTTACATGTAAATAAGTCATGAATGATTACTAATATTTTTGTAATTTTATGAGATATTTCATGCTAGTTGCCAAATTATGGTTCCCACATGTGTTAGGTGACTCACATGGGCTTCTAAGAGCTGATAATTAGAGTGTATATACCAATAGTACATACATCTAAAAGCTGTGTATTGTACGAGGACGAATACGGGTGCATACGAGTAGAATTGTTGATGAAACTGAACGAGGATGTAATTGTAAGCATTTTTGTTAAGTAGAAGTATTTTGATAAGTGTCTTGAAGTCTTCCAAAAGTGTATGAATACATATTAAAACACTACATGTATATACATTTTAACTGAGTCGTTAAGTCATCGTTAGTCGTTACATGTAAATGTTGTTTTGAAACCTTTAGGTTAACGATCTTGTTAAATGTTGTTAACCCATTGTTTATTATATCTAAAGAGATGTTAAATTATTACATTATCATGATATTATGATATATTAATATATCTTAGTATGATATATATACAGTTAAATGTTGTTACAACGATAATCGTTACATATATGCCTCGTTTCGAAATTCTTAAGTTAGTAGTCTTGTTTTACATATGTAGTTCATTGTTAACACACTTAATGATATACTTAATTATCATTTTATCATGTTAAACATAGTGTATCAATATCTTAATATTATTCATATGTATTTAGTAAGACGTTGTTATAACGATAATCGTTATATATATCGTTTCGAGTTTCTTAATTCAATAAACTCACTTTTATGTATATCACTCATTGTTAATATACTTAGTGAGATACTTACTTATCATAATCTCATGTTAACCATATATATATCCATATATATATCATCATGTAGTTTTTACAAATTTTTAACATTCGTGAATCGCCGGTCAACTTGGGTGGTCAATTGTCTATATGAAGCACATTTCAAATAATCAAGTATTAACAAGTTTTATTGCTTAACATGTTGAAAACATTTAATCATGTAAATATACCAATTTTATTTAATATATATAAACATGGAAAAGTTCGGGTCACTATAGTACCTACCCGTTAAATAAATTTCGTCCCGAAATTTTAAGCTGTTGAAGGTGTTGACGAATCTTCTGGAAATAGGTAAGGGTATTTCAGATTCATTTAATCTTCATGCTCCCAGGTGAACTCGGGTCCCCTACGAGCATTCCATCGAAGCTTGACGATCGGTATCTTTTTTTGCTTCTGCCTTTTAACCTCACGATCCATTATCTCGACGGGTTCTTCAATGAATTGTAGTTTTTCATTGATTTTAATTTCGTCTAAAGGAATAGTGAGATCTTCTTTGGCTAAGCACTTCTTCAGATTCGAAACGTGAAAGGTATTATGTACATTGTCTAGTTGTTGAGGTAATTCAAGTCGGTAGGCTACTGGTCCGACACGATCTAAAATCTTGAATGGTCCAATGTATCTTGGATTCAGTTTCCCCCGTTTACCAAATCGAACAACGCCTTTCCAAGGCGAAACCTTAAGTATGACCATCTCCCCAATTTCAAATTCTATATCTTTCCTTTTAAGGTCCGCGTAGTTCTTTTTTCGACTCTGAGCAGTTTTCAACCTTTGTTGAATTTGGATGATTTTCTCTGTAGTTTCTTGGATTATCTCCGGTCCCGTAATCTGTCTACCCCCCAATTCATTCCAACAAATTGGAGATCTGCACTTTCTACCATAAAGTGCTTCGAACGGTGCCATTTCGATACTCGAGTGGTAACTGTTGTTGTAGAAAAATTCTGGTAATGGTAGATGTCGATCCCAACCGTTTCCAAAATCAATAACACATGCTCGTAGCATGTCTTCAAGAGTCTGTATCGTCCTTTCGCTCTGCCCATCAGTTTGTAGATGATAGGCAGTACTCATGTCTAGACGAGTTCCCAATGCTTGTTGTAATCTCTGCCAAAACCTTGAAACAAATCTGCCATCTCTATCAGAGATAATAGAGATTGGTATTCCATGTCTAGAGACAACTTCCTTCAAGTATAATCTCGCCAACTTCTCCATTTTATCATCTTCTCTCATTGGCAGAAAGTGTGTTGACTTGGTGAGACGATCGACTATTACCCAAATAGTATCATAACCACTTGCAGTCCTTGGCAATTTAGTAATGAAATCCATGGTAATGTTTTCCCATTTCCATTCTGGGATTTCGGATTGTTGAAGTAGACCTGATGGTTTCTGATGTTCAGCTTTGACCTAAGAACACGTCAAACATTCTCCTACGTATCTAGCAATATCGGCTTTCATACCCGGCCACCAAAAGTGTTTCTTGAGATCTTTGTACATCTTCCCCGCTCCGGGATGTATTGAATATCTGGTTTTATGTGCTTCCTTAAGTACCTTTTCTCTCACATCTCCAAACATTGGTACCCAAATTCTTTCAGCCCTATACCGGGTTCCGTCTTCCCGAATATTAAGATGTTTCTCCGATCCTTTGGGTATTTCATTCTTCAACTTTCCTTCTTTTACAACTCCCTGTTACGCATCCTTTATTTGAGTAGTAAGGTTAGTACGAATAATTATATTCATAGCTTTTACCCGCATTGGTTCTCTGTCTTTTCTACTCAAAGCGTCGGCTACCACATTTGCCTTCCCCGGGTGGTAACGAATCTCGAAATCGTAATCATTCAATAACTCAATCCACCTACGCTGCCTCATGTTCAGTTGTTTCTGATTAAATATATGTTGGAGACTTTTGTGGTCGGTATATATGATACTTTTGACCCCATATAGGTAGTGCCTCCAAGTCTTTAATGCAAAAACAACAGCGCCCAACTCCAAATCGTGAGTCGTATAATTTTGCTCGTGAATCTTCAATTGTCTGGACGCATAAGCAATTAACTTCGTTCGTAGTATTAATACACAACCGAGGCCTTGCTTTGAGGCATCACAATATATCACAAAATCATCATTCCCTTCAGGCAATGACAATATAGGTGCCGTAGTTAACTTTTTCTTCAACAATTGAAACGCTTTCTCCTGCTCATCCTTCCATTCAAATTTCTTCCCTTTATGCGTTAATGCAGTCAAGGGTTTTGCTATTTTGGAAAAATCTTGGATGAACCTTTTGTAGTAACCAGCCAGTCCTAAAAATTGGCGTATATTCTTCGGAGTTTTTGGGGTTTCCCACTTTTCAACGATTTCAATCTTTGCCGGATCTACTTGAATACCTTCTTTGTTCACTATGTGACTGAGGAATTGAACTTCTTCTAACCAAAATGCACACTTTGAAAACTTATTGTACAGTTTTTCTTTCCTCAACAACTCTAGCACTTTTCTCAAATGTTCTTCATGCTCTTGATCATTCTTTGAGAAAATAATTATGTCATCGATAACAACAATGATAAACTTTTCAAGGTATGGTCTACACACTCGGTTCATGAGGTCCATGAACAGAGCTGGTGCGTTAGTCAACCCAAACGGCATAACCATAAACTTGTAATGACCGTAACACGTCCTGAAAGCAGTGTTTGGAATATCATCCTCCTTCACCCGCATTTGATGATGCCCAGAACGTAAATCAATCTTCGAATAAACTGACGAGCCTTGTAGTTGATCAAATAAGTCGTCGATTCTTGGTAGTGGATAACGATTCTTGATGGTAAGTTTGTTCAACTCTCGGTAGTCGATATACAACCTGAATGTACCATCCTTCTTTTTGACAAACAAAACAGGAGCTCCCCATGGTGATGTACTTGGTCGTATAAAATCACGCTCTTAAAGTTCTTTTAGTTGGCTTTAGAGTTCTTTCATTTCACTGGGTGCGAGTCTGTATGGTGCACGAGCTATTGGTGCAGCTCCTGGTACGAGATATATTTGAAATTCAACATATCGATGTGGAGGTAGTCCCGGTAATTCTTTCAGAAATACATCGGGAAATTCTTTTATGACGGGAACATCATTTATGTTCTTTTCTTCGGGTTTGACTTCTTCGATGTGTGCTAGAACGGCATAGAAACCTTTTCATATTAGTGTTTGCGCCTTCAAATTACTAATAGGATTTAGCTTAGTGTTGCTCTTTTCTCCGTACACCATTATAGGTTTTCCTTTTTCTCGTACAATGCGAATTGCATTTTTGTAACATACGATTTCCGCTCTCTCCTTTTTCAACCAGTCCATGCCGATTATCACATCAAAACTCCCTAACTCTACTGGTATCAAATCGATCTTAAATGTTTCGCTAACCAGTTTAATTTCTTGATTCCGACATATTTTATCTGCAAAAAATTAATTTACCGTTTGCTAATTCGAGTAAAAATTTATTATTTAAAGGCGTCAATGGACCACTTAATTTAGCACAAAAATCTCTACTCATATAACTTCTATCCGTACCCGAATCAAATTAAACGTAAGCATGTTTTTCATCGATAAGAAACGTACCCGTAACAAGCTCCGGGTCTTCCTGCGCTTCTTTCGCATTAATGTTAAAAACTCTCCCACGGCTTTGTCCATTACTATTTCCCTAGTTTGGACACGCAGTTTTGTAGTGGCCCTTCTTCTCGCATCCAAAACAAATAATGTGGGCATTACTTGTTCCTTTACCCGATGGTCCATAAATTTCACACTTCGTTGTATCATGACCCTTTCTATTACATTTAGTACATGTTGCTGGTCAAAAAGTAGTTGGATGGTACCCTTCACACCTCAGACACGGAATTTTCTGATTTTGATTACCAGTGTTGTTATTGAGATTGTTGTTGGGATTTTTGTTGTTGCGGTTGGTATTATTGTTGGGATGATTGTTGTAGTTGTTGTTGTTGGAATGGTTTTTGTTGCGTTTGTTGTTGCGAAAAATGGTGTGATTGTGGTTGTGATTGTGGTGTTGATTGTTGAAATTGTGACTCTTGTCACTGGGTTCTTCCCACTTTCTCTTGACTTGTTTCATTTTGGCCTCCTCGGCCGCCTGCTCTTTAATCCTTCCCTCGATCTGGTTTATAAGTTTGTGAGCCATTCGGCTTGCCTTTTGCATTAAAGTGGGCCCGCTTGAACTCACATCCTCCTGAATTCTTTCTGGTAACCCCTTTACAAATGCATCGATCTGCTCTTCTTCATCTTCGAACACTCTTGGGCATAATAAACACAACTCGGTGAATCCTCGTTCGTATGTGGTGATATCGAATCCCTTCGTTCGTAATTCTCTAAGCTTTGTCTTGAGCTTATTGACTTCGTTTCTGGGACGGTACTGCTCGTTCATCAAGTGTTTGAATGCTGACCACGGTAGTGCATAAGCAGCATCTTGTCCCACTTTTTCGAGATAGGTATTCCACCATGTTAACGAAGTACCTGTGAAGGTATGCGTGGCGTACTTTACCTTATCTACCTCAGCACATTTGCTTATAGCAAACACAGATTCGACCTTTTCGGTCCATCGTTTCAGTCCGACTGGTCCTTCAGTTCCATCGAATTTCAGAGGTTTACAGGCAGTGAAAGCCTTGTAGGAGCATCCTACACGGTTTCCTGTGGAGTTAACTCCACTGCTAGACCCTGAGTTATTGTTGTTTTGCATTGCAGCCTGTACTGCGGCTATATTTGCTGCAAGGAAAGCACGGAAGTCTTCCTCACTCATGTTCAAGTTCTGATGAGTAGTCGGTGCCATTTCCTTCAAAAATAGCCAAAAGAATTAAGTTAATCATATAGAATATTAAGAGTAGTCAATAGTATTCCGTAGCATAATATGAACTCATTTATAAAAGCTTTTTCTTCATATTAGCGTTTTATAAGTTTTAATTCGGGCAATACCTACCCGTTAAGTTCATACTTAGTAGCTAACATACAATTCTATATGAAAAACTGATTATAATACTATTTCACATTCAAACTTTTATACAATATTTTGCAAACTTACAATACCGCTATTTTACATATAGCATGAAATATAGCACATAAAAACTCTGATACAAAACAGTTGCGAAGACAATTCTAGTTAATACGCAAGTCGTTCAACAAAGGCAATAAAGACACGTAATTCATACGTCCAGAAACAAGTCATGCATTCTGGTTTTACTAAGACTACTTCCCATCCTTGGTCTTATGGAACATAACCGTTGTGACCGTTGACAAGACATCATGTTGTAATGTCGTCAAAAGGACGAGGGTTTCGTAATGTCTAACAGCCCCGTAATAATCTAAAAACCTTGTTTCTCACCCCAACTACTGAATCTGTCACTTGTGGGAAGGTTTTATTTAAAAGTTGCAATCCGATGTTCTTTTTCTCACTTTGGTAAGAAGCGAACATCACTAACCCGTAAGCATAACATGCTTCTTTATGTTGCATGTTAGAAGCTCTTTCTAATTCACGAAATCCTATGTTGGGATATGTTGAGTCAAAATAGGTTCTTAACCCGTAGCGTAAAATTGCATTTGGGTTCCCCGCATTTAACTCTTTAAAGAAAACACGGCGTAACTTACGGTCTCCCCAATGTGATATACCCCACCTATCAAAGGAAAGCCTTTTATAAACTAAGGCATTTCTGGAAAGTCTTTCAAATGTTTGACAAGTTAATTTCGTCATAACTAATTGTGCTGATGAATTCTGACCGACTCTAGACAAGATTTCATCAATCATATCCTCTGGTAGGTCTTCTAAAATATTCAGTTGTCTACCCTTAACGTCCATTTTTGTGTTTTTATACTGTAAAAAATAGACGAGGGTTAGATTCATAAAAGATAATTAACAAACAATACAAGCAATTTTTACATAGAACATAAAAGTACAAGCACACTACAATACATATAATACACAACATGATTACAACCCTCTAATCTGAATCACTGGTTTCTTCTTCTTCGAACTTGGTTCGTTTTCCTAATATTTTAGGAATATATGGTGTTCCTCTAATACGAGCCATCGTTTTCCACAATGGTTTAGAAAAACCTGGTGGTTTAGAGGTTCCCGGGTCATTGTTACATTTTAGGAAATACGGATGTTGTCGATACATATAAAGTTCATCGGGGTTGGAATCGAATTTCTCTATTTTTATACCTTTTCCCTTATTATTTTCTTTCACTTTATTAAATTGGGTCGAGGTAATTTCTATAACATCATCGGAATCCTCATCGGGATCTGATTCATCGGAAAATTGGTAATCTTCCCAATATTTTGCTTCCTCGGCGGAAACACCATTGACCATTATTTTACTTTGGTCCGTTGGTTGAGGATTTTCTTTTATTTAATCGATTTACTATAGGTATCAATATTTCTTCCTCCGGAACCTCTTCTTCTTCCGGTTCCTCCTCTTCCGGTTCCTCTTCTTTCGGTTCCTCTTCGGGAATTTGTGAATCTTCCCAAAATATATTCGACTCTTCATTAATATTAGGTGAATCGATGGGATTTCTACTAGTGGTAGACATCTATCACACAATATCAAACACATTATGAGGTTAATATATCACATAATATTTACATGTTAATAATATATAGTTTCCAACAAAAGTGTTAAGCAATCGTTTTTAAAGAAAACACGGTCGAAGTCCAAACTCACTAATGTATCCTAACAAACTCGATAAGACACACTAATGCAAATTTCTGGTTCTCTAAGACCAACGCTCGGATACCAACTGAAATGTCCCGTTCATATTGATTATAAACGTTCCATATTAATTGATTTCGTTGCGAGGTTTTGACCTCTATATGAGACGTTTTTCAAAGACCACATTTGATTTTAGAACAAACCATAACCTTTAAAATATTACGACGATTATCAAATAATGATAATCTAAAATATAGCTTTTTTCACACGACCATTACATAATGGTTTACAATAATATTACACATCAACATAAGTCTTCGAATGCAGTTTTTAAACAATATTATATAAGCATGGACTCCAAATCTTATCCTTAATTTAGTATGCAACAGCGGAAGCTCTTAATAATCACCTGAGAATAAACATGCTTAAAACGTCAACAAAATTGTTGGTGAGTTATAGGTTTAACCTACATATTATCAAATCATAATAATAGACCACAAGATTTCATTTTTATAACACATCTCATATCAGGCTTTTTGCAAACTGCATAGAGATAAAAATCATTCATATGTTGAACACCTGGTAACCGACCTTAACAAGATGCATATAGAATATCCCCATCATTCCGGGACTCTCATCGAATATGATAAATCGAAGTACTAAAGCATCCATTTTTAAAAGATACATTTTTCACACGACCATTACATCGGATTTGACCTCTATATGATACATTTTTTAGACATTGCATTCGTTTTTAAAAGATAAACTCTCTTTACATCGAAAATTGACAGACATGCATACTATTTCATAATATCCACTATCCAACTATAACTTGACTTAATAATAATCTTTGATAAACTCAATGACTCGAATGCAACGTTCTTCGAAATATGCCATGAAAGACTCCAAGTAATATCTTTAAAATGAGCAAATGCACAGCGGAAGATTTCTTTAACACCTGAGAATAAACATACTTTAAAGTGTCTACCAAAAGGTTGGTGAGTTCATTAGTTTAACATAAATAATCATTTCCATCATTTTAATAGACCACAAGATTTTTATTTCTCATAAATATACGTCCCATGCATAGAGATAAAAATCATTCATATGGATTGAACACCTGGTAACCGACATTAACAAGATGCATATAAGAATATCCCTTATCATTCCGGGAAATCCTTCGGATATGATAAAAACGAAATCGAAGTACTAAAGCATCCGGTACTTTGGATGGGGTTTGTTAGGCCCAATAGATCTATCTTTAGGATTCGCGTCAATTAGTAGATCGGTTTACTAATTCTTAGGTTACCAAGCAAAAAGGGGCATATTCGGCTTCGATCATTCAACCATATAATGTAGTTTCGATTACTTGTGTCTATTTCGTAAAACATTTATAAAAGCAGCGCATGTATTCTCAGTCCCAAAAATATATATTGCAAAAGCATTTAAAAGGGGAGTAATGAAACTCACCATACTGTATTTTGTAGTAAAAATACATATAACGTCTATAAACAAGTATAAGGTTGGCCTCAGATTCACGAACCTATATTAATTATATATATTTATGTTGGTCAATATTTGTCTAACAATTTAGGTTAGGTCATAGTGTACCACAATCCTAATGCTCGAGACTAATATGCAAAAGTCGACAAAAGTCAATTTGACTAAAAATGATTTCTAAATTTATACATGATTATTATATAGTTTAAATATCGTCGTTTTATATTTTTATATATTTTTAAAAGATTTATTAGAGTAAATAATATAATTTATTTATTAGTAAATAAAACTTTATATAAAAATATAATTTTGTATATCTTATATAATAAAATTTATAACGTTCATTGGATATCATAATAATATTATGATAGGTTTTATTAAGGTAATTATATTATTTGTATTACATTTTTATTTGATAAAATAACATTGATAATAATAATAAGTAAAAGTTGTATTATTTTGTATTAATAATTATTATTATTCTACTAATAATAATAACAATATTTATATTTACAAAAATGGTATTACAATAATACGATAATTCTTATTAATAATGAAATTTTATATTAACCATGATATTCCAATTAAACATAATAATTTTTTTTGTAAAGATGATATTTTTAATATTAATAATAATACTTTTAATAATAATAATGAAAAATGATAATTTTATCTAAATCAATATCTTTAAATTTCATCATGATACTCATACTCGTTATTTCCTAATCAATTTATTAATAGCTTTTAAATCTTCTTTTATATCGCGTTCATTTTAATGATAATAATAGTAATTATAATAATTAAGTGTTACTACTACTATTTTAATTATAATAATACTAATAATAACTAATATTATGATAATGATATTACAAATAACTATGTTAATGATAATAATAATAATAATAATAATAATAATAATAATAATACTAATTATAACTTTAACGATAATAATAATTAAAATAATAATTTTTAATGATCATACAGTTTATTGATAATTATAATAATAAGAATAATCATAATAATAATAATAATAATAATAATAATAATAATAATAATAATAATAATAATAATAATAATAATAATAATAATAATAACGACGATAATAATAATCATTTTTAATAATAATACAAAAGTTCAATTGATAATAACTTCTAATCCGTTCATCAAATCCATTCGATATCTAAATGAAAAGTTTATAGTTTTTCGCTAGCTTTCCAACGACATGCATATCCTATACCTTATCTCAACCGCATATGTAACTTAATTCAGGATTCAACATAACCTATCTAATGGCAATATCAAAAGCACAAGCATGCATAATCCTATATACTCGAGCACTAGTCAGGGATACACTATTAGTAAATAAAAGTTGAGTTATGAGTGCTCACGTATCAATATTGAGATTCAATATTGCAGGAAAGTACGTAGACGCGACAGAGATGATAAACACTAGATTGACCTCATGAGCATACCCATGAACCATACCCATCACCTCCATAGTCATAACCCATAATTTCTTTAGCCATATCCTACTCGAAGAGCATATTCTGAACTCGCTCATTCATGACCTCGTTGTAGTATTTTATGTATAAATAATAATAATAATAACACTCCTAAATAATATTAGTTTGAATAATAATAATAAATATACTAATATTAATAATAATAATAATAATAATAATAATAATAATAATAATAATAATAAATATATATATATATATATATATATATATACGGAGTAACTTGTGAATTGTGTGTGTGTTATGTTTTAAATGAAATGAACCAGAGACATGCGACGAGTTTTATACATAGTTGGTCAAACCACACCCCATGCGATCGCATGGGGTTGCTTCAATGTTTTCATGCGATTGCATGATTAAACTTTCCAGCTGGTATCCAGTTTTTCCAAGGCTGCCGACACCCTCAATTTCATATGTTACACATTACATATACGTGGTTTTTATTTTAATATTATTTAATATATATTATATTTAATCTATAGAATTAATTAAATATTATATTATATTTACGCTTATGGTAAAAATATAATTTTTACAAAAATGACACAGACGTGGTCTCACGACTCATGTACCACTTTCAGTTTTTCGAGCGCACTTTCGTAAGTTTAGAAAACTAGCCTTTTACATTACGCGACGTGTACCTTTAGTAATAGTTTGATTTATTCATCAATAAATTACCTTGTAAAAATGTATCTTATAAAATTTGAGTGTCGTGGTCATTTGCTTCTATAAATCAGTGACTCGTTGTTTACCAAAATATTTTATTTTAAATTAAGACGTTTTATGACGAGATTAATATATATATATATATATATATATATATATATATATATATATATATATATATATATATATATATATATATATATATATATATATATATACATTTTTAGAAATATAAATTGTGTATCCCAAATCTTTCATCTAACTATATAACATTTAGTTTTTCAAAACTATTTATTTTTCAAAGTTTATTTTCATCTCATTTAGGAAAATAGTTTAGCGCGTAACGTTTTTCTTTTTAAGAATTTAAATAGATATAAATACTAATCGTTTTTAAATATCAATTACGTCACTAGGCGGGTGTTACTACCGTATACTTAATTTGAAAACATATATATTTAATGAACACGTTTTAAATACATGTTACAACCAATATTTCAACTTACGTTTATTTATTTAAAGGCAGTTTAGATAGACAAGTCCTGTTATATGAAAAAGTGTTTTCGTACAGTTGAAAACTACATCATTTGGTTACTATGGAATTCCATCGACAAACATATAGAACCAAATACTATATTGTAAAGTATTTATACTTAATATTTCGTTAACATTATCAAGTTATAATATATACGCATATTCATATATAACCATTTACGTTCGTTTAATGGCTCGTGAATCGTTGGAATTTTGTCGAGGTTAACTGAATGTATGACCATAGTTTAAAATGTTTGAAATTTAATATTAACAAACTTTGCTTATCGTGTCGGAATAATATGAAGATTAAAGTTTAAATTTGGTCAGAAATTCTCGGGTCGTCACAGTACCTACCCGTTAAAGAGATTTCGTCCCGAAATTTGAGTGTGGTCATCATGATTAACAATAAAAATATTTTCATGACGCATATGAGTTGGTATATAGAGTGTTATCTGTAGTGACCCGAACTTTTCCATGTTTATATATATATTAAATGAAATTGTTATTTACATGATTAAATGTTTCCAATATGTTAAGCAATCAAACTTGTTAAGACTTGATTAATTGAAATAGATTTCATATAGACAATTGACCACCCAAGTTTACCGGTGATTCACGAACGTTAAAACTTGTAAAAACTATACGATGACATATATATGGTTATATATATAGTTAACATGATTTTATTATAAGTATGTATCTCATTAGGTATTTTAACAATGAGTTATATACATAAAAATGAGACTATTAATTTAAGAAACTCAAAAATGATATATATAACGATTATCGTTATAACAACGTCTTACTAGGTACATATGAATCATATTAAGATATTGATACACTTGGTTAATTATGTTAAATGATAAGTAAATATATTATTAAGTGTATTAACAATGAAATACATATGTAAAAATAAGGCTACTAACTTAATGATTTCGAAACGAGACATATATGTAACGATTATCGTTGTAACGGCATTTAACTGTATATATATCATACTAAGATATATTATATATCATAATATCATGATAATATAACAATTTAACATCTAATTTGTTATAATAAACAATGGGTTAACAACATTCAACAAGATCGTTAACCTAAAGGTTTCAAAACAACATTTACATGTAACGACTAACGATGACTTAACGACTCAGTTAAAATGTATATACATGTAGTGTTTTAATATGTATTCATACACTTTTGAAAGACTTCAAGACACTTATCAAAATACTTCTACTTAACAAAAATGCTTACAATTACATCCTCGTTCAGTTTCATCAACAATTCTACTCGTATGCACCCGTATTCGTACTCGTACAATACACAGCTTTTAGATGTATCTACTATTGGTATATACACTCCAATGATCAGCTCTTAGCAGCCCATGTGAGTCACCTAACACATGTGGGAACCATCATTTGGCAACTAGCATGAAATATCTCATAAAATTACAAAAATATGAGTAATCATTCATGACTTATTTACATGAAAACAAAATTACATATCCTTTATATCTAATCCATACACCAACGACCAAAAACACCTACAAACACTTTCATTCTTCAATTTTCTTCATCTAATTGATCTCTCTCAAGTTCTATCTTCAAGTTCTAAGTGTTCTTCATAAATTCCAAAAGTTCTAGTTTCATAAAATCAAGAATACTTCCAAGATTGCAAGTTTACTTCCAAGTTTTCTAAATCCATTCCAAGTAATCATCCAAGATCAAGAAACCTTTGTTACTTACAGTAGGTTATATTTCTAATACAAGGTAATAATCATATTCAAACTTTAATTCAATTTCTATAACTATAACAATCTTATTTCGAGTGGAAATCTTACTTGAAATTGTTTTCGTGTCATGATTCTGCTTCAAGAACTTTCAAGCCATCCAAGGATCCTTTGAAGCTAGATCTATTTTTATCATTTCCAGTAGGTTTATCCAAGGAACTTGAGGTAGTAATGATGTTCATAACATCATTCGATTCATACATATAAAGCTATCTTATTCGAAGGTTTACACTTGTAATCACTAGAACATAGTTTAGTTAATTCTAAACTTGTTCTCAAATAAAAGTTAATCCTTCTAACTTGAATTTTAAAATCAACTAAACACATGTTATATATCTATATGATATGCTAACTTAATGATTTAAAACCTGGAAACACGAAAAACACCGTAAAACCAGATTTACGCCGTCGTAGTAACACCGCGGTTAGTTAATTAAAAACTATGATAAACTTTGATTTAAAAGTTGTTATTCTGGGAAAATGATTTTTATTATGAACATGAAACTATATCCAAAAATTATGGTTAAACTCAAAGTGGAAGTATGTTTTCTAAAATGGTCATCTAGACGTCGTTCTTTCGACTGAAATGACTACCTTTACAAAAACGACTTGTAACTTATTTTTCCGACTATAAACCTATATGTTTTCTGTTTATATTCATAAAATAGAGTTCAATATGAAACCATAGCAATTTGATTCACTCAAAACGGATTTAAAATGAAGAAGTTATGGGTAAAACAAGATTGGATAATTTTTCTCATTTTAGCTACGTGAAAATTGGTAACAAATCTATTCCAACCATAACTTAATCAACTTGTATTATATATTATGTAATCTTGAAATACCATAGAAACGTATACAATGTTTCGACCTATCATGTCGACACATCTATATATATTTCGGAACAACCATAGACACTCTATATGTGAATGTTGGAGTTAGCTATACAGGGTTGAGGTTGATTCCAAAATATATATAGTTTGAGTTGTGATCAATACTGAGATACGTATACACTGGGTCGTGGATTGATTCAAGATAATATTTATCGATTTATTTCTGTACATCTAACTGTGGACAACTAGTTGTCGGTTATTAACGAGGACAGCTGACTTAATAAACTTAAAACATCAAAATATATTAAAAGTGTTGTAAATATATTTTGAACATACTTTGATATATATGTATATATTGTTATAGGTTCGTGAATCAACCAGTGGCCAAGTCTTACTTCCCGACGAAGTAAAAATCTGTGAAAGTGAGTTATAGTCCCACTTTTAAAATCTAATATTTTTGGGATGAGAATACATGCAGGTTTTATAAATGATTTACAAAATAGACACAAGTACGTGAAACTACATTCTATTGTTGAATTATCGAAATCGAATATGCCCCTTTTTATTAAGTCTGGTAATCTAAGAATTAGGGAACAGACACCCTAATTGACGCGAATCCTAAAGATAGATCTATTGGGCCTAACAAACTCCATCCAAAGTACTGGATGCTTTAGTACTTCGAAATTTATATCATATCCGAAGGGTGTCCTGGAATGATGGGGATATTCTTATATATATGCATCTTGTTAATGTCGGTTACCAGGTGTTCACCATATGAATGATTTTTATCTCTATGTATGGGATGTGTATTGAAATATGAAATCTTGTGGTCTATTGTTACGATTTGATATATATAGGTTAAATCTATAACTCACCAAAATTTTTTTGACGTTTAAAGCATGTTTATTCTCAGGTGAATACTAAGAGCTTCCGCTGTTGCATACTAAAATAAGGATAAGATTTGGAGTCCATGTTTGTATGATATTGTGTAAAAACTGCATTCAAGAAACTGATTTCGATGTAACATATTTGTATTGTAAACCATTATGTAATGGTCGTGTGTAAACAGGATATTTTAGAATATCATTATTTGATAATCTACGTAAAGCTTTTTAAACCTTTATTTATGAAATAAAGGTTATGGTTTGTTTTAAAAATGAATGCAGTCTTTGAAAAACGTCTCATATAGAGGTCAAAACCTCGCAACGAAATCAATTAATATGGAACGTTTTTAATCAATAAGAATGGGACATTTCAGTTGGTATCCGAGCGTTGGTCTTAGAGAACCAGAAAATTTGCATTAGTGTGTCTTATCGAGTTTGTTAGGATGCATTAGTGAGTCTGGACTTCGACCGTGTTTTCTTTAAAAATGATTGCTTATCATTTTTGTTGGAAACTATATATTATTAACATGTATATATTATGTGATATATTAATCTCTTAACATGTTTAATATTGTGTGATAGATGTCTACCTCTAGCACAAATTCTATTGACTCACCTAATAATAACGAAGAGTCGAATATATATTGGACTGATTCACAAGTTCCCAAATCAGAACCGGAAGAAGAATCAGAACCGGAAGAGGAGGAACCGGAGGAGGAAATAGAACCGGTGGCGGAAATAATAAAACGGTTAAGTAAAATAAAATCCTCAACCAACCGACCAAGGTTAATTATGGTCAATGGTGTTTCCGCCAAGGAAGCAAAATATTGGGAGGATTACCAATTCTCCGATGAATCGGATTCCGACGAGAATTCCGATGATGTTATAGAAATTACCCCAACTGAATTTAAAAAGGAAAAAGAAAATAATAAGGGAAAGGGCATAAAAATAGAGAAATCTAATTCCAACCCCGATGAACTTTATATGTATCATCAACACCCGTATTTCTTAAGTTGTGACAATAACCCAGGAACCTCTAAACCACCAGGTTTTTCTAAACCAATGTGGAAAACGACGGCTCGTATTAGGGGAACATCATATATCCCTAGAAACTGGGCAAAACGAACCAAAACCGAAGAAGAAGAAACGAGCGAGTCGGAATAAGATAGTTGTATTCGTGTGGTGTAATATATGTAATATAGTGTGCTTATGCTTTATGATATATGTAAAAATTGCTTGTATTAATAAGTATTTTTTTTATGAATCTAACTCTTATCTATTTTACAGTATAAAAACACAAAATGGATAGACAACCCAATATTTTAAGAGACCTACCCGGAGACATGATTGATGAAATCTTGTCTAGAGTCGGTCAGAATTCCTTGGCACAACTATTTAAGGCGAGATCAGTTTGTAAGACATTCGTAAAAGGCTTGGTTTATAAAAGGCTTTCGTTTGA
This sequence comes from Rutidosis leptorrhynchoides, assembly GCF_046630445.1. Lineage (NCBI taxonomy): Eukaryota > Viridiplantae > Streptophyta > Magnoliopsida > Asterales > Asteraceae > Rutidosis > Rutidosis leptorrhynchoides. Next base: position 148,280,882 of record NC_092340.1, on the reverse strand, counting down.
AAGATGGGGGATATCACATTGGGAAATCCATAAGTTGTGATGTGTTTACTTTGACGCATATATTGCGGGGAACCCAAATGCTATTTTACGCAACGGGTTAAGAAATTATTTTAACTCAATATATCCGAATATAGGACTTCGTGATTTAGAAAAAGCGGCTAACATGCAACATAAAGAAGCATGTTATGCTTACGGGTTAGTAATGTTCGCTTCTCACCAAAGTGAGAACAAGAACATCGGGCTACAACTATTAAACAAAACGTTCCCACAAGTGACGGAGTCGGTAATTGGGGTAAGAAATGAGGTTTTTAGGTTATTACGAGACTGTTGGTCATTACGTAACCCTCGTCCCTTTGACGACGTTACAACACGCTGTCTTATCAACGGCCATAACGGTTATGTACCACAAGACCAAGGATGGGAAGTAGTCTTAGTAAAACCAGAATGCATGACTTGTTTCTGGACGTATGAATTACGTGTCTTTATTGCCTTTGCTGAACGACTTGTGTACTAGCTAGAATTATCTTCACAACTATCTTGTATCAAAGTTATTGTGTGCTATATTTCATGCTTTATGTAAAATAAGCGGTATTGTAAGTTTGTAAAATATTGTATAAAAGTTTGAACGCGAAATATTATTATAATCAGTTTTTCATATAGAATTGTAGTAGTTGAATTGTATATTAGCTACTAAGTATGAACTTAACGGGTAGGTACTACCCGAATTTAAACTTATAAAACGCTAATATGAAGAAAAAGCTTTTATAAATAAGTTCATATTATGCTACGAAATACTATTAACTACTCTTAATATTCTGTATGATTAACTTGTTCCATTTGACTATTTTGAAGGAAATGGCACCGACTACTCGACACACCGTGAATATGAATGAAGAGGAATTCCGTACTTTTCTAGCTTCAAACATAGCCGCAGTACAGGCTGCGCTACATACCAACAATAACCTTGGATCTAGCAGTACAGGAAATCGTGTAGGATGCACCTACAAAGAATTCACTGCCTGCAAACCTTTGGAATTTGATGGAACCGAAGGACCGATCGGATTGAAACGGTGGACCGAGAAGGTCGAATCGGTGTTTGCCATAAGTAAGTGTACTGAAGAGGACAAAGTGAAGTACGCTACGCATACCTTCATAGGTTCTGCGTTAACATGGTGGAATACCTATCTAGAGCAAGTGGGACAAGACGATGCATACACACTACCGTGGTCAGCATTCAAGCACTTGATGAACGAGAAGTACCGTCCCAGAACCGAGGTCAATAAGCTCAAGACAGAACTTAGAGGGTTACGAACCCAAGGATTTGATATTACCACGTACGAAAGACGATTCACAGAATTGTGCCTATTGTGTCCGGGAGCATTCGAAGATGAGGAAGAGAATATCGACGCGTTTGTGAAAGGATTACCGAAAAGAATCCAAGAAGATATAAGTTCACACGAGCCCGCCTCTATACAACAGGCATGTAGAATGGCTCACAAACTAGTGAACCAGATTGAAGAAAGAATTAAAGAATAGACTGCTGAAGAGGCCAATGTGAAGCAAGTCAAAAGAAAGTGGGAGGAAAACGGTAATAAGAATCACCAATACAACAACAACAGCAATTACAATAATAATCGCAACAATTATCCCAACAATCGCAACATCAATCGCAACTACAACAAATGGCCCAACAACAACAACAACAATAACAACAACAACAGCAACTACAACAATCATCCCAACAACAATAACAACCGCAACAACAACAACAATCAGAAGCAGCTATGCCAAAGGTGTGAAAAGTATCACTCGGGGTTCTGTACCAAATTTTGCAGCAAGTGTAAAAGAAATGGTCATAGCGTGGCGAAGTGTGAGGTCTACGGACCAGGGGTTAACAGAACGAAAGGAACAAATGGTGTCGGAACGAGTAATGGCGGAGCAAGTAGTGTCGGAGCAAGTTATGCCAATGTAGTTTGTTATAAATGTGGAAAACTGGGCCACATTATTAGAAATTGCCGGAACCAGGAGAACACGAATGGACAAGGCCGCGGAAGAGTTTTCAATATTAATGCGGCAGAGGCACAGGAAGACCCGGAGCTTGTTACGGGTACGTTTCTTATTGACAATAAATCTGCTTACGTTTTATTTGATTCGGGTGTGGATAGAAGCTATATGAGTAGAGATTTTTGTGCTAAATTAAGTTGTCCATTGATGCCTTTGGATAGTAAATTTTTACTCGAATTAGTAAATGGTAAATTAATTTCAGCAGATAATATATGTCGGAATCGAGAAATTAAACTGGTTAGCGAAACATTTAAGATTGATTTGATACCAGTAGAGTTAGGGAGTTTTGATGTGATAATCGGTATGGACTGGTTGAAAGAAGTGAAAGCAGAGATCGTTTGTTACAAAAATGCAATTCGCATTATACGAGAAAAAGGAAAACCCTTAATGGTGTACGGAGAAAAGGGAAACACGAAGCTACATCTTATTAGTAATTTGAAGGCACAAAAACTAATAAGAAAAGGTTGCTATGCTGTTCTAGCACACGTCGAGAAAGTACAAACTAAAGAAAAGAGCATCAATGATGTTCCCATTGCAAAAGAATTTTTCGATGTATTTCCGAAAGAATTACTGGGATTACCCCCACATCGATCCGTTGAATTTCAAATAGATCTTGTACCAGGAGCTGCACCAATAGCTCGTGCTCCTTACAGACTTGCACCCAGCGAGATGAAAGAACTGCAAAGCCAATTACAAGAACTTTTAGAGCGTGGTTTCATTCGACCAAGCACATCACCGTGGGGAGCTCCTGTTTTGTTTGTCAAGAAGAAAGATGGTACATTCAGGTTGTGTATCGACTACCGAGAGTTGAACAAACTTACCATCAAGAACCGCTACCCACTACCGAGAATCGACGACTTATTTGATCAACTACAAGGCTTGTCTGTTTATTCAAAGATTGACTTACGTTCCGGGTATCATCAAATGCGGGTGAAAGAAGATGATATTCCAAAGACTGCTTTCAGAACACGTTACGGTCATTACGAGTTTATGGTCATGCCGTTTGGTTTAACTAATGCACCAGCTATGTTCATGGACCTTATGAACCGAGTGTGTGGACCATACCTTGACAAGTTTGTCATTGTTTTCATTAATGACATACTTATTTACTCAAAGAATGACCAAGAACACGGTGAACATTTGAGAAAGGTGTTAGAAGTATTGAGGAAGGAAGAATTGTACCTAAGTTTTCAAAGTGTGCATTTTGGTTGGAAGAAGTTCAATTCCTCGGTCACATAGTGAACAAAGAAGGTATTAAGGTGGATCCGGCAAAGATAGAAACTGTTGAAAAGTGGAAAACCCCGAAAACTCCGAAACACATACGCCAGTTTTTAGGACTAGCTGGTTACTATAGAAGGTTCATCCAAGACTTTTCCAGAATAGCAAAACCCTTGACTGCATTAACGCATAAAGGGAAGAAATTTGAATGGAAGGATGAACAAGAGAAAGCGTTTAAGTTATTGAAGAAAAAGCTAACTACGGCACCTATATTGTCATTGCCTAAAGGGAATGATGATTTTGTGATTTATTGTGACGTATCAAAGCAAGGTCTCGGTTGTGTATTAATGCAACGAACGAAGGTGATTGCTTATGCGTCTAGACAATTGAAGATTCACGAACAAAATTATACGACGCAAGATTTGGAATTAGGCGCGGTTGTTTTTGCATTAAAGACTTGGAGGCACTACTTATATGGGGTCAAAAGTATTATATATACCGACCACAAAAGTCTTCAACACATATTTAATCAGAAACAACTGAATATGAGGCAGCGTAGGTGGACTGAATTGTTGAATGATTACAACTTTGAGATTCGTTACCACCCGGGGAAGGCAAATGTGGTAGCCGACGCCTTGAGCAGGAAGGACAGAGAACCCATTCGAGTAAAATCTATGAATATAATGATTCACAATAACCTTACTACTCAAATAAAGGAGGCGCAACAAGGAGTTTTAAAAGAGGGAAATTTAAAGGATGAAATACTCAAAGGATCGAAGAAGCATCTTAATATTCAGGAAGACGGAACCCGGTATAGGGCTGAAAGGATTTGGGTACCAAAATTTGGAGATATGAGAGAAATGGTACTTAGAGAAGCTCATAAAACCAGATACTCAATACATCCTGGAACGGGAAAGATGTACAAGGATCTCAAGAAACATTTTTGGTGGCCGGGTATGAAAGCCGATGTTGCTAAATATGTAGGAGAATGTTTGACGTGTTCTAAGGTCAAAGCTGAGCATCAGAAACCATCAGGTCTACTTCAACAACCCGAAATCCCGGAATGGAAATGGGAAAACATTACCATGGATTTCATCACTAAATTGCCAAGGACAGCAAGTGGTTTTGATACTATTTGGGTAATAGTTGATCGTCTCACTAAATCAGCACACTTCCTGCCAATAAGAGAAGATGACAAGATAGAGAAGTTAGCACGACTGTATTTGAAGGAAGTCATCTACAGACATGGAATACCAATCTTTATTATCTCTGATAGGGATGGCAGATTTATTTCAAGATTCTGGCAGACATTACAGCAAGCATTAGGAACTCGTCTAGACATGAGTACTGCCTATCATCCACAAACTGATGGGCAGAGCGAAAGGACGATACAAACGCTTGAAGACATGCTACGAGCATGTGTTATTGATTTCGGAAATAGTTGGGATCGACATCTACCGTTAGCAGAATTTTCCCACAACAACAGCTACCATTCAAGCATTGAGATGGCGCCGTTTGAAGCACTTTATGGTAGAAAGTGCAGGTCTCTGATTTGTTGGAGTGAAGTGGGGGATAGACAGATTACGGGTCTGGAGATAATACAAGAAACTACCGAGAAGATCATCCAAATTCAACAACGGTTGAAAACCGCCCAAAGTCGACAAAAGAGCTACGCTGTCATTAAAAGAAAAGATATAGAATTTGAAATTGGAGAGATGGTCATGCTTAAAGTTGCACCTTGGAAAGGCGTTGTTCGATTTGGTAAACGAGGGAAATTAAATCCAAGGTATATTGGACCATTCAAGATTATTGATCGTGTCAGACCAGTAGCTTACCGACTTGAGTTACCTCAACAACTCGTGGCTGTACATAACACTTTCCACGTCTCGAATTTGAAGAAATGTTTTGCTAAAGAAGATCTCACTATTCCGTTAGATGAAATCCAAATCAACGAAAAACTTCAATTTATCGAAGAACCCGTCGAAATAATGGATCGTGAGGTTAAAAGACTTAAGCAAAACAAGATACCAATTGTTAAGGTTCGATGGAATGCTCGTAGAGGACCCGAGTTCACCTGGAATGAGAAGATCAGATGAAGAAGAAATACCCGCATTTATTTCCAGAAGATACGTCAACACCTCCAACTACTTAAAATTTCGGGACGAAATTTATTTAACGGGTAGGTACTGTAGTGACCCGAACTTTTCCATGTTTATATATATATTAAATGAAATTGTTATTTACATGATTAAATGTTTCCAACATGTTAAGCAATCAAACTTGTTAAGACTTGATTAATTGAAATAGATTTCATATAGACAATTGACCACCCAAGTTTACCGGTGATTCACGAACGTTAAAACTTGTAAAAACTATACGATGACATATATATGGTTATATATATAGTTAACATGATTTTATTATAAGTATGTATCTCATTAGGTATTTTAACAATGAGTTATATACATAAAAATGAGACTATTAATTTAAGAAACTCGAAAATGATATATATAACGATTATCATTATAACAACGTCTTACTAGGTACATATGAATCATATTAAGATATTGATACACTTGGTTAATTATGTTAAATGATAAGTAAATATATTATTAAGTGTATTAACAATGAAATACATATGTAAAAATAAGGCTACTAACTTAATGATTTCGAAACGAGACATATATGTAACGATTATCGTTGTAACGGCATTTAACTGTATATATATCATACTAAGATATATTATATATCATAATATCATGATAATATAACAATTTAACATCTAATTTGTTATAATAAACAATGGGTTAACAACATTCAACAAGATCGTTAACCTAAAGGTTTCAAAACAACATTTACATGTAACGACTAACGATGACTTAACGACTCAGTTAAAATGTATATACATGTAGTGTTTTAATATGTATTCATACACTTTTGAAAGACTTCAAGACACTTATCAAAATACTTCTACTTAACAAAAATGCTTACAATTACATCCTCGTTCAGTTTCATCAACAATTCTACTCGTATGCACCCGTATTCGTACTCGTACAATACACAGCTTTTAGATGTATGTACTATTGGTATATACACTCCAATGATCAGCTCTTAGCAGCCCATGTGAGTCATCTAACACATGTGGGAACCATCATTTGGCAACTAGCATGAAATATCTCATAAAATTACAAAAATATGAGTAATCATTCATGACTTATTTACATGAAAACAAAATTACATATCCTTTATATCTAATCCATACACCAACGACCAAAAACACCTACAAACACTTTCATTCTTCAATTTTCTTCATCTAATTGATCTCTCTCAAGTTCTATCTTCAAGTTCTAAGTGTTCTTCATAAATTCCAAAAGTTCTAGTTTCATAAAATCAAGAATACTTCCAAGATTGCAAGTTTACTTCCAAGTTTTCTAAATCCATTCCAAGTAATCATCCAAGATCAAGAAACCTTTGTTACTTACAGTAGGTTATATTTCTAATACAAGGTAATAATCATATTCAAACTTTAATTCAATTTCTATAACTATAACAATCTTATTTCGAGTGGAAATCTTACTTGAAATTGTTTTCGTGTCATGATTCTGCTTCAAGAACTTTCAAGCCATCCAAGGATCCTTTGAAGCTAGATCTATTTTTATAATTTCCAGTAGGTTTATCCAAGGAACTTGAGGTAGTAATGATGTTCATAACATCATTCGATTCATACATATAAAGCTATCTTATTCGAAGGTTTACACTTGTAATCACTAGAACATAGTTTAGTTAATTCTAAACTTGTTCGCAAATAAAAGTTAATCCTTCTAACTTGACTTTTAAAATCAACTAATCACATGTTCTATATCTATATGATATGCTAACTTAATGATTTAAAACCTGGAAACACGAAAAACACCGTAAAACCGGATTTACGCCGTCGTAGTAACACCGCGGGCTGTTTTGGGTTAGTTAATTAAAAACTATGATAAACTTTGATTTAAAAGTTTTTATTCTGGGAAAATGATTTTTATTATGAACATGAAACTATATCCAAAAATTATGGTTAAACTCAAAGTGGAAGTATGTTTTCTAAAATGGTCATCTAGACGTCGTTCTTTCGACTGAAATGACTACCTTTACAAAAATGACTTGTAACTTATTTTTCTGACTATAAACCTATACCTTTTCTGTTTAGATTCATAAAATAGAGTTCAATATGAAACCATAGCAATTTGATTCACTCAAAACGGATTTAAAATGAAGAAGTTATGGGTAAAACTAGATTGGATAATTTTTCTCATATTAGCTACGTGAAAATTGGTAACAAATCTATTCCAACCATAACTTAATCAACTTGTATTGTATATTATGTAATCTTGAGATACCATAGACACGTATACAATGTTTTGACCTATCATGTCGACACATCTATATATATTTCGGAACAACCATAGACACTTTATATGTGAATGTTGGAGTTAGCTATACAGGGTTGAGGTTGATTCCAAAATATATATAGTTTGAGTTGTGATCAATACTGAGATACGTATACACTAGGTCGTGGATTGATTCAAGATAATATTTATCGATTTATTTCTGTACATCTAACTGTGGACAACTAGTTGTCGGTTATTAACGAGGACAGCTGACTTAATAAACTTAAAACATCAAAATATATTAAAAGTGTTGTAAATATATTTTGAACATACTTTGATATATATGTATATATTGTTATAGGTTCGTGAATCAACCAGTGGCCAAGTCTTACTTCCCGATGAAGTAAAAATCTGTGAAAGTGAGTTATAGTCCCACTTTTAAAATCTAATATTTTTGGGATGAGAATACATGCAGGTTTTATAAATGATTTACAAAATAGACACAAGTACGTGAAACTACATTCTATTGTTGAATTATCGAAATCGAATATGCCCCTTTTTATTAAGTCTGGTAATCTAAGAATTAGGGAACAGACACCCTAATTGACGCGAATCCTAAAGATAGATCTATTGGGCCTAACAAACCCCATCCAAAGTACTGGATGCTTTAGTACTTCGAAATTTATATCATATCCGAAGGGTGTCCCGGAATGATGGGGATATTCTTATATATATGCATCTTGTTAATGTCGGTTACCAGGTGTTCACCATATGAATGATTTTTATCTCTATGTATGGGATGTGTATTGAAATATGAAATCTTGTGGTCTATTGTTACGATTTGATATATATAGGTTAAACCTATAACTCACTAACATTTTTGTTGACGTTTAAAGTATGTTTATTCTCAGGTGAATACTAAGAGCTTCCGCTGTTGCATACTAAAATAAGGACAAGATTTGGAGTCCATGTTTGTATGATATTATGTAAAAACTGCATTCAAGAAACTGATTTCGATGTAACATATTTGTATTGTAAACCATTATGTAATGGTCGTGTGTAAACAGGATATTTTAGAATATCATTATTTGATAATCTACGTAAAGCTTTTTAAACCTTTATTTATGAAATAAAGGTTACGGTTTGTTTTAAAAATGAATGCAGTCTTTGAAAAACGTCTCATATAGAGGTCAAAACTTCGCAACGAAATCAATTAATATGGAACGTTTTTAATCAATAAGAACGGGACATTTCATTATCACTATTGAGTAATATAGATAAAACGATTCACTTATTAGAAGAGTACGAGTGAAGTTTTTACAAAAGGATTGGAATGAGAAATAGAGTTTCGTCTTAACTTTCAACGTGGTAACGGTTGAATTCCAGAATTCAAGGGATTTAAAGAAAATCTTCAAAATCTAAAAGATTTGATTCTTCGACGAATAAGAAAATTATGATTCTCTAATTAAATGCGGAGATCTGCCTTAATTTCTTTATCAATTATTTCACTATAAATTAACTTCTTCCGTTCCATTATTTTTATCATTCCTATACTCAATTCTTAAATTCAAAAGATTATGAAAATGCTTAATCCAGTTCTAATCCTTATCCTTATTCTTACTATAGCAACAATTATTCTCCTTTTCCAACTTCCACCAGAGGAATCTGCTTATTTCTATTTCGCCCTTGGGGTTATAGTGCTTATAGTTCTCCCGTCTCTTTATGTGGCGATAAACATTGATATACACGGTTTGTAATTTATGTGTTTTTATCGGGCTTTATATCTCCCCTTATATTTCAATGTCCCTATTTCTGTTTCCTATAATCATTGTCATCCCTAGTTAATGCTTTCTTTTATTTTCTGCGATTTATACTCTAATTTCTATTTCGGAGCTTTGTCCCTCTGTTTCTTCTTCTTGCGATTAGGCATCTCCCGTAATGGTCCAGAATTCGCAGATATAAGTTTCAGAATGAACATTGTTAATGTTCTAAGAAAGGAATGGTAATGGCACGATTTTGATTTGTTAAATTACCAGAATACCTTGGAAAAGGCCGAATCATCAAGAAATATTTTCTTGATATTTTAGAGGTTAAATAGAATACAAGAGTCGTATAACATGGCACATTTAGAAACTCAGCATGACTCACTGTAATATAATCACGTTGATCAAGTGTCATTATATTATACTAATTCATGCTTCAGTTCCCAACACTACTTCAAAAATATTCCTATTTTAAACTCGAATGTTTCAGAATTTAGAAACTAAAATATTTTCTTTTATGATGTAATACAGATAGCGCGAAGAGGTAAATGATCTCAGATAAGAATAATTATGAAAATATCTTCAGAAATATGGAGGATATTTATAATGAAAGTTACGATGATATCTTAGAATTTCTAATATCAGAGGATAATGAAGGATATTGTCCGCAGGTTATAATGCTAAAAAGGAACATATATTTCATAGCATTATCCCTCAAGAAAGACAAGCTTTTAGTTGCAATTGTTCTATTTACAAGTGATATTTGTTTAAATAATAAAAGGTGAAGACAAAAGACAGATTCAACGAATTAAAGACGCAAATGACCAAAAAGCTCAAAAGTACAAAGTACAATCAAAGAGGTTCAAATTATTGATGAGAAACGTCTCAAAATTACAAGAGTACAAGACGCAAAACGCAAAATACAATATATTAAATTGTACGCAAGGACGTTCGAAAATCCGGAACCGGGACCAGAGTCAACTCTCAACGCTCGACGCAACGGACTAAAAATTACAAGTCAACTATGCACACAAATATAATATAATATTTAAATAATTCTATAAATTATTTATATATTATATATTATATTAAAAACCGTCGGCAAGAAAGAAAACAAGCTCATGTGAGCTGGAAAAAGAGGCCATGCGATCGCATGGCCTGGAGGTGCATTTTCCATGCGATCGCATGGCAGTAGGTATCAGGCCACACTCCTATAAATTCGCAGTTTTGGTTGATCAAAAAAACATCTACCTCTCTATCTCACTCGTATAATATATATATATATATATATATATATATATATATATATATATATATATATATATATTATAATTTTAATTTTAATTTTAAATTCTAATAATAAGGGTATGTTAGCAAATGTTGTAAGGGTGTAAGTCGAAATTTTGTCCGTGTAACGCTACGCTATTTTTAATCATTGTAAGTTATGTTCAACCTTTTTAAATTAATGTCTTGTAGCTAAGTTATTATTATGCTTATTTAATGTCGAAGTAATCGTGATGTTGGGCTAAATATTAAAATTGGATAATTGGGCTTTGGACCATAATTGGGGTTTGGATAAAAGAACGACACTTGTGGAAATTAGACTATGGGCTATTAATGGGCTTTATATTAACTAAACGATACCTCGTTAATTTAATATATAGACTTATAATTTGACGTATTTATATATAACCACATACGCTTGACTGGGTACGGTGGGCGGGATATCTATAAATATCAATAATTATTCATTTGACCGGACACGGGGATGGATTAATAATCAATAGACTTGTTGAAACAGTGGTGGATTACATTCAAGGGTAATTGGTGTAATTGTTAACAAAGTAGTAAAACCTTGGACTACATGCAGTCGATAACCTGGTGTATTCATTAAACAAAGTATTAAGACCTTGTTACAATTCGAGTCCCCAATTAGTTGGAATATTTGACTTCGGGTATAAGGATAATTTGACGAAGACTCTCGCACTTTATATTTATGACTGATGGACTATTATGGACAAATTCGTATGGACATATCAAATAATCCAGGACAAAGGACAATTAACCCATAGGAATAAACTAAAATCAACACGTCAAACATCATGATTGCGGAAGTTTAAATAAGCATAATTCCTTTATTTCATATTTAATTTCCTTTATTTCATATTTAATTGCACTTACAATTATCGCACTTTTATTTATTGTCATTTTAATTATCGTACTTTTTAATTATCGCAATTTTATTTACCGTTATTTTATTTATCGCATTTTTATTTATCGCAATTTCATTATCGTTATTTACTTTACGCTTTAAATTAAGTCTTTTATATATTTAATATTTTACATTAGGTTTTAACTGCGACTAAAGTTTTAAAATTGACAAACCGGTCATTAAACGGTAAAATCCCTCTTTTATAATAATAATATTATTTATATATTTTTGTATTTTTACAATTATAAGTTAAAACTAATATAACGTTAAACTTGGCTAAGATCCCTGTGGAACGAACCGGGCTTACTAAAAACTACACTACTGTACGATTAGGTACACTGCCTATAAGTGTTGTAGCAAGGTTTAGTTATATCCATTCTATAAATAAATAAATATCTTGTGTAAAATTGTATCGTATTTAATAGTATTTTGTAGCAAAAATATAACTATTTTGTATACACCTCTACGCACATCAAGTATTTTTGGTGCCGTTGCCGGGGACACTAAAACGCCGAAAGCGTAACGCTATATAAAAAAAAGAAATTTTTAGTTTACTTTTATAAAAATACGCTTTTGTAAAAATACGTTTTAATACAAAAATATAAAAAGAAAAAAAAATATATCTATATATTTATTTTTAAGAGTTTGTTTAAAATATATAAGTTTTATAAAGTTTCTTTATTTTTATTTTTAGTTTAAAAAAATATAAGTTTTTATTTAATAAATATTTTTATATAAATATATAAAACAGAAGAAAAAAAAGTAAAACACTCGGGCCTGACACTGTTGCAGCCCAGTCTTCTGGCCCGGATCTAAGAGCCATGCGATCGCATGGCCTAGAGGCGTAGAACTCATGCGACCGCATGAGGCTGTCTGACACGCCAAAGTTGACCTAGTTCAGCATTAATTACGGGGTAATTATTATTATTATTATTTAATTAAAACCCTAATTAGGGTTAGTGTTTTTAATTATTTAATTTTAGTTTTTAATTAATTTGTATTTTATGTTTATTTAATTTTATAAATATATAAAAATTAATACTTTTATAAAATAAATAATATTTTTATAAAAATTGTACTTTTTACAACTTTAAGTTTATTTTTATATTTTGTATCTTTTTATTTGTTTTAGCATAATATTTGTATTTTTCGTTCATATTTAGTTTTAAGTCATAGTTTTTGCCATAGTTATTTTTTTCTAGATTTTTAGGCTTTGCCGTAAAATTCCTTAAGTGTTTTTTCTTTAGACTAAGATTTAGGTGCTTTAGAATTTTTCGACGCCATTTTATAAATTTTAGTACCTTTTTAAATTTATTACCGTTTTGGATATAGAAATTTCTTGTAAGATTTAATATTTTTAGACGTAACTTTTAATTCTTAGTTTTTAGTTCTTTTTTAAGTTTCGACGCGCTACTTTCTTATTTTAATTTTTCGACGCCTATTATTTTTCGACCTTTTATGTTTCGACTTTTTTCGACGCACTCTTTTTCTTTCTTATTTCTCGAAGCTCTAGTTTTTAGGACATAGAATTTTCTATTTCTTCTCTAAAATTTCTTTAAATTTCAACGAAAAATTATTTTAAGCAGTTAAATTGATAGACATCCAAATTTTCTGGTTCGTAGTAATAGTTGGATTTGTTAGTGACTGAGTTGTGAGCTTCCGATTTAAAGGGTTCTGGCTCCCTGCTACATCTTTTGGCTATTCGAAACGTGAGCAAAAGCAGAAAAGTCTATTAATTTGATAACTTATATAATTTTTATTTTTTTTAACTAATAGGATATTCAGTGAATGCACCGAGCAAAACGTTCAACACCTTTTGTACGTTCACCACCTGTAACTAGATCAAGACATCTAGCAAATATTGTCGCCGTTGATTTTTCTTTAGAATCGTCATCCAGTCGACCAAGTACTCCAATTCAAATTTCTGATAATCCATTTTTTGAACCCGACCTCACAATTGAGAATCTGGAGGATATTCAGGGACAATTCAGAGATCCTGAACCATTAATCTTTCCTCCAGAACCACCAGTCATTCAAACAGAAATTGTCGAGAAACCAACCGTTAAATCAGAATCCTATAGTGATTCAGATTCAACAAATTCAATCATGGAAAATCTGGAACCTCTAAGTATGGAAGACCGAATGCGAGCTAAACGCACTGGCCAAGGTCACGCAATTACTCAACCTGACATTAATGCCCCAGATTATGAAATCAAAGGACAAATTCTACACGTGGTAACTAATCAATGCCAATTTAGTGGTGCACCGAAGGAAGATCCAAATGAACATCTTCGTACCTTTAATAGGATCTGTACACTATTTAAAATAAGAGAAGTGGAGGATGAACAGATATATCTCATGTTATTTCCCTGGACTTTAAAGGGAGAAGCCAAAGATTGGTTAGAATCGTTACCTGAAGGGGCGATTGATACATGGGATGATTTAGTTGAAAATTTTCTTAAATAATTCTTTCCGGCATCTAAAGCCGTAAGACTTCAAGGAGAAATTGTTACGTTCACACAAAAGCCAAATGAAACTCTATATGAAGCGTGGACAAGATTTGGAAAGTTGTTGAGAGGATGTCCGCAACATGGCTTAGATACTTGTCAAATAGTACAAATATTCTACCAAGGATGCGACATCACTACAAGAAAAGACATCGATATAGCAGCTGGTGGTTCCATTATGAAGAAAACCGCAACTGACGCTTATAAAATTATTGATAACACTGCTTCCCACTCACATGAGTGGCATCAAGAAAAAGATATCTTTAGATCATCTAAAGCAGCTAGAGCCGATTCTAGTCATGACTTCGATTCCATTTCTACAAAGATAGATGCTGTCGAAAGACGAATGGAAAAGATGACTAAAGATATTCACTCAATAAGAATTAGTTGTGAGCAGTGTGGAGGACCACATTTGACAAAAGATTGTCTCAGTATTGAACTAACAATGGAACAAAGAGAGAATGTTTCATACATAAACCAAATGCCTGGAAATAATTATCAGAATAATTATCAATCGCCAAGACCAATCTACAATCAAAATCAGAATTATAACCGAAATGTTCCATACAACAACCAACAAGGTCCAAGCAATCAACAAGTACCTAATGATACTTACAATCAGCAAAGACCTATTTTTCAAAATAAACCACCACAAACGGATGATAAAAAGCCAAATTTAGAAGACATGATGTCGAAGCTAGTTGAATCTCAAACTCAATTTTTCACATCTCAGAAACAAAACAATGAACAAAATGCTCAAGCATTTAGAAATCAACAAGCTTTTATTCAAAATCTGGAACAAGAAGTGAGCAACCTAGCAAGGTTGATAGGTGAAAGAAAATCGAGAAGTCTACCTAGTGATACAAATGCTAACTCCCGGAATGAAACAACTAAAGCCATTACCACAAGAAGTGGTATTACACTTGAACCACCTGAAATACCTGTAATTTCTGATGAAACACTTCCTACTCCAAAAGAACCACAACCTGAGCAAGATAAGGAAACAGAACCGGTAGTTGAAAAGGTTAATGAAGATAACACAGTTAAGGCAAAACCTTATATTAAACCATACCAACCACCACTTCCTTACCCTAGTAAAATGAGAAAAGAGAGACTTGAAGCCGAGCAATCTAAATTTTTTGGATATGTTTAAACAGATAAATGTAAATCTTCCTTTCATTGATGTGATTTCAGGAATGCCTAGATATGCTAAATTTCTGAAAGATCTAATCACAAATAGAAAGAAAATGGAAGAACTCTCGGCTGTTACTATGAATGCTAATTGTTCTGCAGTACTGTTAAATAAGATACCAGAAAAATTATCAGATTCAGGAAGTTTCACAATTCCATATTGTAAGAAATTGACCCTAAGTATAGAGGACGAGAGTGTTACCTTTTCAGTTGATAGAGCCATGCAACAACCGCAATCTGCAAATGATACATGTTATTATATTCAAACTATAGATTCACATGCACAATTATTAGAAGAATTTCCAGAATTACAAGGAACAGGAGAACGCTCTTTAGGAGAAGGAACTGAACCAATTGATGAAACTGAAATGTTATCTACACTTATGGCTAATGGATATGAACTGACAACAGAAGAAACTCAAATGCTAAAAGAAGAAGACAGATATCGATATTAATCATCGATAGAAGAACCACCGACATTAGAGTTAAAGCCACTTCCAAACCATTTGGAATACGCTTATTTACATGTTGAATCTGAATTACCTGTAATAATATCGTCTTCTCTTACTGAAAATGAAAAATCTCAACTCATTTCTGTGCTAAAAGCTCATAAACCAGCTATTGCATGGAAGATTCATGATATTAAAGGAATAAGTCCTTCGTATTGCACACATAAAATCCTTATGGAAGAAGGTCATAAAACGTATGTGCAACGCCAACGAAGACTAAATCCGAATATACAAGATGTTGTTAAGAAAGAAATTATTAAACTGCTTGATGCAGGTTTAATTTATCCAATCTCTGATAGTCCATGGGTAAGCCCAGTTCAATGCGTACCTAAGAAGAGTGGCATGACTGTCATCACAAATGAGAAAAATGAGCTTATTCCTACTAGGACTGTAACAGGATGGCGTGTCTGTATTGATTATAGAAAATTAAATGACGCCACCAGAAAAGATCACTTTCCCTTACCTTTCATTGATCAAATGTTGGAAAGATTAGCCGAAAACAGTTACTATTGTTTTCTTGACGGTTTTTCCGGATATTTTCAAATTCCAATAGCACCTGAGGATCAAGAGAAAACCACATTTACATGCCCTTATGGTACTTTTACTTACAAACGCATGCCATTTGGACTTTGCAATGCCCCTGCAACCTTTCAAAGGTGCATGATGGCGATTTTTCACGACATGATAGAAGAATGCATAGAAGTATTCATGGATGACTTTTCAGTCTTCGGTGATACTTTTGAATCATGTCTAGTAAATCTTGAACGAATGCTTATTAGATGCGAACAATCAAATCTAGTACTTAATTGGGAGAAATGTCATTTCATGGTTAAAGAAGGCATCGTTCTTGGTCATAAAATTTCAAAAGAAGGAATTGAAGTGGATAGAGCTAAAGTAGATGTGATTGTTAAACTTCCACATCCCACAAATGTTAGAGGAGTTAGGAGTTTTCTAGGGCATGCCGGTTTTTACCGACGTTTCATAAAAGATTTTTCTAAAATTGCCACTCCTATGAATAAACTCCTAGAAAAGGATGCTCCATTCATCTTTTCAGATGAATGCATCAAATCTTTTAATATTCTTAAAGAAAAACTCACTAATGCGCCGATCATGATAACTCCAAATTGGAATCTACCGTTTGAACTAATGTGCAATGCAAGTGATTTTGCAATGGGAGCCGTTTTAGGACAAAGGATTGAAAAACGATTTCAACTTATATATTATTCTAGTAAGACGTTACAAGGAGCACAAACAATACATACAACTACTGAAAAAGAACTCCTTGCTATTGTCTTTGCTTTTGAAAAATTTCGTTCATATCTCGTTCTAGCAAAAACGGTGGTCTATACCGACCATTCTGCTCTTAGATACCTATTTTCGAAACAAGATGCTAAACCAAGATTAATCTGTTGGATCTTACTCTTACAAGAGTTCGATATTGAGATTCGAGACAAAAAGGGAGCAGAAAATCTCGCAGCTGATCATCTTTCTCGTCTTGAAAATCCTGAATTAGAAGTTCTAAATGAATCAGCCATACAAGACAACTTTCCTGATGAATATCTATTGAAGATAGATTATAATGAAATTCCATGGTTTGCAGACTATGCAAACTACTTAGAATGTGGATTCCTTGAAAAAGGATTGTCGTACCAAAAATGAAAGAAATTCTTTAGTGATATAAAACACTATTTCTGGGAAGATCCACATTTGTTTAAAAGTTGTCCCGGTGGAATAATACGCCAATGTGTATTCGGAGATGAAGCTAGTCAAATATTAAACCATTGTCACACAGGACCAACAGGAGGGCATTATGCGCCTCAGCTCACAGCAAGAAAAGTTTACGATGCTGGATTCTATTGGCCTACAATTTTCAAAGACGCACACCTTCTTTGCAAATCCTGTGATGCTTGTAAAAGGGCCGGAAAAATAAGTCAACGTGATGAAATGCCACAAAATGTCATTCAAGTATGTGAAGTATTTGACATTTGGGGTATTGACTTTATGGGTCCATTTCCAAAATCTCATAATAATCTTTACATTCTCGTTGCCATTGATTATGTATCTAAATGGACGGAAGCACAAGCTCTCCCAACTAACGATGCACGAGTTGCAGTCAACTTTTTAAAACGTCTTTTTGCAAGGTTTGGAACACCGAAAGCTTTAATAAGTGATCGGGGTACTCATTTTTGTAATAATCAACTTGAGAAAGTTCTAAAAAGATATGGAGTAACTCATAAAATCTCAACCGCTTATCATCCACATACAAGTGGACAAGTTGAAAATACCAACCGAGCATTAAAACGTATTCTAGAGAAAACCGTAGGATCAAATCCGAAGGAATGGTCCATGAAATTGGAGGATGCACTCTGGGCTTTTAGAACAGCCTACAAAACTCTAATTGGAACCACACCTTTTAGACTCGTTTACGAAAAAGCATGTCATCTTCCAGTAGAAATTGAACACAAAGCATTTTGGGCTTTGAAGACATGTAATCTTGATTTACATGAAGCTGGACGTCTACGGTTAAGTCAACTAAACGAATTAGAAGAATTAAGACTTGAGGCATATGAAAATTCCTTAATCTATAAGGAAAGAACGAAGAAATGGCATGATAAAAGAATCAGAAGTTCAAAAGAATTTAAAGAAGGAGACAAAGTTCTTCTTTTCAATTCACGATTCAAGCTATTTTCTGGAAAATTGAAATCAAGATGGTCTGGACCATTTATAGTCAAAAGATTTTTCCCATACGGAACAATAGAGTTAATAAATTCAAATGGGATTGAATAAAAAGCTAATGGTCACAGAGTTAAACATTACATACATGGTCCGATGGAAGTTGACAACGAAGTTAATCATAATTTCGACACCACAGCTAACTAAGTGTGGGGAGATTTGAATCTTTTTTAGGGTAATATGTATTTCTATTAGAGTTAGATATTTTGTTTTCGTGTAGTTCTCGAGAATGGAATCCGAATGATCTTTCCCTAGCAGACCCTAAAGAACTAGTCTTCTCCCCCCATTCTGAATTTTTATTTTTTTTTAGGTTTTATGAGATGAAGAAATCCTTTGATCTGAACCATGGTCTAATGCTACATGCTTTGATCACTAAATATAATAATGACACACTCCCGAGTGACCTGGTATCAGTAATAAGAGCCAAATTGGACGGAGTAAGAAAAGAACTCAGGAACGATCATAATAAGTTACATTTTGGTAAAGGAAAATCAAAATCCACAGCGAAAAGAAGAGCACGACACCTTGAAAGATGTCACAAATGCGAAAAATGGTCACACGAAGGAAAATGCTCGACGAATCAAACATATTCCAATACCGAGTTCGTTACTTTATGCAGAGAAGGACTGTTCATATGTTTCGAAGAAAAATCGTTGAATGCTCGAGGTTATGCTTATGTAGCTATGGAAAACCAATTAGTCCGACTATCTTATGAGTGGGCTAAAGCAGGTCACTGAGAATTCTATCGCACAGGTAAGCATGTACAGTTTTTATTTTTATTTTATTGCTTTTAACCTTTTGATAATAAACGCTGAATCGTTCGCTATAAAGTATTAAATTGGTATTCAATAAAATTAGGTTTTGCGACCGAAATTATTGATATCATACAAAAATTTATTATATTACTGCGAAATTTACCGTTTATTCTTAAGGTATAAATATCTTTAATCAATCAACCCAAAATATTTCAGAAATTCATCAGGAGTAAAACTAGGTCGTTGAGCCGAAATTACTTTACCTAAAAAAGGGGCGTATATTTTTGATAATATTTGATTGATTAAAGTGGGAAAAAAAAAGACCAAAAAGATTTTTAATTTTATTTTTACTTTGTTATTAAAATTAATATTAAATTATTATTGTAAATTTTTTAAAATCAATATATTTAAGTTTGTGAATATTTAAAAAAAATTAATATTTTTAATATAAAGTTTGTATGTATAAAAATATTAATAATATGAATTTTTAATTTTATGCATTTTAAATTTAAGTTTTGTGTGAATTTAAAAACAAAAATTTACTTTATTTCACTAAGTTAAAAAATTGATTTTTAAAATTCGTCGTGAGTTGAAAACTAGGTCATTGAACCGAAATTGCTCTACCCAAGGGAGGGACGAGAACTTTTATTATCATTATTTTTAATCTTATTGAATTAAAGTAAGCCAAAAACATTAAAAAAACTCAAAAATCTTTACTTTTAAAACCGCGCTTTGAATTGACAAATTTTAAAATTTTGTTGAGAGACGGACTAGGACAACGATCCGAAACACCCTCACTCCTAAAAAGAAACAAATTTTTAAAATTTTATTAATTTATTTTTAAAAAAGTGTAAGGTTAAAAAAAAAAAAAAAAAAAAAAAAAAAAAAAAAAAAAAACCAGGTACCCATGGATCGCATGGGATTTGGCCTTCAGAGCCATGCAATCACATAGAACTGAAAATCTGGCCAGAAACAAAAACCCAGTCGAGCTGTGTTCTGTCTCCACTCCACACATACACAAACACACGAACACATACACATGTCACCCTAAAATCACAAATTTTTCACCAAAATCAACCAAATTTCTCGCTATAATCCGCTCTAAACATGAATTTGATAAGAAGTTTATCAAGAAGGGTAACAATTTCACCCCTAAACCTCTTTAAATTTGATTTTTAGTGTTCTTGAGCTATATTTTACCTAATTTGATTTTGTTAATTTCTAGTGTAATTAGAGTTAAATTGTTAGTATTTTATGCATGTATAACCTAGATTGATGCTATTTAACATGATTTGAAGCCAAAACCTTCAAAAAATTTAGGAATCTAGGGTTTGTGTTCTTGAACAATTTGGAGCTTTTTGATATAAACAGGTTATGGTCGATTTTTGTCATGAATTATTGCTAAATTAAGTAGTGTAACATGTTTAGGTAGCTAAATGATCCAAACTTTGATCCTAAACATGATTTTTGAGAATTAAAGTGGACTTTTTAGGTATAAAATTCATGAACTTGATTAAATTGATATAAATGCCATTTGAAACTTGTTTAATTGCTAGTAATGGTTGTTTTAACATGTTATTTGAGTTGAATGCTTATGAACTTTGTAAACATTTTCATATATGCTTATTTGAAAAAGTGTAGAATTGTAAAAATTGTGAAAATGCGTATAAGTTTAATTTTGATTTAACATGTTATTGTAATTGTGTTAATTTGTTATTTTGCTAACACTAATGCATATTTGGATGCACAAATTTTATATTTAATGTGTTTTGCAGAGATTTACTATATTGATTGAAAGGACCCGTTCATATACATTATAAATGATTCACAATAGTTGATTACATCGCGAGGTGTTTGACCTCTATATGATACGTTTTACAAACATTGCATTCGTTTTTAAAAGACAAACTTTCTTTACATCAAAAATTGACGGCATGCATACCATTTCATATTACATCCAACTATAATTGACTTAATATTAATCTTGATGAACTCAACGACTCGAATGCAACGTCTTTCAAAGTATGTCATGAATGACTCCAGGCAATATCCTTAAAATGTGCTAATGCACAGCGAAAGATTTCTTTAATACCTGAGAATAAACATGCTTTAAAGTGTCAACCAAAAGGTTGGTGAGTTCATTAGTTTATCATAATCAATCATTTCCATAATAGTAATAGACCACAAGATTTCAGTTTCCATAAATATCCGTACACTCGCAAGTGTTTAAAAGTATTCTATAAGTTGTAAGCACCCGGTAACAAGCCTTAACGTTCATGTTTTACCCTCTGAAGTACACCAGATCAGGTGTGTTTAAAATAACCTCGAAGTACTAAAGCATCCCATAGTCAGGATGGGGTTTGTCAGGCCCAATAGATCTATCTTTAGGATTCGCGCCTACCGTACATAGACAAGTAGTTTAATGTTACCAAGCTAAAGGTATATTTCTGGTTTAAACCCACATAGAATTAGTTTTAGTACTTGTGCCTACTTCGTAAAACATTTATAAAACAGCGCATGTATTCTCAGCCCAAAAATATATATTGCAAAAGCAATTAAAAAGGGAGCAAATGAAACTCACAATACTGTATTTCGTAGCAATTATGTATATGACGGCACTGAACAAGTGCAGGGTTTGTCTCGGACTCACGAACGTATCAATATTGTGATTCAATATTGCAGGAAAGTACGTAGACGCAACGAAAATGATAAACGTTAGGTTGACCTCACGAGCAATACCCTCGATCAATACCCATAACCTCCATAGCTATAACCCATAATTTCCTTAGCTCTTTCCCGTTTGAAAACTTATTTTGAAATCGTCTGAATATAACTCCGTCGTAGTATTTTATGTATACTAATAATATCTTGAAATAATACAAAGAAAATATATATATGTAATTCGATTGAGAGAGTTCAGAGAAATATATTTTCAAGTTTCTATGAAATAATGAAATCTATTGAATTCTATTTATAATAGATTTTTAAATTATTAAAGTGAATTATTAAAGTATGAATTATTAAAGTGAATTATTAAAGTATGAATTATTAAAGTGAATTATTAAAGTGAATTATTAAAGTATGAATTATTAAAGTGAATTATTAAAGTAAATTATTAAAGTATGAATTATTAAAGTGAATTATTAAAGTATATTATTAAAGTATGAATTATTAAAGTGAATTATTAAAGTGAATTATTAAAATATGAATTATTCAAGTTAATTATTAAAGTTAAAGTAAAGTAAAAGTAAAGTAAAGGTAAAGTTAAAGTATAGTAAAAGTATAAAACTATATACGTATAATACGCGTATAAATATATATAATATTAATTTAAATCGTTATATATATTTAATAAAATAAAATATAAATATCGTTATCTTTATCATACTGGTTAAGTAATGAGTTGTCAAAAGTGGTTCTAGATATTTATAAAAGATATATACGTTTTAATAATAAAGTTCTTTTTAAACTGAAAACGTTTTTTGTACTTTTGAAACTAAATCAAATAAATATGATAATTTTGTTTTCCAAAACTAAATATACTTAAGAATCATTTTGTTAAAAGGTTAAAATAATGGAAATCGTTATATCATAAAACATTTTAGAAAAGTAGAATTATATATATTCATAATAGGTTTCAAGTTTTTAAATTACAGTCTGTTGGTGAAGCATGGGATAAAGTCCAAAGGTTAAATGAACGTATGAAATCATCTTAAAGAAAAATGTCGAGTTACTTAACTTGTCGATATCCAACATCTAAGTCATTTACAATCCACGTTCTTATTTTCATATTAAATAAAATGAAAGTTAACATAGTTATCTTATCAAGGTCACGAGGAAAATATTATAAAACATGCCTTGGAAATTAAACAGGAATTTTCACTAACCCTTGTCTAGTTCCCGTTAATTGACACATTTGTTCTTATTTATAAATCACTTTACCATTTTCCGAATATTGTCAAAAAGAATAGATTTCTTAAATCACAGTGGACCTCATAACATAGGCCCGTAATCATATCATAATGTATCTGATAATTCAATCATTTGATATTATCTCTTAATTCTGTCGATAAATATATCGAAACAAATATGTTCATGTAAAGTATCATATATCTAATACTTTGTTAATGTTTTTAGTTAATATTATATATTATATATATACATATCTATATACTCATAATTGTTCGTGAATCGTCGAACACGGTCAAAGGGTAATTGATTACATGAATGTAGTTCCAAACTTTTTGAGATTCAACATTACAAATTCTGCTTATCGTGTCGGAAACATATAAAGGTTAAGTTTAAATTTGGTCAGAAATTTCCGGGTCGTCACACTGATGGTGCATCATCATCATCTAGACAACCTGCTCCAGAACCTGAAACAGAAATGCAATATGAACCTGAACCGGAACAACAACAGGAACCACAACAACAATCAGATCAACACGTACCTTATTATGATCCGCTACAATTTGTTGATGCCTTTATAGTATTTCCGATGCATCCGCCAGTAGAATACCCAACGATTCCTGAACACACATTGCATCCTAATCTGAGATTCGATAGAAGCTGGAGAGATTACCCAACATATCAAAGTAACAAATTCAAACTGATACCGAAAAATGTAGAAGTGCCAAAGGTAATCGATTAGGAGCCTTTGGAAAGGGTCCAACTTGCTAACTCAGTTAGACAGCATTTGATCCAAAGGTATGGCAGCTCTTCTTTTCACGATTGGGAACGTTTATTCACCATTCGTAGACCTGTATATAAGGAATGGTGCATTGAGCTTATGAGTACTATTTCGTTAAATGCAGATGTAGATAGATTAGATGATAAAAGTTTTCTTAGATTTATACTTGGCCATAGGATGTACAGGATGTCCATGCTGGACATGGCCAGGGCTTTGCAGATATATACTCCTGGTGAATTACTACTACCCGATTGTATGAATTTGATTTATCGTGGTGAAAGGGTAGATAGGAATTTTGACGCGAACGCCGTCTGGAGGCGTATGTCAGGTTATAATGTTTTTACACTGGGAGGAAAACACTCCTACTTACATATTAACAAAGCCGAGCTTCGTATAATTCATAGATTTTTGGCTAACTCGATTACACAGAGAGGTCACAATAAGGAGAAAATGACCTTACATGATTTATTTTACCTAAAGTGTATTCGAGACCCAAGAGGCGTTGTTAATATCCCTTACTGTGTTGGTTTTTATTTATCTAAGATGGTGGAAGGAATACAGGAAGGGGGAATAATACGAGGAGGTATTTTTGTTACTCTCATTGGAGAGTATTTGGGTGTAGATAGGGATCAAGGTGGTCCACTTATGGTATGTAGGGAACAGGTTGAGCCTTTAGGATTAAGGGTCTATCAGGGTGCTAAGGTATTGAAAAGTAGACGCAATCAGGCAATACCATATGTTGGTAGTCATCCTCAGGTAGAGAGAGGTTTAGATGAGGAAATAGAGGAAGCGGATGACATTAGGGATGTCATTAGGGAGGCTATGACTGACGTCTACCAGTGTGTAGATGAGGTAGATATGACAAACGGGGAGAGATTTAGTCGGATGGAGCAGTGGCAAGCCCGGAATGTGATGACCCGGGAATTTCCGACCAAATTTAAACTTTAATCCTTATATGTTTCCGACACGATAAGCAAAGTATGTAATGTTGAGTCATAAAATTTGGAAAACTGTTTAGATGAATTCATTTGACCTTTGACTATTCCCGACGATTCACGAACTATGGTTGAAAATAAAGACGTATATATATATATATAACTTTGAAGATAAGTATATATAAAATACAAATTTAATCACTAGAATTAAAAATGTAAAATAAGATACAGAATAGTTAAACTGATAAAAGAATAAATATATGTATATATATTAAAATGTATAGGTATTAGATAAGCAAATACATAGTATATATTATATAACTATCAGGTATTACATAAATAATAAGATGTAATATTAACAAAGTGAATTTGATTACAAATCAAAATTTAATTATTGAAATAATATAATTATTATTTTCATACGAATATCAATATTTTGTGTTATTACTTGTTATAGTAGTAAACATTAAAAGTCTAATAAATTTAAGGCTAGGATTCTTAAAAGAAAGGTTTTATTCATATAAGAATGATTAAAATTGTAATTTAAATGTAATTCAAATATTATACTATTAGTTATTATATTACTACTTTAATAATTGTCTTTAACATTAAAAATCATTGTGATAATTATAAGTTATCATTATTATTATAGAAATTCATCAATTACAATACTATTATCATTTTTGATTAATATCATTATTATTATTAGTATTATTATTATTAACATACTTATTTATTCATTTATACCAAATATATTATGAAATTAAGTATATATATAAATATTTACATATAAATTCAGTTACATATTTATATATAAAATAGATATGCAGATAAACATATATACTACAATTATTATTATTAATAAATTTAATTGTTATTAATAATAAGTTATACAGAATCCAGATGCATATATATATATTACTCTTTTTGTTCCAATTGCCATCAACGAGTTATTTTATATTTTTCTGACCTGCTAAATGGATCTGTCCACTTCAATCAGCATTCCATATCCAAAATCTGTTACATGTCGATATCTAACATGGTACGAAATCTATTTTTAATTCATTATCTGTTTTATTTTTTTTTCTTTTTCTTTTTTCTTTTCTTCTTCTGCTATTTCTGATTTGATTCCTGTCGACAGCCTTTAGCCATAAAACAAAGAAATGCTGTTTGTATTCTCACAATCATACTAACTACTTCCATCACTATCAATTACAGCTAATCACACTTGAAGAGTTTAACCAGAAAAACCCAAGGAAAACCCGTCGGTTCCCTGTTTTAACTCAATTACTCAAAAGTCAGTAAACGAATTGAATAAAAGAAATCTATTAATGTAGTTTCATTTTAAATCTTTCATTCAAGCTATCTGGAAGGTTTCGTGATCCAATTTCTCCTATTGATGTCAAATTTTGAGAGTCAAGGTTTCGGTTTCAAAGGTCAAACGAAGTGTTCATCCTAAAATTTGGATTCATTTCAGTGTTTTCCGTCAAATTGACTTTCCAGAAAGTTTCTAAAGGTGAAATGGAATCACTTTCATGTTTTAATCATTAGCTAAAACGTCCTATAATTGGAGTTTGATTTTCGAGTTCTTAAACGAAGGAGTTAGGTTACAGAAATTTTATTTTGAGTATTTGATTTTGTTTTAATTAATTTAAACGATTACTAAAGGATTCTGTATCACTTATCAGTCCTAAAACAAATTTTAAATCAAAATTTTGATTTCTGTAAGTTTGATTCAGTAACGTGGTTGAAAGAGATGGGATTTAAGCCGTTTAATTACGGTTTATATGAATTAAAAGGGGTAATAAATCAGAGAAAAGGCAACAGCCTAGACGGTTTAGGGAGGTGACGAATATCTGAGAGGTCGAGGGTTCGAGTCCCTAATGGAGCATTTTTTTTTATAGCCTTTTTCATTGAAGGTAATTTTTATTTATTTATTATCTTTTCCTTTATTATTATTATTATTATTATTATTATTATTATTATTATTATTATTATTATTATTATTATTGATTGAAATTATTATTATGTCTTAGTAGTATTAATATCATAGTTATTACTATGATTATGAATATTATGAATATTATTAAAATTTCTATAAAAATCATAAAATTTATTATTTGTTCATTATAAACTAATACTTGTATCATTTTATAAGTTATAATATTATTATTAGTATCATTACTAGTACTATAACTATTATTAGTATTATAATTATCATTTAAAAGTATTATGTACATTATAATGATTATTAGTATTATGTAATTCCTAAAATCATTAACATAACTAACAATAACAGTAAAATGAATATTTTCTTTTATATATATTATTAATATCATTAATTTTATTACTAATAGAATTATTATCATTATTACTAATGTTAAGTATTATCCTCATCATATTTATCATTACAAGTGTTAAATTGGGTATTACTATAATAACTATCTTAATAAACAAATGATACATATATAAAGATATATTTAGTACTCATAACATAACAAAATTAATATTTTATATACAGAATGAATATATGAGATGTATATATATGTTATTAATATAAAAATGATACAATTAGTAAATTATATATATATATATATATAAACTTATCCGATTACGATATGTATATTAATAAATATACAAATGATATAGGTTCGTGAATCCGAGGCCAACCTTGCATTGTTTAGTTGTTCAATGTCGTTATATGTATTTTTACTACAAAATACAATACGGTGAGTTTCATTTGCCCTTTTACTCTTTATGTTTTTGGGCTGAGAATACATGCAAATGCTTTAGTAACTGTTTTACAATAATTATATGCGTGAGTTTCATTATTCCCTTTTAAAATGCTTTCGCAATATATATTTTTGGGACTGAGAATACATGCGTTGTTTTTATAACTGTTTTACGAAATAGACACAAGTAATTGAAACTACATTATATGGTTGAATGATCGAAATCGAATATGCCCCTTTTTATATAGTCTGGTAATCTAAGAATTAGGGAACAGACACCCTAATTGACGTGAACTCTAAAGATAGATCTATCGGGCCCAACAAGCCCCATCCAAAGTAGCAGATGCTTTAATACTTTGAAATTTATATCATGTCCGAAGGAGGATCCCGGAATGATGGGGATATTCTTATATACATATTGTGAATGTCGGTTACCAGGTGTTCAATCAATATGAATGATATTTTGTCTCTATGCATGGGACGTATATTTATGAGAAATGAAAATCTTGTGGTCTATTAAAATTATGAAATGATTATTTATGTTAAACTAATGAACTCACCAACCTTTTGGTTGACACTTGAAAGCATGTTTATTCTCAGGTATAAAAGAAACATTCCGCTGTGCATTTGCTCATTTTAAAGACAGTATTTGGAATCGATCATCGCAATGGAACCAGTTGTTGGTGACTTCGTCCAGATGGATTAGGATGGGTCATTTCAGTTGGTATCAGATCGGTGGTCTTAGCGAACCATGTCTGCATTAGTGTGTCTAACTAATAAGTCGTTAGGATGCATTAGTGAGTCTGGACTTCGACCGTGTCTGCATGTCAAAAGTTTTGCTTATCATTTCGTGTCGAAAATTACCTGCTTATCATTCTTAGAGAATCACTTGCTTATCATTCTTAGTCTAGGCACGTTTTACTGCATTGACTGCATGAATAGTGTAAAGACAAAATTCATATCTTAGCGTATCTGCTACTTCATATCTTAGCGTATCTGTTACTGTAACTTTGTCTGACATATCCCGTAGATTCCTCCGTAACTTAGGGGATCTTAGTATTATATATGCATATGCAAATTATGTATTGCAGGGTACTAATCTACATCCTATAATCTATTCCTTCTCAAAAATCCTTCATCTGATCGTACGAGATGAATCCTGCAACCAGTTCGAGTCCCTCAGATTTCGATAACTATTCCGATAGTTATTCCGACAGCTATTCCGACATGGATATTCACCTAAACTCCGGAAGCAATGTCACCAGAATGAATCAATCAATCAGCCATCCCCAATTCATCTTATACATTCGTAGTCGACTTAATCAATGGAGACGCAAAGAAGGCGATCCCTTCCACCAACCGAATTCATCTCTTGACAATGAACCTGAAGCGTTTACCGGTGAACCTATCCGAAACACCATTTTCAGCCTCATTTCCAGGATAGCTCGTCACGATTATATTCTATCTAAAATTCTAAACCTTATTCATCTGCTTGTTCCGACCGACAATCATCTTGGAATAATGGAAGAAGTCAACGAGCTCCACGCTCGAGTGATAAATTTGGAGAATATGGTACAAAATGTACCAGCTTCAGCAACATCATCGGCACCAACAGTACCATCAGTAACAGCACCAGTACCATCAACAATCCATGCCTCAACATCTCATTATGTACCTCGAGTATAATCATCGTTCTACGTATCACTCTACATCGATTATCTTCGTTCTTCATGACGATTAAGTAATCTCTAAATGTTTTAGAGAGTATGTATTATAGTTCTAATGGTAA
Source organism: Rutidosis leptorrhynchoides (assembly GCF_046630445.1). Classification (NCBI taxonomy): domain Eukaryota; kingdom Viridiplantae; phylum Streptophyta; class Magnoliopsida; order Asterales; family Asteraceae; genus Rutidosis; species Rutidosis leptorrhynchoides. The sequence goes on along the minus strand of NC_092340.1, from coordinate 148,251,411 downwards.
ACCAAATGAGTTAATATCACATTGACCCATTAAATCCATAATTACGTCTGAAGAAAATATATATGTATATATGTTTTCATAAAGATTGTAATTAAAATTTTTATTGTACAAACTGTTAATGGTGAAAATATTTTAACGGGTAGGTGATACCCGAGGAATATTTAAATTTCACATTGAAAAGTTACACTGTACATTCTTCAAATCTAATTCCAACAGTCATTTACTATCCTACTTACATTCACGGATATACGTATCCGATCACCGTAGAATAACCATTTTCATTCAATTTCATATTTGGATTTTGATCTATCAGAATCCAACAAGTGGCATAATGAAGAAATAATGGACACAGTAAAAATTGATTAGAAACAGACTAATTAACAATATTAAATTTTATTAAGAAACCACGCTAACAAAATCCTAGCTAACTGTTCCTAGCTAACTGTTAATTCCGTATTACATTTTATTTATCGCAATTTAATTATCGCAATTTACATTCTCGCAATTTTATTTATTGTCATTTAATTTCTGTTATTTACTTTACGCACTTTATTTATCGTTATTTAATTCCTGTTATTTATTTTACGCACTTTAAATGTCGGGACACGTATACAAGGTTTTGACATATCATATCGATGCATCTATATATATTATTTGGAATCACCATAGACACTCTATATGCAGTAATGATCGAGTTCTCTATACAGGGTTGAGGTTGATTCTACAATAATATATATACTTTGAGTTGTGATCGAGTCTGAGATGAATACGGGTCACGATACGTATTAATTAATTCGAATATTATATATTAAACTATATATGAAATATTGAATTGCTAACTGTGGACTATCAACTGTGGACTACCAACATTGGACAATTAAAATGAATTAAAATATTGACTATAACATATGAAACTAAACAATTCTTCAAGTTTGCCACTTGATTTCATCTCAAACCTCATTTGTATCTTGACGATTAAGATCCACGTTCAAACCTATCATGATTCTTGAAAACATCTCAAACGAGAGGAGGAACCAACCGCACTTCATCTACGGGATAAAAGATTGATGCATTTAGTTATGCATCTGAAAAACTCTCGGAAACTGAGTAAACGTTTAACACGTAGCTGTGCTAATTACTTTAGTGTTATTATTACCCAAAATGACTTGGAAATTCCTTTCAAAGTAGCAAATTTTGTCACAGCTCCAGCAAATCAACTTTGACTTTTCGTTCGAAACAACCTTATTATCACCTTGATTTATATGTATGCTCTTTTATTGTTACCGGGGAACCTTTTATATTCCACCATATTACCGTCAGTGTTTAATCATCTAAAAACACAATTCTCTTAAAATCACCTCGGATTGATAACCAATGATTCGGATATGGTAGCAGTAAAAATGTAGAGGAATCGGCAATCAGTACTTTGAAAACTCACAGCATATCTACATCAACAGTTATATGTATAACATTTATCTTCTAGAATAATGACCTTTCATTCTGAAATTTTGAAAAGCACCCAGTCTACAAATCAATACTCTGAATATTGAAAAAGCTGAATGAAGCAGCAGAAACCGTAGAAAACCGTAAACGATCTTAACAGCCAGAAGTTTGATAATAAAGAATAGTTTGTTGGAAAAGCTCAGAAAAGTTGGAACTGGAAAACGGAGTGAGCTAACCATGAAGGAGACCAAGGACAAATACAAGGACCAAACTCTATATTCAAAGAATCCAGGTAATTCTGGATCCGATGAAATCTTTAGAGAATATCCTGCTCCGAAGTCATGTTAAAATCTTGTGGAAAATCTTTCTCCATTAACCACCGAACTTAGAAATTCCAAAATATCATCATCAATATCTTCGATATTTCCGAGGATATTTACATAAATATTCTCATCCGAAATTATATACCTCTTCGTGCTTCCTGTGTATCATTATATTGGAAACATTCAATAGAAAATTTAGTACCGAAAAGCAGATTATGAGGAATTATGAAGAAAGCCATAGAAAAATCACAAAGAATAAGTTTGACTTCAAAGGATCCAAATGATTCAATGTCTGTTAAAGCCTTTAGTGAATATCTTGATCCTTACTCTGAACCCTTGCAGACAATAGTTTCTATCATCCTCTGATCTTAGATATTCCGAGATAGTATCGTATCTTTCATTATAAATATCCTCCATATTTCTGGAGATATTTTTATAACTATTCTTATTTGAAATCATTAATCTCTGCGTGCTATCAGTATTACATCATATAGAAACTGTTAGTTTCTATATTCTGTAAACTTTCAAGCTTAAAATATGAATGTTATTAAATTAATGTGGGAAACTGATGCATGAATTAGTATAATATAATGACACTTGATCAACGTGATTATATTACAGTAAGTCATGCTGAGTTTCTAAATGGAACATGATGATTCACAGATTATAACATCATCATGTGCCATGTTACATAACTCTTTCATTCAAATTAACTTCTGAACATATCAAGAAAATATATTCATGATAGTTCTATTCTCAGTGATTCTAGTAATTTGACAAATCAAATCGTGCTATTATGTTCTTTCTTACTTAGAACATTAAGTTCATTCGGAACTCCATACCTACAAATTCTGGACCAATAATTGCGAAAAGAAAACAAAAGCATGAAGCTCCGAAATAGAAAGGGGGTATAAATTGCAGCAAATAAGAGAGAGTATTAACTGTGGATGACAATGATTATTGAAGACAGAAGCAGGGACGTTGAAATATAAAGGAGAATATAAAGCCTGACAACAACACATAAATTACAAACCGTGGATATTAATACGAATAGCAATATAAAGGCACGGTAGAATTAAGAATAGTATCACCTCAAGGTAATTGTAGAAGTAAACAGATTTTTCTGGTGGAAGGTTGAAAAGAATGATGACAGAAATAATAATTAGGAAAATATCAAGGATTAGAACTGAATTAAGCATTTTCACAATCTTTTGGATGTAGGAACTAAGAAAGAAAGTATAGGAATGGTGAGAATAATGAAACGGAAGAGCTTAATTTATAATGGAAATATCAGACGGAGAAATCGAGGCAACTCACCGTATTTAATTACAGAGATCTTAATCTCATTATTCGCCGAAGAATCAAATCTTATAGATTTCGAAGATTTTCTTTTAAATCCCTTAAATTCCGGAATTCAAAAGTAACTACGTCAACAGTTAAGACAAACCTGCAATTACTCATTTCAATCTTTTATGATAGCTTCACCCATACGCTTCGAGAAATCGAATTATTTTATTCGTATTTATTAATCATGATTAAACGCTATGTATCAACTCATATTCGTCATGAAAACATTTTTATTGTTAGCCATGACGACCTCACTCAAATTTCGGGATGAAATTTCATTAACGGGTAGGTACTGTGATGACCCGGGAATTTCTGACCAAATTTAAACTTTAATCCTTATATGTTTCCGACACGATAAGCAAAGTATGTAATGTTGAGTCATAAAATTTGGAAAACTGTTTAGATGAATTCATTTGACCTTTGACTATTCCCGACGATTCACGAACTATGGTTGAAAATAAAGACGTATATATATATATAACTTTGAAGATAAGTATATATAAAATACAAATTTAATCACTAGAATTAAAAATGTAAAATAAGATACAGAATAGTTAAACTGATAAAAGAATAAATATATGTATATATATTAAAATGTATAGGTATTAGATAAGCAAATACATAGTATATATTATATAACTATCAGGTATTACATAAATAATAAGATGTAATATTAACAAAGTGAATTTGATTACAAATCAAAATTTAATTATTGAAATAATATAATTATTATTTTCATACGAATATCAATATTTTGTGTTATTACTTGTTATAGTAGTAAACATTAAAAGTCTAATAAATTTAAGGCTAGGATTCTTAAAAGAAAGGTTTTATTCATATAAGAATGATTAAAATTGTAATTTAAATGTAATTCAAATATTATTAGTTATTATATTACTACTTTAATAATTGTCTTTAACATTAAAAATCATTGTGATAATTATAAGTTATCATTATTATTATAGAAATTCATCAATTACAATACTATTATCATTTTTGATTAATATCATTATTATTATTAGTATTATTATTATTAACATACTTATTTATTCATTTATATAAATATTTACATATAAATTCAGTTACATATTTATATATAAAATAGATATGCAGATAAACATATATACTACAATTATTATTATTATTAATAAATTTAATTGTTATTAATAATAAGTTATACAGAATCCAGATGCATATATATATATATATATATTACTCTTTTTGTTCCAATTGCCATCAACGAGTTATTTTATATTTTTTTGACCTGCTAAATGGATCTGTCCACTTCAATCAGCATTCCATATCCAAAATCTGTTACATGTCGATATCTAACATGGTACGAAATCTATTTTTAATTCATTATCTGTTTTATTTTTTTTCTTTTTCTTTTTTCTTTTCTTCTTCTGCTATTTCTGATTTGATTCCTGTCGACAGCCTTTAGCCATAAAACAAAGAAATGCTGTTTGTATTCTCACAATCATACTAACTACTTCCATCACTATCAATTACAGCTAATCACACTTGAAGAGTTTAACCAGAAAAACCCAAGGAAAACCCGTCGGTTCCCTGTTTTAACTCAATTACTCAAAAGTCAGTAAACGAATTGAATAAAAGAAATCTATTAATGTAGTTTCATTTTAAATCTTTCATTCAAGCTATCTGGAAGGTTTCGTGATCCAATTTCTCCTATTGATGTCAAATTTTGAGAGTCAAGGTTTCGGTTTCAAAGGTCAAACGAAGTGTTCATCCTAAAATTTGGATTCATTTCAGTGTTTTGCGTCAAATTGACTTTCCAGAAAGTTTCTAAAGGTGAAATGGAATCACTTTCATGTTTTAATCATTAGCTAAAACGTCCTATAATTGGAGTTTGATTTTCGAGTTCTTAAACGAAGGAGTTAGGTTACAGAAATTTTATTTTGAGTATTTGATTTTGTTTTAATTAATTTAAACGATTACTAAAGGATTCTGTATCACTTATCAGTCCTAAAACAAATTTTAAATCAAAATTTTGATTTCTGTAAGTTTGATTCAGTAACGTGGTTGAAAGAGATGGGATTTAAGCAGTTTAATTACGGTTTATATGAATTAAAAGGGGTAATAAATCAGAGAAAAGGCAACAGCCTAGACGGTTTAGGGAGGTGACGAATATCTGAGAGGTCGAGGGTTCGAGTCCCTAATGGAGCATTTTTTTTTATAGCCTTTTTCATTGAAGGTAATTTTTATTTATTTATTATCTTTTCCTTTATTATTATTATTATTATTATTATTATTATTATTATTATTATTATTATTATTATTATTATTATTATTGATTGAAATTATTATTATGTCTTAGTAGTATTAATATCATAGTTATTACTATGATTATGAATATTATGAATATTATTAAAATTTCTATAAAAATCATAAAATTTATTATTTGTTCATTATAAACTAATACTTGTATCATTTTATAAGTTATAATATTATTATTAGTATCATTACTAGTACTATAAGTATTATTAGTATTATAATTATCATTTAAAAGTATTATGTACATTATAATGATTATTAGTATTATGTAATTCCTAAAATCATTAACATAACTAACAATAACAGTAAAATGAATATTTTCTTTTATATATATTATTAATATCATTAATTTTATTACTAATAGAATTATTATCATTATTACTAATGTTAAGTATTATCCTCATCATATTTATCATTACAAGTGTTAAATTGGGTATTACTATAATAACTATCTTAATAAACAAATGATACATATGTAAAGATATATTTAGTACTCATAACATAACAAAATTAATATTTTATATACAGAATGAATATATGAGATGTATATATATGTTATTAATATAAAAATGATACAATTAGTAAATTATATATATATATAAACTTATCCGATTACGATATGTATATTAATAAATATACAAATGATATAGGTTCGTGAATCCGAGGCCAACCTTGCATTGTTTAGTTGTTCAATGTCGTTATATGTATTTTTACTACAAAATACAATACGGTGAGTTTTATTTGCCCTTTTACTCTTTATGTTTTTGGGCTGAGAATACATGCAAATGCTTTAGTAACTGTTTTACAATAATTATATGCGTGAGTTTCATTATTCCCTTTTAAAATGCTTTCGCAATATATATTTTTGGGACTGAGAATACATGCGTTGTTTTTATAACTGTTTTACAAAATAGACACAAGTAATTGAAACTACATTATATGGTTGAATGATCAAAATCGAATATGCCCCTTTTTATATAGTCTGGTAATCTAAGAATTAGGGAACAGACACCCTAATTGACGCGAACTCTAAAGATAGATCTATCGGGCCCAACAAGCCCCATCCAAAGTACCGAATGCTTTAGTACTTCGAAATTTATATCATGTCCGAAGGAGGATCCCGGAATGATGGGGATATTCTTATATACATATTGTGAATGTCGGTTACCAGGTGTTCAATCAATATGAATGATATTTTGTCTCTATGCATGGGACGTATATTTATGAGAAATGAAAATCTTGTGGTCTATTAAAATTATGAAATGATTATTTATGTTAAACTAATGAACTCACCAACCTTTTGGTTGACACTTGAAAGCATGTTTATTCTCAAGTATAAAAGAAACATTCCGCTGTGCATTTGCTCATTTTAAAGACAGTATTTGGAGTCGATCATCGCAATGGAACCAGTTGTTGGTGACTTCGTCCAGATGGATTAGGACGGGTCCTTTCACGGAATGATTACGAGCATTCCAGGCAACGACAGCATGATAGATGGGACTATCATCAGCGTCAGATCATGGGCCGGCTGTCACCTCAGGATCACTATGTTCTGACCCGACCCGCTTACTATCCTCTACACCAGCCCGAGATGAGACCACCATATACTCTCTACGACCCTAACCAGACATACCAGTACACCTATCACCAACCATGGAACCCGGACGACTACATGAACTGGAACCCCTATCCAGATTGATATAGTTCCAGTTGGTGATTTCTATGATTTTTATTTTATTTATTATTTCTATTTATTTATGTTTGAACACATTATATTTTGATACTTTTATGTAAGTTTAATATTTTTATTATGTTGTACTAATATTTCATATTTGATTTGAAAGTGGGATTTAAAGTCCCATTTCAAATTACCATGCATGTTTATATTTGTATGTATGTATATTTTCAATTGTACACAACAGGGTAAAACAGCGCATTTTCAAAGACTAGCATTAAGTTCAGCAAAAGCTACTGATTTTGATGACAAAACGAAAAACAAATGTGATGTAACAATAAGATGGAATGAACAAATGATGTGCACCATTTATCATTCAACAAACAAAAGCCAATATGTTTGAAAACTTTGGTAAAATTTAATCATTTTTCTACGCTAATCACCCTCAATAATTTAAATTGTTACTGATTTCTTGCAAATGAGAGCATTGCAAGATCTTAAGTGTGGGAAGGGGTTAAATTCTTTCAGATTTTTAAAATTTTAACTTATACACTTGGTTACCATTAAAAATACTAGTAACGCAGTAGTTGTATTAGAATCTAGTGCTCTCTGATAATAAAGAACAGCCCTAGTCTTATATACTGACTACCCAATTCTAGTAAAATTTTTCAAAATTTTCAATTAAATGAACTCAAAATCATGTTTATACATATTTATGAACGATAAAACTAGGTGTTAATACCGAAATTATTGTTACCTCCGAAAGGACATAAATTGAGAAACAAACCAAAATGTTAGAATTCATTTAAAATGGAATATAGGACAATAAAAAGGCAAAGATAGGAAAATAAAAGCCAAGTGTGGGAAAAATTTACTAAGTTATTTAAAATATATATCACATATTTTTTTGCAAATAATTGAAGATACTTTTGTTTTGGACAAAATTAACCGTTTTACCCGGAAAATTGTAATATATTTGAAAGAAAGATGGATCTACACAATGAATCAATTCCATCATTAAAAGGAAGTAAAGTCTTCCGAAAAAGAAACGCGCTTCTTGATTTAGGTCATGAAGTTGTCGTCCAGACCAGTTGTAGAGTCTACGAAAAACCTTGAAAAGTTTTCTCGAAAATCAGCTGGAAATCCACGGACCTCAGCATCAAACAGGGTCGCCAAGTGGTCAGACTTATCCTAACCATGAGAGGATCTGTCTCGTAAAATAGGGAGAGCGCCGTGCAAATTAGCTTGATAAGACTATTGAATCAGATCCCCAGAAAGGATAATCTCCTTAAAGATCAAAAATCAGCTTTTAAGACTGATATTACTCAATCCTTGAGATTGACTTTTAAAGATTGAGAATTCAAACTCATGGAATTCGATGATATCTAAACTCGAGCTTGAACGAGAAAATATTTTGATCAAAATTACAAACCGATTTGTTTTCTAAAAAACGCATTTTCAATGCGTTCATTACCATTGAACGTAAAATCCTGAGAATTCACCTGGAATTCATTAGGTCACCTGAACCAAATCGGGTGTCAACCGTAAGAATGGTGGTTGCATAGCATGGTCAAAGACAGGACCTTGTGTCAGACCGAAAAACCATAAGGGTGAGCTTTACTATTGCTCCTACAAAGGATAGTAATTGCATCTGACACGTTATAGACCATAATTAAAAGCATTTCATGGGACATTGCCTTAACAGTTGCTTGTTCAATGCTTTCCTTTACAACCGGATGGTAGTTTACCGAAAGGTAATGTTGCTTTCCTAATACAAGGTTAGCAAGTGGGTGACACAAAACCGCAAGTTTTGAGCTAAAATTTTCAAATTTGAAACCCACCAAACCCACAAAAACATTTTGCAAACACCGATGAAGGGTTATTCCGAAAAACTTATCTAGGGTAAAAGCTAGATTTAATTTTTAAAAAGATCAAATGTTTTCATAAAGATCCAATTTCCTTAAGGATCTAAATTTTCATAGTCATGTGGGACTGTAAACCACAACGTTACTACCATTATTTATACCATCGTATAGAAATCACTGATGTACAAAGTGTGAAGAATAAAGAAGTGATTCTAGTATATATTTATTTCAAGACTATATTGCTTGAGGACAAGCAACGCTCAAGTGTGGGAATATTTGATAATGCTAAAAACGAACAGATATTTCATAGCATTATCCCTCAAGAAAGACAAGCTTTTAGTTGCAATTGTTCTATTTACAAGTGATATTCGTTTAAATAATAAAAGGTGAAGACAAAAGACAGATTCGACGAATTGAAGACGCAAACGACCAAAAAGCTCAAAAGTACAAAGTACAATCAAAGAGGTTCAAATTATTGATGAGAAACATCTCAAAATTATAAGAGTACAAGACGCAAAACGCAAAATACAATATATTAAATTGTACGCAAGGACGTTCGAAAATCCGGAACCGGGACCAGAGTCAACTCTCAACGCTCGACGCAATGGACTAAAAATTACAAGTCAACTATGCACACAAATATAATATAATATTTAAATAATTCTATAAATTATTTATATATTATATATTATATTAAAAACCGTCGGCAAGAAAGAAAACAAGCTCATGTGAGCTGGAAAAAGAGGCCATGCGATCGCATGGCCTGGAGGTGCATTTTCCATGTGATCGCATGGCAGTAGGTATCAGGCCACACTCCTATAAATTCGCAGTTTTGGTTGATCAAAAAAACATCTACCTCTCTATCTCACTCGTATAATATATATATATATATATATATATATATATATATATATATATATATATATATATATATATATATATATATTTATATATTATAATTTTAATTTTAATTTTAAATTCTAATAATAAGGGTATGTTAGCGAATGTTGTAAGGGTGTAAGTCGAAATTCTGTCCGTGTAACGCTACGCTATTTTTAATCATTGTAAGTTATGTTCAACCTTTTTAAATTAATGTCTTGTAGCTAAGTTATTATTATGCTTATTTAATACCGAAGTAATCGTGATGTTGGGCTAAATATTAAAATTGGGTAATTGGGCTTTGGACCATAATTGGGGTTTGGATAAAAGAACGACACTTGTGGAAATTAGACTATGGGCTATTAATGGGCTTTATATTAACTAAACGATACCTCATTAATTTAATATATAGACTTATAATTTGACGTATTTATATATAACCACATAAGCTTGACTGGGTACGGTGGGCGAGATATCTATAAATACCAATAATTATTCATTTGACCGGACACGGGGATGGATTAATAATCAATAGACTTGTTGAAACAGGGGTGGATTACATTCAAGGGTAATTGGTGTAATTGTTAACAAAGTAGTAAAACCTTGGACTACACGCAGTCGATAACCTAGTGTATTCATTAAACAAAGTATTAAGACCTTGTTACAATTCGAGTCCCCAATTAGTTGGAATATTTGACTTCGGGTATAAGGATAATTTGACGAAGACTCTCGCACTTTATATTTATAACTGATGGACTATTATGGACATATCAAATAATCCAGGACAAAGGACAATTAACTCATGGGAATAAACTAAAATCAACACGTCAAACATCATGATTATGATTACGGAAGTTTAAATAAGCATAATTCCTTTATTTCATATTTAATTTCCTTTATTTCATATTTAATTGCACTTTTAATTATCGCACTTTTATTTATTGTCATTTTAATTATCGTACTTTTTAATTATCGTAATTTTATTTACCGTTATTTTATTTATCGCATTTTTATTTATCGCAATTTCATTATCGTTATTTACTTTACGCTTTAAATTAAGTCTTTTATATATTTAATATTTTACATTAGGTTTTAACTGCGACTAAAGTTTTAAAATCGACAAACCGGTCATTAAACGGTAAAATCCCCCTTTTATAATAATAATATTATTTATATAATATTATATTTTTACAATTATAAGTTAAAACTAATATAGCGTTAAACTTGACTAAGATCCCTGTGGAACGAACCGGACTTACTAAAAACTACACTACTGTACGATTAGGTACACTGCCTATAAGTGTTGTAGCAAGGTTTAGGTATATCAATTCTATAAATAAATAAATATCTTGTGTAAAATTGTATCGTATTTAATAGTATTTTGTAGCAAAAATATAACTATTTTGTATACACCTCTACGCACATCAGCAGGGGTTTAGAGTCAGAAGCAAGGTATTCGTTAATGACTTCAGCAGGTACTGAATCATTTGGACCCTTTGAAGTCAGGTTCAGTCTTTGTGATTTGTCCACAGCCTCCTTCATACTTTGCTCAATCCGTTTTTCAGTTCCAAAACTTCTCTTTTTATGCGCTTTGCTGGCATACTATTCATCATCATCAAACTTTTTACTGTTAAGGTCGTTTTATAGTTTTTGCTGCTTCATCATCAATTTCGAGAACTATTCTGTAGTTTAGGGTGTTTTTCAGAAACTTCACATTCAAGTATGTAAGTTCAGGAGATAGACGTTATATATACACATATAACTGTTGGCGTGTGAAAGGACCCGTCTTAATCCATCCGGACGAAGTCCATATCGATTATAAACGAATCACAACAGTTGATTACATCGCGAGGTACTTGACCTCTATATGATACATTTTACAAACATTGCATTCGTTTTCGAAAAGACAATATTTCATTACATCGAAAGTGGACGTCATGCATACCATTTTATAATATCTAACTATAATTGACTTAATAATAATCTTGATGAATTCAACGACTCGAATGCAACGTCTTTTGAAATATGTCATGAATGACTCCAAGTAATATCTTTAAAATGAGCAATTGCACAGCGAAAGATTTCTTTCATACCTGAGAATAAACATGCTTTCAAGTGTCAACCAAAAGGTTTGTGAGTTCATTAGTTTAACATAAATAATCATTTCATAATTTTAATAGACCACAAAATTTCATATTTCCATTTCTCGTGAACATACGTCCCATGCATAGAGACAAAAATATCATTCATATGGATTGAACACCTGGTAACCGACATTCACAATATGCATATAAGAATATCCCCATCATTCCGGGATCCTCCTTCGGACATGATATAAATTTCGAAGTACTAAAGCATCCGGTACTTTGGATGGGGCTTGTTGGGCCCGATAGATCTATCTTTAGAGTTCGCGTTAATTAAGGTGTCTGTTCCCTAATTCTTAGATTACCAGACTTAATAAAAAGGGGCATATTCGATTTCAATAATTCAACCATAGAATGTAGTTTCACGTACTTGTGTCTATTTCGTAAAACAGTTATAAATACAGCTCATGTATTCTCAGTCCCAAAAATATATATATTGCAAAAGCATTTAAAAAGGGGATTAATGAAACTCACGCATATATTGTAAAACAGTTAATAAAGCATTTGCATGTATTCTCAGCCCAAAAATGTAATGAGTAAAAAGGGAGCAAGTGGAACTCACCTAATGTATTTTGTAGTAAAAATACATATGACGACATTAGACAAACTGAACAATGCATGGTTGGCCTCGGATTCACGAACCTAAATCATTTGTATATTCATTAATACATATAATCGTATTCGAATGAATATATATAACTTTATTAATTACATTACTTTTATATTAATAACATATATTTTAAATTTGTGTGTTCATTCAAATGGTTAATATTTTATAGTTATATTAATATATTGATATACGTACTTGTTTAGTATTATATTTTAAAAAAAATTGATAATTTGTTGTTTGTAATTGTTTATATATAAATAATTTTAGTAGATTTTATATATATATAGTTATGTGAAGTTTTAATATAAGTGTAGTATATATAATAAATATATTTTATGTACAGAGTATTTATTTGCTTTAAAATGATAGTTTTTGAGGTTAATAAAGATAATATTAATAATCATATTATTTAATATCAACACTTATTTTGATAATAATATTGTTAGTAATAACATTAATAATAATAATTATAATTGTAACTAGGGTTATGTTAACGATATTAATAGTTGGTAACTACTACTTATATTAATGGTAGTAACAATAATAATAATTATGATGATAATAATATTAATAATAATACTTATCAAATACTAATAATAAACCTTTTCATCATAATGATAATAATATTAAAATTTTTAAATTTATAATAATATCATAAATAATACTTATAGAAATAATAATAATAGATATAATATTTATTTTTATGATAATAGTAATAATAATAACAATTATAATACTCATAACAATAATTGTAATACTAATATTAACAATAACAATAATAACAATAACAATAATAATAATAATGAAATCGATCATAATAATAATAATTATACTTCTAATAATAACATAAATATTAATAATAATATTAATAATAATATTAACTTTAAAGAAGATAAAAATGACTACCTTGTAACAGCTAAAAAAAATAAAGTCCCTGTCGGGTCTCGAACCCGAGACCTCTCGATACCCAACAGCACTCACAAACCATTCAGTCTACTTTGTTTTTCTGATTATATACAGACTCGTTTTGATCTAATCCAACCTTTTCTGTTCTCATTTTCTTCTCCTTCACCCAATTCAAACGACCAGTGATTCATAATTTGGTAACAAATTATATTTTGTTTGTTTTAGTAGCAATAAAGATAACAGATCACTAATTTGAATTTGCAAAATCTATTTTAACAAAAAAAAAATATATTAACACAGCAGTCTGCTGTTCGTCATTTACAAAAAAAAAAAAATATTGATTAAGAATTCACGAACGTTTTAGGTAATAATCTTTATATGAAAAAGTTTCTAAATCGTACCTATAAACTTTATCAATCATCAATTTGAGTGAAGATATCAAAACGATTCCGAATTTTGTGATGAATGTTCGGTTGACTTTTTATTTTCAAAAGTTTGACTTACGAATTTGAATTCAAGAAAAGGAATTGGAAACTAGAATTTTGCAGATAGTTCAAATAGGCAAATCCTAATGAAACTGCATTTAAAGATTTGAAATTTGATTCACTTTTGAGGATCTTTAAAAAAATGAAACCGGAACAGAATAGCGAGAAGGAAAAAAATAAAATAAAATAATTTCCTTGACAGATTCTAACAATCACAGCCAGATATAATTGATATTGGATTTACAGTATAAAATTCTCGTGAAAATAGCAGATATCATTCCCTTGTTTATAGCCCCATGTGTCGACAGAATCAATTACATATAGTAAAAAGAAAGAAGAGTTAAGCAGATAAAACAAATTCAGTTAGTTGTCATTGTTACTGTAATTAATTAATATTTATAATACCTATTTAATAATAATTATATTAATAGTAAATAAAAAAAATAATAAAAAATAACAATAACATATCAAATTACATATATCAAATTTTATATATATATATATATATATATATATATATATATATATATATATATATATATATATACTAAAAATAATAATATTAATAATTCTAATATTGACACTATTATTAATAACAATAATGAAAGAGAAAAAAAAAATATTATTATTAATACAATTATATTTTTAATTTGCAATTGTAGTAAATATACTAATATCACATTTTATTAATTATGTAATACTTAATAATCATACAATAGCATATTTTGGATATTTAATATTTACATATATATTATTATAAAATATGGATTTGCATCACATTTATAAATATTAAAATATATCTATTTATTTATATATAGGTGTTATATATTTAATATGTTATGTTATTTAATTATAGAAATAAATATTATAATTTCAACATATAATATTTATATATTTCAATATATTAAAATATACATATAATTATAATCATTAATTATATAAAGAGTCATATATATATATATATATATATATATATATATATATATATATATATATATATATATATATATATATATATATATATATATTCATATTTATTTACATACAATTGTTCGTGAATCGTCGGAACTAGTCGAAGGTCAAATGAATTCATGAGAATAATTCAAAACTTTGAGACTCAACATTACAGACTTTGCTTATCGTATCGAAATCAAATAAGATTCAGGTTTAAATTTGGTCGGAAATTCCCGGGTCATCACAGTACCTACCTGTTAAAGAAATTTCGTCCCGAAATTTGAGTGAGGTGGTCATGGCTAACAATAAAAATGTTTTCATGACAATATGAGTTGATAAATAGAGGTTTATCATTATTGAATAATAATTATAAAATAATTTGATTATTTTAAGAATACGAGTGAAGCTATCGCAAAAGAGTGAATTGAAGAGAATAAGATTTTCCTTAGCTTTTGACGTAATTAGGGTTGAATTCCGGAATTCAAGGGATTTAGAGAAAATCTTCGAAATCTAAAAGATTTGATTCTTCGGTGAATAAGGAAATTAAGATCTCTCTAATTAAATACGGTGATCTGCTTCGATTACTCTATCTGATATTTCCATTATAAATTAAATTCTTCTGTTCCATTATTCTCACCATTCCTATACTTTCCTTCTTGTTTCATACATCCAAAAGATTCTGAAAATGCTTAATTCAGTTCTGATCCTTGTCCTCATCCTTACTATAGCAACAATCATTCTCCTTTTCCAACTTCCACCCGAGGAATTTGCTTTCTTCTACTTCGTCCTTGGGATTATAATGGTTTTACTTCTCCCGTGTCATTATGTTGCGGTAAACATTGATATACACGGTTTGTAATTTATGTGTTGTTATCGGGCTTTATATTCTCTCTTATTTTTCAAAGCTCTATGCTTTTTGTTTTCTCTTCCCGACTTCAAGTCAAGCGAATAATGGTCCAGAGTTTGTAGATATAGAGTTTCGAATGATTATAATGTTCTAAACAGGAAGGAACGTGATAGCACGATTTTATTTGTCAAAATACCAGAATCACTGAGAATAGAACTATCAAGAATATATTTTCTTGATATGTTCTGAAGTTAATCAGAATGAAAGAGTTATGTAACATGACACATGATGACGTTATAATCTGTGAATCATCATGTTCCATTTAGAAACTCAGCATGACTTACTGTAATATAATCACGTTGATCAAGTGTCATTATATTATACTAACTCATGCATCAGTTCCCAACACTACTTCAAAAACATTCATATTTTAAGCTCGAAAGTTTACAGAATATAGAAACTAACAGTTTCTATATGATGTAACACTGATAATACGAAGAGATTAATGATTTCAGATAAGAGTAGTTATAAAAATATCTTCAAAAATATGGAGGATATTTATAATGAAAGATACGATAATATCTCGGAATATCTAAGATCAGAGGATGATAGAAACTATTATCTGCAAGGGTTTAGAGTAAGGAGCAAGATATTCACTAAAGACTTTTTAGCAGACATTGAATCATTTGGATTCTTTGAAGTCAAACTTATTCTTTGTGATTTATCCACGGCTTTCTTCATAGTTTCGCATAATCTGCTTTTCGGTACTAAATTTTCTATTGAATGTTTCCAATATAATGATACGCAGGAAGCACGAAGAGGTATATAATTTCGGACGAGAATATTTATGAAAATATCCTCAGAAATATCAAAGATATTGATGATGATATTTTGGAATTTCTAAGTTCGATGGTTGATGGAGAAAGATTTTCCGCAAGATTTTAACATGACTTCGGAGCAAGATATTCTTTGAAGGTTTCATCGGATCCAGAATTACCTGGATTCTTTGAATATATGGTATGGTCCTTGTATTTATCCTCGGTCTCCTTCGTGGTTAGCTCAATTCGTTTTCCAGTTCCAACTTTTCTGAGCTTTTCCAACATACTATTCTTTATCGTCAAACTTTCGATTATTATGGTCGTTTACGGTTGTCAAACTTTCGATGATTTGTGACTGAGTGCTTTTCAGAATTCCAGAAGGAGAGATCATAATTCTAAGAGATAAATGTCATACATATAACTGTCGATGTAGATATGCTGTGAGTTTTCAAAGTACTGATTGCTGATTCCCGGTAATTGGTATGGCAGTTCTCGTTACCAGATGCGGATGAGCATATGATAGGGTTTCAATGAATAAATATAATGATTTGTCAGAGAGATTTAAGCCAAGAAGTAACGAGGTTGCTGGTATGTCTGCTGGTAATATGGTGGAATATAAAAGAATTCTCCGGTATTAAAAGTTTGATCGTATTTATCAGGATTATAGTAAGGCTACTTCGAATGAAAAGTCGAAGTTAATTTGCTGGAGTTGTGACCAAATTGGCTACCTTGAAAAGGGATCGCAAAGTTATTTTTGCTAATAAATGCCAAAGGATCTGACGCGGCTACGTGTTAAACTTTTACTCAGTTGCCGAGAGTTTTTTTTTTTTTCCTAGGTGCATAACTATATACGTAAATCTTTTCTTCCGTAGATGAAGTGCGGTTGGTTCATCCTCCCGATTGAGGTGTTTTCAAGAATCACGAATGGTTTGAACGCAGATTGTAATTGTCAAGATACAAATGAGGTTTAAGATGAAATCAAGTGGCAAACTTGAAGATTTGTTTAGTTTCATATATTATAATCAATATTTTAATTCATTTTAATTGTCCACTGTTGGTAGTCCTCAATTGATTAGTCCACAGTTAGCTAGGAAAAGTTAGCTAGGATTTTGTTAGCGTGGGTGCTTAATAAAATTTCTCATAGTTAATTTGTTTGTTTCTAACAAATTTTATTCCATCAAATGTTTTCTTCATTATGCCACCTGTTGGATTCTGATAGGTCAAAATCCAAATATGAAATTTGAATGAAAATGGTTATTCTGTGGTGAACGGATTCATATATCCGTGGATGTAAGTAGGATAGAAAATGACTGTTGAATCAGATTTGAAGAATGTACAGTATAACTAATTAATGTGAAATTCTAATTATTCCTCGGGTATTACCTACCCGTTAAAATATTTTCATCATTAACAGTTTGTACGGAAGAATTTTTAATCACAATCTTTATGAAAATATATATACATATATATTTTCTTCAGATGTAATTATGGATTTAATGAGTCAATATAATATTAGACTCATTTGATTTTCGATTTGAGCTAGAATAAGTAATCTCTAAAACTATTAGGATCCACATATTATTCGCAGAATATTGATGAAGTTATGGATCAATACTTCATCGTTAATTATCAGGATCCACATATTCTTCGCAGAATATTAATGAAGTTATGGTTCAATACTTCATTGTTAATTGTTGTTGGTACTCCTTGGTATTTATGATGCGTATGATGTTGATGTTCATGGGACAGATTGTGATGTTGAGGTGTGGGATGCGGATGTTGGTGTTGGTGGTGGTACTGTTGGTGCTAGTGATGTTGCTGAAGCTGGTACATTTTACACCATACTTTTCAAGGCTACAACTCGGGTGCGAAGCTCGTTGACTTCTTCTATTATTCCGGGATGATTGTCGGTCGAAACGAGCGGACGAATGAGGTTTAGAATTTTAGATATAATATAATCATGGCGAGATATTCGGGTAATGGGAGTGAAAATGGAGTTTCAGATTGGTTCGCCGGTGAGTGCTTCAGGTTCATCGTCACGAGGTGAATTTGGTTGGTGGAAGTATCGTCTTCTTCTCGTCTCCATTGATTAAGTCGACTACGAATTTATCAGATGAATTGGGGATGACTGATTGATTGATTCATTCTGGTGCCGCTGCTTTCGGCGCTGGAGTGGGACTCTATATCAGAATCCGAGGAACTTGAACTAGTTGTGAGTTCCATTGCGTACGATTGAATGAAGGATTTTTCGAAATGAAATGATTTTCGGATATCGAATGATATTCTAATTACATAGAATACCTATATATAGAACAGAAGATTTCGTAGATTACGGAGGAATTTACGAAATATATCAGGCAAAGTTTATGTAACAGATACGCTAAGATATGGATTAGCAGATACGCTAAGATATGAATTTTTATCTATACACTGTCTATGAAATAGAGGCAGTAAGATGTGTCTAGACTAAGAGTGATAAGCAAGTAATTTTCGACACGAAAAGATAAGCAAAACTTTTGACATGCAGACACGGTCGAAGTCCAGACTCACTAATGCATTCTAACGACTTATCAGTTATACACACTAATGCAGACCTGGTTCGCTAAGACCACTGCTCTGATACCAACTGAAAGGACCCGTCTTAATCCATCCGGACGAAGTCCATATCAATTATAAACGAATCACAACAGTTGATTACATCGCGAGGTACTTGACCTCTATATGATACATTTTACAAACATTGCATTCGTTTTCGAAAAGACAATATTTCATTACATCAAAAGTGGACGTCATGCATACCATTTTATAATATCTAACTATAATTGACTTAATAATAATCTTGATGAATTCAACGACTCGAATGCAACGTCTTTTGAAATATGTCATGAATGACTCCAAGTAATATCTTTAAAATGAGCAATTGCACAGCGAAAGATTTCTTTCATACCTGAGAATAAACATGCTTTCAAGTGTCAACCAAAAGGTTTGTGAGTTCATTAGTTTAACATAAATAATCATTTCATAATTTTAATAGACCACAAGATTTCATATTTCCATTTCTCGTGAACATACGTCCCATGCATAGAGACAAAAATATCATTCATATGGATTGAACACCTGGTAACCGACATTCACAATATGCATATAAGAATATCCCCATCATTTCGGGATCCTCCTTCGGACATGATATAAATTTCGAAGTACTAAAGCATCTGGTACTTTGGATGGGGCTTGTTGGGCCCGATAGATCTATCTTTAGAGTTCGCATCAATTAGGGTGTCTGTTTCCTAATTCTTAGATTACCAGACTTAATAAAAAGGGGCATATTCGATTTCAATAATTCAACCATAGAATGTAGTTTCACGTACTTGTGTAATTTCGTAAAACAGTTATAAATACAGCGCATGTATTCTCAGTCCCAAAAATATATATATTGCAAAAGCATTTAAAAAGGGGATTAATGAAACTCACGCATATATTGTAAAACAGTTAATAAAGCATTTGCATGTATTCTCAGCCCAAAAATGTAATGAGTAAAAAGGGAGCAAGTGGAACTCACCTAATGTATTTTGTAGTAAAAATACATATGACGACATTAGACAAACTGAACAATGCAGGGTTGGCCTCAGATTCACGAACCTAAATCATTTGTATATTCATTAATACATATAATCGTATTTGAATGAATATATATAACTTTATTAATTACATTACTTTTATATTAATAACATATATTTTAAATTTGTGTGTTCATTCAAATGGTTAATATTTTATAGTTATATTAATATTGATATACGTACTTGTTTAATATTATATTTTAAAAAAAATTGATAATTTGTTGTTTGTAATTGTTTATATATAAATAATTTTAGTAGATTTTATATATATATAGTTATGTGAAGTTTTTATATAAGTGTAGTATATATAATAAATATATTTTATGTACAGAGTATTTATTTTCTTTAAAATGATAGTTTTTGAGGTTAATAAAGATAATATTAATAATCATATTATTTAATATCAACACTTATTTTGATAATAATATTGTTAGTAATAACATTAATAATAATAATTATAATTGTAACTAGGGTTATGTTAACGATATTAATAGTTGGTAACTACTACTTATATTAATGGTAGTAACAATAATAATAATTATGATGATAATATTAATAATAATACTTATCAAATACTAATAATAAACCTTTTCATCATAATGATAATAATATTAAAATTTTTAAATTTATAATAATATCATAAATAATACTTATAGAAATAATAATAATAATAGATATAATATTTATTTTTATGATAATAGTAATAATAATAACAATTATAATACTCATAACAATAATTGTAATACTAATATTAACAATAACAATAATAATAATAACAATAATAATAATAATGAAATCGATCATAATAATAATAATTATACTTCTAATAATAACATAAATATTAATAATAATATTAATAATAATATTAACTTTAAAGAAGATAAAAATGACTACCTTGTAACAGCTAAAAAAAATAAAGTCCCTGTCGGGTCTCGAACCCGAGACCTCTCGATACCCAACAGCACTCACAAACCATTCAGTCTACTTTGTTTTTCTGATTATATACAGACTCGTTTTGATCTAATCCAACCTTTTCTGTTCTCATTTTCTTCTCCTTTACCCAATTCAAACGACCAGTGATTCATAATTTGGTAACAAATTATATTTTGTTTGTTTTAGTAGCAATAAAGATAACATATCACTAATTTGAATTTGCAAAATCTATTTTAACAAAAAAAAATATATTAACACAGCAGTCTGCTGTTCGTCATTTACAAAAAAAAAAATATTGATTAAGAATTCACGAACGTTTTAGGTAATAATCTCTATATGAAAAAGTTTCTAAATCGTACCTATAAACTTTATCAATCATCAATTTGAGTAAAGATATCAAAACGATTCCGAATTTTGTGATGAATGTTCGGTTGACTTTTTATTTTCAAAAGTTTGACTTACGAATTTGAATTCAAGAAAAGGAATTGGAAACTAGAATTTTGCAGATAGTTCAAATAGGCAAATCCTAACGAAACTGCATTTAAAGATTTGAAATTTGATTCACTTTTGAGGATCTTTAAAAAAATGAAACCGGAACAGAATAGCGAGAAGGAAAAAAATAAAATAAAATAATTTCCTTGACAGATTCTAACAATCACAGCCAGATATAATTGATATTGGATTTACAGTATAAAATTCTCGTGAAAATAGCAGATATCGTTCGCTTGTTTATAGCCCCATGTGTCGACAGAATCAATTACATATAGTAAAAAGAAAGAAGAGTTAAGCAGATAAAACAAATTCAGTTAGTTGTCATTGTAACTGTAATTAATTAATATTTATAATACCTATTTAATAATAATTATATTAATAGTAAATAAAAAAAATAATAAAAAATAACAATAACATATCAAATTACATATATCAAATTATATATATATATATATATATATACTAAAAATAATAATATTAATAATTCTAATATTGACACTATTATTAATAACAATAATGAAAGAGAAAAAAAAAATATTAGTATTAATACAATTATATTTTTAATTTGCAATTGTATTAAATATACTAATATCACATTTTATTAATTATGTAATACTTAATAATCATACAATAACATATTTTGGATATTTAATATTTACATATATATTATTATATAATATGGATTTGCATCACATTTATAAATATTAAAATATATCTATTTATTTATATATAGGTGTTATATATTTAATATGTTATGTTATTTAATTATAGAAATAAATATTATAATTTCAACATATAATATTTATATATTTCAATATATTAAAATATACATATAATTATAATCATTAATTATATAAAGAGTCATATATATATATATATATATATATATATATATATATATATATATATATATATATATATATATATATATATATATATATATATATATTCATATTTATTTACATACAATTGTTCGTGAATCGTCGGAACTAGTCGAAGGTCAAATGAATTCATGAGAATAATTCAAAACTTTGAGACTCAACATTACAGACTTTGCTTATCGTATCGAAATCACATAAGATTCAGGTTTAAATTTGGTCGGAAATTCCCGGGTCATCACAGCATGGACATGCTGGGAGATTTCAAAATACTGATTGCTAATTCCCGATGATTCGTATGGCAATTCTCGTTACAAGATGCGAATGAGTAAATGATGGGATTTTGATAAATATAATGATTTTTCAGAAAATCTCAGATCATTACGGTTGCTGATAAGTTTACAGCTAATGTGGTGAGATATGAAAGGTTCCCCGGTAACAATGGCGAAAGGGCGACATTTTTATCAAGATTATGATAAGGCTACTCCGAATGAAAAATTGAAGTTATCTTGCTGGAGCTGTGATAGAATTTGCTACTTTGAAAAAGGAATTGCATAGTTATTTTTGCTAATAAATGCCAAAGGATCTGACACATATATGTGTTGAATTATGACTTTGGTTTCGAGAGCTTTTTAAGTACATAACTGTGAGTAATATGTGGTTGGATCATTATCTCGATTGCTCATTAATTGAAGTGTCTTCAGAAATTTTTGAAGGGTTTGAACACAGATTGTAATCGTTAATATACATTTGATGTTCTAACACAGTTTTGAAGTCAAAGTATAGCTTCGAAAGATGTAGGAATCAAAAAGTGATGGTACCGGTTATATCTCGAATTGAATTCTGAGGTTTCAAAATCAAAATATGTAATTGGGTTTGAATGAGTATGGTTGTTTTGATTTCTATGAAAGAATGTATATTATTGTGAAAGTTGGAAGTATAGTTGATAATTTGCTTAATCTGATTTGAAGAATGTAACATATCAATTGTGAATATATATATATATATATATATATATATATATATATATATATATATATATATATATATATATATCTCGGGTATTACCTACCCGTTAAAAAAAATTTCACAATTAATATTTTGTACATAAAAATTTTATTACAGTCTTTATGAAAATATATATGTATATATTCTCTTCAGATGTAACATAGATTTCAATGAGTCAATATTAAACTCATTCGATTTATGGTTGAAACCAGAATTGAATAATCCATTGAAGGCTTTAGAGATTAAATAAGTATTTCTCCAATAATATTGAAATTATGAATCAATACTTCGTTATTTGTTGAGATGTGGTGTTGGTTTTTGTTAAATTCTTGTGAACTTTGCAAAGTACGAATGATGTTATCTGAAAAGTTTTGGTTACATCAATGATGAAGTGTAAAATCAAATATATACTTGATTTATTAGGAATTGGAATTTTGTTGAATTGAGACAGAGATTGTAGTTAACGATGGTTAAGTCGCGGGCGAGGGACGTACATTATTGCATATTTGTAACATGAATTAACCGAGTAGTTAAGATTCACACACAATAGTTTAGCACGGAAAGATTTATTTTTATTTCAAAATATATATATATAAAATATACATATAATTTCTTCAGAGGGCATAAGTTAATTCTTCATAACTCGTTGATACAATATACGTGTTATTGATTCGTAATGATGTCCACAGTGATTCTTGAACTGACGGAGTTTGTGATGTTATAGGTGTTGTTGATTCTGATGTTGACTGTACTGACGATGCTGGTGACGCTGACGGTACTGCTGATGCTGTTGGTAAAACAAGTTTAGTTTGTTAATCACACACCATTTTTGTCAGGGTTTCTACTCTTCCTTCTATCTTTTTGGTTCGCTTAACTGATTTATGGTTAGGGCTAGATTAGATAATCTCTGAGACTTTAGAGATTACATAATCGCCGCGGAATGTTTCTCCAATGAAGTTATGAATTAATACTTCGTCAGTTATTGTTGTTGGTACTCCTTGGTATCTATGGTGCGTATGACGTTGATGCTCGTGGGACAGATTGTGAAGTTGAGGTTTATGACACGGTTGTGGTTGGAGGAGGTAATGGTACTGTTGGCGTTGAAGATGATGGTACTGGTTATGCTGCTGGTGCTGCTGCTGGTGTTTGTAACCTTTGCACCATATTCTCCAAAGCCACTACCCGAGCGCGAAGCTCGCTGACTTCTTCTATTACACTGGGGTGATTGTCGGTTCGGACGAGCGGATAAATAAAATCTAGAATTTTATGTAGTATGTAATCGTGACGAGATACTCTGGAAATGAGAGAGAAAATGGTGTTTCAGACAGGTTCGCCGGTAAGTGCTTCAGGTTCTTCGTCAAGAGGGAAATGTGGTGGATGGAAAGGATAGCCTTCTTCTTGTCTCCAATGATTGAGGAGGCTACGAACTCATCTCCAATTCATCCAGAATAGGTGATGACTGATTGGTTGATCCATTCCGGTCACACTGCTTTCGGAGCTTGAGTGAGATTTCATTTCGGAATCTGAGTGACTTGAACTGATGACAAATTCCATTTCGTACGATTGGATAAAGGATTTTTCGATATAAAATGATTTTCCGGCTATTGGGTGGTATTCTATTTACATAGGATATATATATATATATATATATATATATAAAGATCAAAAGATTTTGTAGATTACGGAGGAATTTGCGAGATATGTCAGGCAAAGTTTAAAGTAACAGATACGATAAGATATGATTTAGCAGATATGCTAAGATATGAATTTTTGTCTATACACTACTCATGCAATTAATATAGCAAGACATGTCTAGACTAATAATGATAAGCATATAATTTCTTAAAGATGATAAGTAGATGATTTCCGACTAGAAATGATAAGCAAAACTTTTGACATGCAAACACGGTCGAAGTCCAGACTTACTAATGCATCCTAACGACTTATCAGTTAGACACACTAATGCAGACCTGGTTCGCTAAGACCACCGCTCTGATACCAACTGAAAGGACCCGTTCATATACATTATAAACGAATCTCAATAGTTTATTACATCGTGAGGTATTTGACCTCTATATGATACATTTTTCAGACATTGCATTCGTTTTTAAAAGATAAACTCTCTTTACATCGAAAATTGACAGACATGCATACTATTTCATAATATTCACTATCCAACTATAACTTGACTTAATAATAATCTTTGATAAACTCAATGACTCGAATGCAACGTTCTTCGAAATATGCCATGAAAGACTCCAAGTAATATCTTTAAAATGAGCAAATGCACAGCGGAAGATTTCTTTAACACCTGAGAATAAACATACTTTAAAGTGTCAACCAAAAGGTTGGTGAGTTCATTATTTTAACATAAATAATCATTTCCATCATTTTAATAGACCACAAGATTTTTATTTCTCATAAATTTACGTCCCATGCATAGAGACAAAAATCATTCATATGGATTGAACACCTGGTAACCGACATTAACAAGATGCATATAAGAATATTCCCTATCATTCTGGGAAATCCTTCGGGCATGATAAAAACGAAATCGAAGTACTAAAGCATCCGGTACTTTGGATGGGGTTCGTTAGGCCCAATAGATCTATCTTTAGGATTCGCGTCAATTAGTAGATCGGTTTACTAATTCTTAGGTTACCAAGCTAAAAGGGGCATATTCGGCTTCGATCATTCAACCATATAATGTAGTTTCGATTACTTGTGTCTATTTCGTAAAACATTTATAAAAGCAGCGAATGTATTCTCAGTCCCAAAAATATATATTGCAAAAGCATTTAAAAAGGGAGTAATGAAACTCACCATACTGTATTTTGTAGTAAAAATACATATAACGTCTATAAACAAGTGTAAGGTTGGCCTTGGATTCACGAACCTATATTAATTATATATATTTATGTTGGTCAATATTTGTCTAACAATTTAGGTTAGGTCATAGTGTACCAAAATTCTAATGCTCGAGACTAATATGCAAAAGTCAACAAAAGTCAATTTGACTAAAAATGATTTCTAAATTTATACATGATTATTATATAGTTTAAATATCGTCGTTTTATATTTTTAAATATTTTTAAAAGATTTATTAGAGTAAATAATATAATTTATTTATTAATAAATAAAACTTTATATAAAAATATACTTTTGTATATCTTATATAATAAAATTTATAACGTTCATTGGATATCATAATAATATTATGATAGGTTTTATTAAGGTAATTATATTATTTGTATTACATTTTTATTTGATAAAATAACATTGATAATAATAATAAGTAAAAGTTGTATTATTTTGTATTAATAATTATTATTATTCTACTAATAATAATAACAATATTTATATCTACGAAAATAGTATTACAACAATATGATAATTCTTATTAATAATGAAATTTTATATTAACCATGATATTCCTATTAAACATAATAATTTTTTTTGTAAAGATGATATTTTTAATATTAATAATAATACTTTTAATAATAATAATGAAAAATGATAATTTTATCTAAATCAATATCTTTAAATTTCATCATGATACTCATACTCGTTATTTCCTAATCAATTTGTTAATAGCTTTTAAATCGTCTTTTATATCGTGTTCATTTTAATGATAATAATAGTAATTATAATAATTAAGTGTTACTACTACTATTTTAATTATAATAATACTAATAATAACTAATATTATGATAATGATATTACAAATAACTATGTTAATGATAATAATAATAATAATAATAATAATACTAATTATAACTTTAACGATAGTAATAATAAAAATAACGATTTTTAATGATCATACAGTTTATTGATAATTATAATAATAATAATAATAATAATAATAATAATAATAATAATAATAATAATAATAATAATAATAATAATAATAATAATAATAAAGACGATAATAATAATCATTTTTAATAATAATACAAAAGTTCAATTGATAATAACTTCTAATCCGTTCATCAAATCCATTCGATATCTAAATGAAAAGTTTATAGTTTTTCGCTAGCTTTCCAACGACATGCATATCCTATACCTTATCTCAACCGCATATGTAACTTAATTCAGGATTCAACATAACCTATCTAATGGCAATATCAAAAGTACAAGCATGCATAATCCTATATACTCGAGCACTAGTCAGGGATACACTATTAGTAAATAAAAGTTGAGTTATGAGTGCTCACGTATCAATATTGAGATTCAATATTGCAGGAAAGTACGTAGACGCGACAGAGATGATAAACACTAGATTGACCTCACGAGCATACCCATGAACCATACCCATCACCTCCATAGTCATAACCCATAATTTCTTTAGCCATATCCTACTCGAAGAGCATATTCTGAACTCACTCATTCATGACCTCGTCGTAGTATTTTATGTATAAATAATAATAATAACACTCCTAAATAATATTAGTTTGAATAATAATAATAAATATACTAATATTAATAATAATAATAATAATAATAATAATAATAATAATAATAAATATAAATATATATACGGAGTAACTTGTGAATTTTGTGTGTGTTATGTTTTAAATGAAATGAACCAGAGACATGCGACGAGTTTTATACATAGTTGGTCAAACCACACCCCATGCGATCGCATGGGGTTGCTTCAATGTTTTCATGCAATTGCATGATTGAACTTTCCAGCTGGTATCCAGTTTTTCCAAGGCTGCCGATACCCTCAATTTCATATGTTACACATTACATATACGTGGTTTTTATTTTAATATTATTTAATATATATTATATTTAATCTATAGAATTAATTAAATATTATATTATATTTACGCTCATGGTAAAAATATAATTTTTACAAAAATGACACGGTCGTGGTCTCACGACTCATGTACCACTTTCAGTTTTTCGAGCGCACTTTCGTAAGTTTAGAAAACTAGCCTTTTACATTACGCGACGTGTACCTTTAGTAATAGTTTGATTTATTCATCAATAAATTACCTTGTAAAAATGTATCTTATAAAATTTGATTGTCGTGATCATTTGCTTCTATAAATCAGTGACTCGTTGTTTACCAAAATATTTTATTTTAAATTAAGACGTTTTATGACGAGATTAATATATATATATATATATATATATATATATATATATATATATATATATATATATATATATATATATATATATATATATATATATATATATATATATATATACATTTTTAGAAATATAAATTTTGTATCCAAAATCTTTCATCTAACTATATAACATTTAGTTTTTCAAAACTATTTATTTTTCAAAGTTTATTTTCATCTCATTTAGGAAAATAGTTTAGCGCGTAACGTTTTTCTTTTTAAGAATTTAAATAGATATAAGTACTAATCGTTTTTAAATATCAATTGCGTCACTAGGCGGGTGTTACTACCGTATACTTAATTTGAAAACATATATATTTAATGAACACGTTTTAAATACACGTTACAACCAATATTTCAACTTACGTTTATTTATTTAAAGGCGGTTTAGATAGACAAGTCTGTTATATGAAAAAGTGTTTTCGTACAGTTGAAAACTACATCATTTGATTACTATGGAATTCCATCGACAAACATATAGAACCAAATACTATATTGTAAAGTATTTATACTTAATATTTCGTTAACGTTATCAAGTTATAATATATACGCATATTCATATATAACCATTTACGTTCGTTTAATGGTTCGTGAATCGTTGGAATTTGGTCGAGGTTAACTGAATGTATGACCATAGTTTAAAATGTTTAAAATTTAATATTAACAAACTTTGCTTATCGTGTCGGAATAATATGAAGATTAAAGTTTAAATTTGGTCGGAAATTCCCGGGTCGTCACAGTTGTTATGAACACCGATGGAAAATTCGAGTACCATTCCTTTTACTATTGGTTAACCATGGTTGTGTGAATTTGGTATTAGCATATTCAATATTGAATTATATGCTATTGGTGTTGCTAGCTTCTTATGAATTGTGGATAGTAGTTTATGCATGATGTTTGCATGGTTGTCGTATTGCTAGCTTGTATGAGGTGTTGTGTAAGTGTTTGCAAATAAGTAGGTTATATATGAACATGTATAATTATTGCATTCACTAAGCATTAGCTTACCCCTTTCGTTGTTTATCTTTTTAGTTGTAGGTGCGGATAAGGGCAAGGGGGTTATCGGGCATTAGGTGTCCCTTGATAATGTTTTGTTGGAGCTTTGAAGTTGGCCTCACGTTTTGGGTAGTTTAGCCCCAAACCATGCTCGAAGTGTCGTTTGGATTATAAACTATCATTTGTAGTGGGTCAAACTTGTATTAAACTTAATCAATGGCCTTCGTGCCTTTTGTAAACATTTAAATTGTTGTACGTTTAAATGGAACTTGTGGAATGGTTTACATATTTAATTGGCGCGTAAATGTGTATTATTTAAAAAAAAAATCGTATGGAATACAGGTTGGGTTGTTTCACCATATATAACTTAAATAACATAAATATAAATGTTAGTGAAGTTAATAGATGTTAGATTACAGAAATATATTTCAGACGGTATAACCGACCATATATAACTTAAATAACATAAATATAAATGTTAGTGAAGTTAATAAGAGTTAGATTACAGAAATATAATTCAGACGGTATAACCGACCATATATAACATAAATATAAATGTTAGTGAAGTTAATAAGAGTTAGATTACAGAAATATAATTCAGGCGGTATAACCGACCATATATAACTTAAATAACATAAATATAAATGTTAGTGAAGTTAATAAAAGTTAGATTACAGAAATATAATTTTACTTATGATAATAATAATATTTACCTTACTAATAAATAATAGAAGATATCGTTAAAGAATTTCTTACATTGATTAGTGACTTGTGCTTGCTTAGACAAACCTTGATTATAAGGAGCACTTCGTGCTGATAAGGTGTTGTAATTTAGTTGTTTATAACAACATTGGTAGCCTAAACTTACTACAAAATTCTAGTAATGAATGATTAGAATACTAATGAGAGAAATGAGAGAAATGATTCTTGTAAGTATAATGGAGGGTGCAAGTTTTTTTAGCTTGCATGCATGGGTATTTATAGTACAAAAAAATACTATACAAGAGGTATCCAATATTGACTATGATTTGTACAAAATTGACTATCCATCAAAACCTAATATTATAACATAATATAAATTCTTTAATTTTCCTTAAGTATATTAATACTTTTATCATTAGTTCACATATATATTACCATTACCATTACCAATATAACTAACAGGCAAAATTTATCTTATTTGTTATGAATAGTACTATTCAATTTTTCATTTTTTACAAACCTAACCCCCTAACTTCCATTAAAATACAAATCGAACCCCCCACTTTCTACCTATATTCTAAATTATTATTTATCTCATCACTAACACCAAAAAATACTGAATAATAACACCCACCACGCTTTACCGATTTGTACACTGCGCTCAAACAGTAGGACTCACATATGCCACTACTGTGCTACATTTTTTTTTTCTCCAACGATAAAAGAAACAACTTTCTTAAAAGGAACAACCGTTCAATGCTACCAAAAGATGTCGAAAAACATTCTTTTTTACAAAATAGATCAACTAACTTTAACGCTAAAAAAAGCAACTTTCACAAAAGGAACAACCCTTCAATGTTAGATGTCGAAAAAAAAATTACAAAATAGATCCACAAAAGAAAAAATATTTTTTTTTAACTCGCATTCAAAACGGAGCCCCCGGCGCGAAGCGAGGGCTCAACAACTAGTTAGAATATGTATCAAGTAAAACATATGATATAGACAGCTACAGTTATTTTTTGAAAATTCAAAGTTATGTGATACAATTAAGACACGACAACCACTTAGTCTAATTTGCAATTGACTTATAGTCCATTCACTACAAAGTCTTCCTTCTTTTTTCTTTTTCTATTTTCTTTTCCTTAGTATGATTCTTCCACTATTTATATTTGATCCTAGGAAGGCTTAAACACTTACACTTTTACAAATGTCTCTCTTTATGCATTTCTACACAATTGTTACCATTTTTCTCTTTGTCTTCATTCCACTTGAAGCCACCACTCACCACCATCACCACCACCATCATGGACTCAAATCTCTCCATTTTTCACTCTACCAACATGAAACAATAAACAAAACTGGTTACATTATTGTAAACGGAGTAGCTGGCCCTCCTGTGAGCCAGACAACTACTCCGTTTGGGACCCTGTTTGCTTTTCAGGATCCCTTAACTCTTAAACCAAACTATACTTCCAAAATCGTTGGAACGGCAGAAGGAACCTCGATTACATCCGGATTAGATGGGCTTGAAAGCATATCTATTGCTAAAATCACTTTAAATGTTAAAAAACACAAAGGGTCAATATCGATTGTTGGTGGAACACATAACACTAAGCCTTCTAATCACCCTGTTGTGGGTGGGACCGATGATTTCTTGTTTGTTCAAGGTTATGTGACATCGTCTCCGGTTAATTTAGTTGGAATAACTGTTACGTACAAGATTGAGTTTCATCTATATTGGCCACCTTATGCGTCTTCTATACGTTAGAGCTCATAACAAGTTCTTGAACTTTTTGTTTGTAGAATTTTATTTTGGATGGAAGGCTAATGATGTGTTATGTTTGTTGTTTGGATATGCTTTTACATAATTATTGATAGTTAGAAATAAGACAGATACTTTGAGGTATCTTTTTTATGATTTCATGTTTGTTATCCCACCATTTACTATTAAATATAATAAAAAGTGATTACAAGTAATTTTAATTTGATATGAGTACATCAAAGAGATGACCGCAATACATAAAGAAAGATAAAAAGGGTAAATGATGTAAAAATAAGATATTTTGACTGAACTTTTATTGGGATAAAGAAATCAACAGCCATCACCATTCCAGGTTTCAGCTGACTATCCTAGTCAAACAAATCAATATGAACAATATCCAATACCAGGCCCAAAACCACGATTGTGGGTATTGGGAGGAGAGATGAACACAATTCTTTGAATGGCGGTTAGGAGTCAATGACGGGGTCTGAATGCGATTTCGAAACTCACCCACCCGATCATTTCTTTGGTACGAACATTACAATTCTACCGCTCATGCATTAGGAGGAAACCCCCACGGCGAATCCATACGAGCATCCCGTATGGTAAAAATCCCTCTGGTGCACTCGAAAGTAAGACGTCCGCATCCTCCGAGGCCTATGAAATGGGCGGATAACCTCAAGGAAAATATTTTGCAGCACATGACCTCAACCCCTGACTTCTCTTATGAGAAAACAATTATTCTTGTATCGCATAATAAGAGATGTTGTTTATCCGCTCAAGGTACAGAAGGTCCTCTGTCCCTCTACTCGAGGATAGAGAGACTCTGCTTCCGGTCAAAATGTGATAAAAATAGAAAAATGTGCATACATGTAAGTATGCAAATAAAAAAACAGATTGATCATGAAGTATTTAAAGGGATAGTTCATGTATACATGAAATCAAAGTTTGTGTGAATATTTGTATTTGGTTAAAGCAAAAGAAAATAGTTTGACTTTACGAATGAATTTAAAGAAGTTAAAGCCTTAAAAGGTTTGTTTTTTATGAGAGCGAAAGAACCATATGGGATAAGCCAAATGTATATACATGACTTCTAACATAACCGACGCACAACATGAACCGAGCAGACCAGCAATTCCAATAGATGGACCCTTCACTGACTGAATGAGTGAGACCATCGAATATTAACCATTATTAGTCAAGATGGTTTGAGTTTAAAGAATAGGGCCAGCCATACAGTAGAACCACATGGGCTGCGTAGAGAGACCAAGTTTATTACACAAGACTTTCATGTAAGGACAAATTCACTATTCTTTTTATTAGCCCGAGTATCTGACCACTTTCCCAAAGCGATTACCCACTTCGCGGGTAGATTTTCGCACTTAGGTATGTTCACCAAATCATGTTATGTGCCGTCAATGACCAAAAAAAATTAAATATACCATCAGACTCATACTTCAAGCTTTTCACCGTTTCTCATCGCTCATACAAACAAATAAGTATAGAAAAGTATATACATGTGTGACACTCGTATAGCCTAAGCAATCGACGCTATTTGTTCTCACAATTCCAACTTGTTCTTTCTTATGTTTCAAGGTAGATAAAATTCTGAGAGTTTTTATTTGTATTTTTTATATTTCAATAGGACATACTGAACTTGACACAACCAACGGATCTTCGGTCCAGCGGTACCGCGGTTACACTTGTGTACTCGCAGGGCTAGAGGTCTCGGGTTCGAACCTCGTCACCCGCTCTAGGAATTGAAATATATTCCTTGAAGGTGGCCCAAAGGGAAGGTTTTACCGACCCGCTCCGGGACTAAGGTCCGGCCCGCCTGCCCCTCGGGATGGTTTAAGGGTCGGATCCTCAGAGTGTGGTTCGGGTTTCCTGCCCGAAAGCGCGTGTGTGTGTGCAAATGATGACTAGGCTTCGGTCCGGACTGATGCAAGCTTGCCTTTCAAAAAAAAAAAAAATACTGAACTTGACACAAGAATGTACGGGCATTCTAGGTGTAACATCTTCACAAGCCATAGTTGCCGAAAACGTTAATTAGGCTCAAGGCCATTGAGCAGTCAGTAATTGAAGTAAATACTTAGACTTGGACACTTACATAAATATGCTATTGCAGTTAAGACTGTTCTCTTCTGCTTTAAAGTTCATTTAGTTTGCTTGCATAACTGCGGGTTGACGATTATTTAAAGTCAAGTTATGCTTTAAATCTATATGCTTCTGTTGGGAGAGTAAGCGATCTCAAATAATTAAGCTACGTTTTTTAAAGTTGTGATTTAGGTACCTGTTCGTTGTTTGCTTTCCAACTTGAGGTTTGTAGGAAGTTGTGGTTTGTGGGTCCACAGTCAATGGTCGGAAGTCTCTTTAGTCTTTACAATCTTTTGTTTGGGACGTGTGTAGAGTTGTAGACGTCGTAATTGTTTTTAGCTTCTTTTAATAGTTTCGTCTTCTCGTTTGCAAGGCAATGGTTTATTGGTTCTAATATATTGAGAGCTTTTCATCTTTTGATGAAACACTCTTTGATATATACAGTGTTGTAAAAAACCCGATTACTCGTCGATTAATCTCCGATTAATCATTTTTAAGAGCAATCTTTTCTGATTTTACAAATTTTGCAACCTTGGATATATATATATATATATATATATATATATATATATATATATATATATATATATACACTTTGATTTCCCAAAAAAAAATAACCCTAGTTAACGATTAAAAAGCAATTGATTACCAATAAATCATTAATAGACCGTATATGTTACTATTAACTTCTTTGACCCGTTTATTTTCAGCAATAAATGGTAAAGCACAATATAAGTTGCCTCAATTATAGGTAAATGAGTTGACATTGCCACATCCATTGCTGTACTGTAGCCAGTCGATGAATGTGTTTACCTTTCAGCGATAAAATGTACGAGTAATTTACAAATTCGCCCAAATATATATAGTTGAGTGGAAATTGACACATACATTTGTTTTACTGTAGCATACCCATTAATGTGTTAAGAATGAAACTAAACATTTGACCCATTTAGCTTTCAGCAAAAAAGGTAATATACAAAATGGGTCACTTACAAAAAAATGAGTCAAAATTGACACATCATTTTGCTGTACTGTTTTATTTTAACTGATTAAGTGTATGAACATATACTAGTTTTATTTTAAGGGCTTTGATTGCATATATTTGATTTGATACGAGTAAAGAAGAGGTTAAACGGGTGCATTCGTTGATAAACTATATTAGGTTGTGTAGCTTGATCGAATTAGGCTTTCTCGAATGTGGATGTAGAATTAAATTGGGTCAAGTTTTTATGATCAAAATTTATGTTTCTAATTGTCATAGGAGCAGTGTATTATTGTTGGGGGTGTGGTTGTTTTGGACAAAGTGTTTTCCGAGGAGATGATGAAAGCACATCAAAACTCTAGATATTTACAATCTGGTTTGGGTATTAAGGTGGAAAAGGTTTGAGGTGTTTAATGGCTCGTATATAATTTTTGTTGCTAGTTCTAGTTTAACGGTTATGTGAAGATGTGCGAAAGACTTCAACTCTATGTATGGAAGCTTTTGTATACAATATGTAAGGTGAAGATAAAACTTGAAAATAATGAAGTTTGAAGATGATGCGTTAGAGTGCTTTGAGTTAATGTAGCTTGTAATTTAGAAGTTGGTTATGGCTATGTATGTAATAGGCATCTAAGAATGGGCCAATAGCATAGTGGTGAATGACTCACTGTCCTTTAGGGGAGGTGAGGGTTCGATTCCTACTAGGTGAGGATTTTTCAAATAATTGAATAAAAACCATTTTTACCGGGCCCAAATGATCCCTTGGTCCCACGCATGCGAAGATTGAAACAATGACAATGCAGGTTCGTTTATCGGGCCTGGCATGCTGTGGGGAAATGGGTGATGGTGTTTCGACAGGCTCCAGTGGGCTACCGGATACCGCTGGATGAGTTGACAAAGTCAACTCAGGGCTAACATGTCCCTGCCGATACACATGTTTTGAAACAATGTAATAGGCATCTTTAATGTTTATTGTTTGTATGGTAAGCAAATGGACAAATCTATTGTAAGTCCATCTTGCCTCGGTTTGTACTGTCTCCAAATTTCACATTTTCGTGAAAAATGGCTATCAATTTTATTTCGTTTTTTGCCAAAAAAAAAAAAAAAAAAAAATTGCTGTACTGTTGTACAATGAATTTGTTAAAAGTGAAACTAGTTGGGGTGTCTATTTCTTCCCCTTGTGAGACATTTACTTCTACTTTCTTTATATATTTAAATTTAAATTCAAATTTAAATGTAATGTAATAAAGTGTATGATTAAGTATTTTGTTTGCTTATCAACAAAGACTATGTCACATGAAACTTGTAACAATTGCATGATTTTAAAATACAAGTTAATGAACTAAAAGGTTGTCCCGAATACCGTTAAGTATTTCACTGACCAAGATTTCCCAATAGCCGCTCAACTGCAGCATGAACGTTACCTGCAGTGGCGGTCAGTGCTTGAATATTCTCAAAAGTATCAAAAAACCCCATTTCTTGAAGTTGCGCCAGTTGGGTCGTGTAACGTTCTTCTGGTGGCACTGCAAGTTGTTTCAATTACAACGACTGAGTTTAAGATTGATAACTGATTAAAGAATGAACGTCTGATTATGGTTAATACGTTACCGTTTGTATTGTTAGATGTTGTAAAGCCACCTGTTCCTAGGCCACCAAACATGTTCATAAGCATATCCAAGTTCATGTTACCGGGTCCCCCTGCTGCTATTGCCACAAACACAAATAATTAAGATTTAAGACCATCAATACTATGGTTTAAACATCACATATACATGTGACAATATTTTAATTTTAATTTTTTTTTTTTTTTTTTTTTTTTTTTTTTTGGTGAATAAGCATGCACTACAACAAATTTATCAATTGTTCACGCATATTTTACACACTTGTAAGAAAGTGTGAGCTTTTTATCAAATTCCTCCCACTTATAAATATGTATAAGTTTGTTACATTTATAAATGTTGAATGTCATTCAAATTTCACACTTAAAATTGTAGGAAAAGTTTGTTCACACTTATTAGTGCGTACAAACACAAATTTAATCACATTTAAAAATGTGAGTAAAATTTGTTACACCTCATTTCTTCACACAAGGGGGAGCGTGAACAAATCTAGTGCGACAAAATCAACTTAACACTCTTAAGTGTGGTTATATTTATAATTTTACACACAAATTAGTGTGAACTTTTTTCCCTACACTTTTATGTGTGAAACTATAATGATATTCTACACTTATAAGTGTAATACATTTACACACATTTACAAGTATGAGGAATTTAATAAAAAAGTACACACTTCTTACAAGTGTGTACATTTATGTGTGGTTAAATAGCAAATTTGTTGTAGTGATGGCAGAAGGTTATAGACACGATGATACCTGCTGTTCCTCCAGGTTGACCCGCATCCCTGGATACAGAAATGGCAAAATTAATATCAGCAACAAATAAAGCTAATGTACTTCAAACATACATAATTCCTTTTATTACTTACCTTTAAGGTTTATCTATTTTGTATATAAGAAATTCTGTTATATATCATCGAGCTTTCGTAATTTTTTTTTTTTTTTTTTTTTTTGCCAATCAAGTATTACGAACCAACCAAAACAAAGAATAATGAATAATAAGGTGATTTACCTTGTGGTTTGTGGTTGACCGAGTCCAGAGAAAAGAGATTGTTGTAGTGTCATCAATTGCTGTAATACCAATAAGCATGTTAATTTTTTAAAAATTGAGAGAATTAAATAAAGATAGCAACATAAAAGTTCAAACGATCTGTAGTCAATATATGGATGTACCTGCATGGTCTCCGGGGACGTTAATTGACGAATAAAATCGGGATTTTGCATCATAAACTGGCTCATTGAATTGAGATCAGGCGTAGCCCCACCAAATAATCCCTCGATACCTGGAACACCAAGTCCACCTAAACCACCAACTGGCTGGGACCTACCAAACCCAGTAGGGTTTGTTGCAGCAGTGTTTGTTGCATTAGCAGCACCTGCAAACTCGCATCAAATTTATTCATCTATATTAATAACATCCGAGCAGATGACATGGATGAACAATACTCATGGTGACATCATGCTGACGTCAGCATGCTGTCAGCTATTTTGTCATTTTCTTACTCTCTTTTTTTGTTTTGGGGGGTGGTGGTGGGGGGGGGGGGGGGGGGGGGGATTAATATGTTTTTTTTGCCCACTCAGGACCTCCATCTATCTAGTTAATAGATATATATGGAACCTATTAAATTAGGAGTCAACAATGTTATTGAAGTTGAATAAAGGTTTTATATATGAGTTGCAACTCTAAAATACAAAAAAGGGGAAATATAGGATGAAATAAATATGGGTTAGGGTAGTAGATCAAGGTTGCAAAAAATCACTCCTCGCGAGTACTCAGGACTTTTTAGGGTGTACTAGGCAACTCGTGAGTACTTGGATATTGACCAAGTTTGACTTTGACCAATTTTGACCAAGTTTGGCTTTGACAAAGTTTTGACCAAATTTGCTTATTTTCCTAGTAATCCCGAATTTTGACCAATTTTGACCGAGATAGAATAAACGATGCTTACCACTACTAGCAGCCCAAGGATTGGGAAGCGGATTAGTATTAGGAGCAGGAGAATCATTAGTTGTCTCAGCACCAGTAGTTGTAGGGTTAGCCGCCTGATTTTGGGGTGGGACCCCCAATCCATCACCCATAAAACCCGCAAATGGATTTGAGTTCAAATCATTCCCTACATCACTACCGCCCATAGTAGCTGCATTCAAAAACGGCTCCTGTACATTTTCATACATTCGCCTAAGCATGTTAAAACCTTCAGGGGACGATTCAATATTACTCATTGCTCTATCTGTGTTACGCATCATTTCACGCATCAGTTCAGGGTTTCTTGCAGCCTCCATTGATTGACGAAGGATCGCAGGATCATTTAGCATGTGACCAAGTTCTGGGTTTCGATCGATGATGTCACGCATTTGTGGGTTATTCATCATCATGTTGAGCATTACATCTGGGTTGTTTAATACATTCTGAACGAGGGGTAGATTCATGATTTCTTGCATCATGTTGGGATTTTGAGTCAATTGTTGCTGCATTTGTTCAAATTCTGGAAGCCCGGGTCCAAACATGCCACCCAAACCACCTAACCCTAGTCCAGAAAATGGTGACGTGTCAACGCCGGTTCCAACCGAGCCGACTTGACCTGCAACCGGTGTAGTAGCATTTGCACTGGCGGGTGCACCATCTGTTGGGGTAGATGTAGCGGGCACAAAACGACGAACCAGGTGAACAGTGTCCTCGGCCTCCAAGCCTGTAACCGCATAAAAAGATATTGAGAATTTAAACTATTGTGTTTTTACATACCATATGATAGATTTGATGTTACTTATCATTCTGATATTACTTATCATAAAAAGAAATTTGGTGAATTAATCTTTCAAGTTTATTAAAACCTGGAGAATAATATTTTGATATTCTGCCAAATAGATCAAACAGATATAGCAGCCTAAACTGATGTCGTATATATATGTATATCGAGTACACTAATGAGTTTGTTTTCTTTCAATTCTTTGGCTAAACTAATTTTTTCCCATAATACGTGATAAATTTTCCTTAGTGGATACACTTTCGTTTTAAGGCTACATCTACCATCACGTTGCCTGGTGAGACGCATAGCAGCATTACAAGCCGAAATTAAGGTGTTTGTGTGTATGCATATGTATGTTTGTGTAAACTATGAGACAATTACTAAAAATGGAAAATCCTATCAATAATGATGTAACTGAAAACTACAATCACAATTGTAAATAACTAAAAACCTGACAGTATACAACAATATCAAGTATCACTAAACAATCACAATAATAGTAATAATCAAATAGTCAAATTAATTAACATAAAAATAATAATACCGTAGCTCTTAAGAGTCTGATCGTCTTTAAGAATACGTCCTTTATAAATTAACCGTTGTTGTGCTGCCGGAATATCACAGTTCTGTTCCAGAACAGACTTAAAGGTCTCAACAGAGGCGTCTAGGATAGCCTGAACAGAGAACTTGGTGCCGTTTGAACACCGTACGTTAACGGTAACGGCTTCACAGGTATCCGAGTTGCTAGAATTAACACCGTCAGTCACAGCACTATCACCGCCCATAGGATTTATATAGCAATTGATTAAGAGAATTGATCGATTAACTTGCGACAATAGAATTGTATTGATTGATCGATGGAAGAAGTCGTTTGAATTGGAAACCTAAAACAAACAGGAATTAGAAGGAACTATGAATATGAATGGTACGGAAGGGTTTGATGATAACTTGGGGAAGGAGCAAGTATAATTGTTATGTGTAATATTTATATTTATTTATTTATTTATTTATTTATTTATTTATTCATATATTAATATTATTTTTTAATTTAAAATAGTACTCCGTATTTCTTTATGATTATATTTATTTATTTTTTTATTAAATATAATACGAACTACTTTTTTTTCCGGCAAAATAGTTAATGTATATATAAAAGATCGTAAAGATCCGGTAGAACGTACAAATGACAATGATTGAAATTGAAAGAGCTCGCTCTTATCGTCCTACACACAGGACGAGTACAATGATTGAAAGAAAACGAGCATATTGAAAATAAAATGACACAACGAAAACCACCTAACCTAAATCTAAATATATCATAAAACCGAGCCCGTATTCAACCCCGCAAACACTACAATACAACAGCCGCACCCAAATATGAACGCCGGGCACTCCAGTAGCACCAACACCGAGTCCACCCGAACAGACTCGGCTACGGAAAAAGTATGAACACACTAAAGTAGCGACGACCAAACAGTACCAAATGCGCAGTCAAACCAATAGAAGCCAAGCCATTTCACCGAATTTTCTAAGTACATAAAACCAAACAGATCTCTGCCGTAAATCGCCGGAAACAGCCGTCGAAAAATATCGGAAACCATCGGAATCCACCGGAATCCAACAGAGATCAACACAAATTACACCATCGTCACCCTAACAACCACAATCGACTAAAACCCCAAAACGAAAACGGAAACTTACCAAAAGTGAAAGGTAGAATTCCAAAGGAATTCGTCGCCTACCCACACCATCAGAGAGCAACCATCAACGGCGAGAGGAAGAAGCAAAAGATGGCAGCAAACCGACCCCACAACCCAGACGCCAGAACCCTAATACCTGCAACCCCAGACCCTTATCGAACTCCAGATCCCGAGAATAAACATCACGAAATCGTCGCCTGGAGACCGAAAAACGAACGAGGAAGCCGAAACAGAGAAGCTCGACACCGGAGAAGGAAGAAATGGTGGCGAAACGACTTATTACACAAAAAGCATTAAAACCGAACCACCGGCGAGATGCCGGTGGCCGGAGAAGGTTAAGAGTTCGAAGATAGCAAACCGGCAGAGGAAACAGAACTGGAAAATGGATCTAGATGCCTTTTTTGAAGATATTCCGATGAAAAAGTAGGTGTGGTGTTTTGTACGGAGAGAAAATATTTAAGAGAGAGAAAGAATAGGTGTAGCATTACTACGAACTACTTATGTATAAGTGTCGTTAACGTAACAAAACCATGCGTTTTACGGAAATTAGCTCAGATACACCAATTTTTTTAAAAATATTATGATAAACACTACTCCTTCTTTCTTATATCTATTGACTATTCTTTTTTTGAATATCTAAAATTAATTGTTTACTTTCATAAATTGAAAAAAAATAATACTCCAGTAATAAAATTCTTTTTTTCCCTTACTTTATACATGTAAGACAAAAAGATACGTAAAAAGTAAGGGGTAAAACTAGAAAGTTAACAGAAAAGTACATGTGTCAGGTACTTTTTCTTAAACTGTGTGTTTTTTGTCTGAGGACAATAGATTTGTGAAGGAGGGAGTATTTTTTTTATATTTGCGTTGATACACTGTTCATTCAAACACCAAATCGTTCAAACACAATACATGTTTGTATTGGAAAATCGTGTGTACTTTTACCAATTCAGATTAACGCATTGGATAGTTAAAATAATAATCTTTTAATATTTCATAAAATATTTACAAGATTAAATATTCATATATTTAATGAAACATGCACACGATTAATTTATCCCAATGAGATCCAGTTACACCACTAATAATTGTCAAAATATGTAATTCACAAAGTGAGTAAACGATATACCTTTTCTTGAAAAAACTGATTGAAGGAGAGAAACCTACGATCAAAAATATGACCGTCTCTTAGGATAGTTCACACTACACTTCAAACAACCGTCAATGGATGTTAGTCCAAATCCAAGTAATAATTAATCAACCTTTGATTAATTTAATGAAACAATAATAATCCTCCGTATAACTCTTGTTTGCAAGGACACTTAAGCATCTCTTCATGCTAATTAATTTAACGAATTAAAGAGCCAAGGATGAGATAAAAAAGAGTTCATTTGATTTTCGATGTATGTGTTTCCTTTTCTTTTCTTTTTTTATGACTTACGCTTCCAAAAACCAATCAATGCTTATATTTATAATATATGTGTAAAAGTAAACATTGAATTGTGAAGTTCGTGAAACAAAACGAGTACAAAGTTATTTTGTTTCTATCTATATTTTGATTCCCAAAATCTAATATTTCGATTGATTTAGTTTTAAAAAGTCGTATTTCTCAAATACTTCAGGGGTATGTTATGTAACTTATAATTAATAATTTCTATCATGTCTCTTTCATGGGAATAGTAAATTAATTAATTTCGTTTCATTTACTATTCATATGAATAGTAAATGCATTAATTTCGATTTACTATTTTGTTACTTGAGTAATATATATACATCAAATATATATTTTATTTGACGTCTCG
This sequence comes from Rutidosis leptorrhynchoides, assembly GCF_046630445.1. Taxonomy (NCBI): domain Eukaryota; kingdom Viridiplantae; phylum Streptophyta; class Magnoliopsida; order Asterales; family Asteraceae; genus Rutidosis; species Rutidosis leptorrhynchoides. Next base: position 148,208,351 of record NC_092340.1, on the reverse strand, counting down.
GTGTATATGTGTGTGACCCCGAAGGCTCAAATGAAGTTGGTCATATAGTTATATGTTGTACCTTGCACATTAATCCTACAGACTCCCACTTGTGCATGACACAACACTAAGTAACTATACAAACAATGGTAATCGTCTAGCAACACGTCATTGTCCCCAAATTCATGTGAGGGTAGTTTCTCGAAACTGTTTATGGTAAGTTTTAAATGTCATTCATCCTTTTGTTTCAGATACTTTAGTTAAACTTGAGATATGGATCATCGATCATTCTCCTTTGTTTAACAATTTTGTTTCTCGATCTTAGAACTGATTTAGATCACCAAATTAATTAAGTATCATCTTAATTACATCTGGGTGCGGCCACACAAATATCTTATTCATTCATCGAGGAGCTCAAAAAATATCTAACTCCAAACATTTTAGAGGAACAAATCCTATATTACATACACGTGTCTATCACGAGTTTTACATTATACCCAATAATGACCTTTATAACAGCCTTATTCAGGACAGCGTTTAACCATATCAAAGTACAATGCTACACTCATCAAGATGGGCGTGCATCTCAAGTCTAAGGACACAAAGACATAATCACTAAAAGATTCACTACTGACTACGATCCATGTAGTGACATCTCATGGTTGGGTCATTCCAATATTCATCATCAATGAATACATATGAATTTTGGTGTCAACAAGTTAACTATTCATCATCAATGAATATAACCAAAATTTCACATTAATCTTAATTCATGTTATTCCCATAACATGACCGATTATGGAGATTTTGAATAATCAACAATTATTCATGGATTAAACATGCTAATATAGAACACAGTGATATAAATGAAAATGATCATACCAACTATATATCAATTCATTAATATAAAACTGCTTAATGTTCCAAAAATATCCAAATACTAAATTACAAATGAAAAAGATTAGCAGCATAATGAAGTCCAGTATTACTAGAATGATCATCATGCTTGTTGTGCATCATGGGCTTCATGAACGGGTCAGCCACATTATCATTTGTATGAACCTTTAAGAATACTAATATCATTCCTCTTAATGACTTAATGAATGTAGTCAAACTTTTGAAGAATGTGCCAGATACTTTTATGTACATGTGATTCTTTCAAAAGTATATTAGCACTCGAACTATCACAGTACATATTATAGAAGATTAAATGTTATGTACTACTCTGAGTATAACAACAAACTTCCTTATCCAGACAGCTTTATGAGCAGCTTCTCAGTCAACAATGTATTCTGCTTTTGTTGTAGATTGTTCATTAGTGCTCTACCTAGAGCTCTTCCAATCAACTGTCTTGCCCATCATGACAAAGAAATAACGTGACTGGATCGAGAATAATCTTGATCAGTTTGGAAACTAGAATCAGTATAAAACTTAATATTTAACTCTTCTTCCAAACCACCGTAAACCAAGAACATATCATTAGTACTCTACAAATACTAAAGAATATTCTTAACAACAATCCAATGTACTTCACCTGGATTATGTTGACAATGACTCGTCAAACTCAAAACTAATGAAACATCGAGTATAGTACATATTGTGACGACCCGAAAATTTCCGATCAAATTTAAACTTGATCTTTATATGTTTCTGTCACGATAAGCAAAGTCTAATAAATTGAGTCTCAAAATGTTTGAACTATTTTTCTTGAATTCATTTGACCTCGACCATTCCCGACGATTCACGAACAATTGTATATAAGTATAAATGTAAATATATTTATATAAATATAAATATAAGAGTATATATAATATTTTGAATAAATGAGATACACTTTAATTAATTAGAATTAAAAATGTAAAATAATAAAAAGAATAATTATGTACAAGTAAAAAGAATATGTCTGAACATATATATGATATTATTATGAATCTATATGTATATATATGATTTCTATTAATAATTATTATTGTATTGTAATATATATAAATATTCAATATCCAATAATTGTCAGCATATGATATATAATATAATTATATAGTTAATAAGAAATAATATCAAACGTACGTGCAAATAAAAATATAATTGCTACATTATTATTACTTTCATTATTATCAAAATAAATATCAATATTAATACAATTATGATAAAAATATGAAATTTGTTATGTACAAACTATTATAATATTATTAGTAGTAATATTAATTCAAATATGTATATATAATCTATGTATATGAAGTTTATTGTTATAGTATTGTTATTACAAATATGATTATTATCATTAGTATTATTATAATTAGTATTATTATTATCATATCAGTATTATTAAAATTATTAATTACATTTTTATATGAAATATATAATCTATTATATTTAGTAATGATATTATTATTATTATTTTATTATTTTCATTTATTATTATTAATATTAGGATTCTTATTAATATAAAAGTTAATAATACTATTATCATTAATACATTGATAGTTATTAATATAAATTAGATTTAAGATATATATAATTACAGATATATATATACAGATATATATATATTTGTATATATAAATACATATACATATGTAAAATACTGATTTATATATAATCAGATATATATATATATATATATATATAAATATATATATACGAATATATACATACTGTAAAATGAAGTAGTATGATTAATGTCACACTCAAAATTGTTTCCTGTTAAAATCAGTCCAACAATCGATTCCCATTCATATATATACACGCCAAAATCTGTTTAAAGTCACATTCAGCTTTTGATTTTTTTATTTAATCGAATAACTTTTCTGTCCTTCGTGATTGAAATCCATGTCCTTGCTGTCGGATAATTGCTATACGTTGCATTCACTTGTCCATACAAAACAATTTTGATTAGTTACTGATACGTCATTCATCAATTACACCATATAACAACTCTGATGTTGCCATTCGAAAATCTAAAACAGAAATAAAGATAAACCAGTCGATGCCCTGCACAAAACCACTTTTTGCCCATAATCCGAATTCGAACCAATTTTTGAAATGTAATAATGCAATATTATTAGGAATCATATACTTTAACTATCTGTAAGTTTTCCTTCCTTATTTCCTCCAATTGATTATGAATTTTGAGGTCAAACTTGCAAAACAAAAAGTCAAACGTTATGATTTTGATAAAATTCGAGTAAATGTTTACGTTTCTGGTTCAATTGATCATTCCTAAAGTTCCTAGGAACAATTTAACACCTATTTCATGTTGTAAATAAAGTCTAAAATGAGCTAGAATTCATAATCAAAGTTTGGGTATTTTTTTTGTTCATCGTGGGTTGCTGTTACCGCTCCTGAATATTTATTCATTTTATTTTATTTTTTTTTTGTTATTCTCCTCTGATTAATCCAAATTAGCCACAGCCGATTTATCTTGTTTTAAGTTCCAAATCCTAAAATAAATGGTTATTCGTTGTTATGGGTACCTCTGGTCGACTTAATAAGTGAAGGAGAAGAGAAAAGGGACATAAAAATAACAGGGTTAAATATAGTCGAGGGTATTATAAATCAGAAAAATAGTTGGTAGAGAAATGGTGAGGGTGTTGTGTTGAGGATCGAGAGGTCTCGGGTTCGATCCTCACCGGGTGCATTCTTTTTATTAGAGGCTTTTAAAGGTAGTCTTTCTTTTAAAAGTTATTATTATTATTATTATTATTATTATTATTATTATTATTATTATTATTATTATTATTATTATTATTATTATTATTATGAAGTATTACTATTAATGATTACCATAAATAATAAGGTTGTTACAATTAGTATTACTAAGTACTAAGTATTAATATCAAAAAGTATAATTTTCATTATCATTATATTTAAATTACTTAATTTATTATAAACTACTAACATTATCATAAAAATTATCATTAAAACTATCATTATTAATAAAGTCATTAATATTATTATTATTATTAACACTAGTATTATCATTATCATTAGTTTAATCACTGCTAATATTATTTTAGTATTAATATAATTACTATGTTAACAAACTAATGAAATACATACATATAATATATTTAATACATATAACATGACAAAAATTAATATTTTATATAACAAAAAATAAATATATGAAACATATATATTATTAATATAAAAAGTATATAACTAATAAATTTATATATATTGATCGATTACAACTATATATATTAATAAATATCAGTATCGTCATATGTATTTTTACTAAAAAATACAGTATTGTGAGTTCATTTGCTCCCTTTTACTCTTTACATTTTGGGACTGAGAATACATGCGATGTTTTTACAACTGCTTTATTAAATGCTTTTGAAATATATTTTGAACTGTGAATACATGAAATATTTTTATAAATGATTGACGAAATAGACACAAATATTCAAAACTACATTCTATGATAGAATTATTTGGATTCAGAGGTTCGATTTAGTAGTTAACGGAGAGATGATTTTGCATTGCGTACGCATTAGCTCCCGTTTTAACTACCATCGGTGGGATAATTTTTCATTGCATGCACTAGCCCCCGATGTATTGTATTGTATTATAGTCGATTTTATAGTTGGTAACGGAGGGATGATTTTGCATTGCGTACGCATTAGCCCCCGTTTCAGCTACCCTCGGAGGGATGATTTTGCATTGCGTACGCATTAGCCCCCGTTGTAAGAATTATATTGTATTAACTACCACGGTGAGATGATTTTGTCATTGCACTACGCATTAGCTACCGTTGGTGAGTTGTTTGAAAGGTTCCGGTGTTCTTCATATGAAAGATTTTACAGCAGGAATAGACCTGCACAGATTGTTTTCTAATTATGAGTATCTTGTGGTCTATTATATTATTGAAAATGATTGATTATGAAAAACTAATGAACTCACCAGCCTTTTGGTTGACACTTGAAAGCATGTTTATTCTCAGGTACGAAAGAAATCTTCCGCTGTGCATTTTCTCATTTTAGAGATATTACTTGGAGTCATTCATGACATATTTCAAAAGACGTTGCATTCGAGTCATTGAGTTCATCAAGATTATTATTAAGTCAATTATAGTTGGATATATTATGAAATGATATGCATGCCGTCAACTTTCGATTAAATGAAAGTTTGTCTTTTAAAAACGAATGCAATGTTTGTAAAATGTATCATATAGAGGTCCAGTACCTCACGATGTAACCAAATGTAATGTATTCTTCCTGATGGATTAGGACGGGTCATTAGAGTTGGTATCAGAGCGGTGGTCTTAGCGAACCAGGTCTTGCATTAGTGTGTCTAACTGATAGTTGTTTAGATGCATTAGTGGGTCTGGACTTCGACCGTGTCTGCAGGTCAAAATTTTTGCTTATCATTTTATAACAACCCGGAAAATTTTCGACTAAGTTTAAACCTAATTTTTATAATTTTGACACATTAAAGTGAGTCTTAAAAATGTTGAGCTGATTCATTTAAACTTCAATCAATTTCCGACGATTCGCGAACAAACATTTGTAAAGAATTACGTATTAGTATTATTATTAATATGGTTTTAAAACAATATTATCATTACTTATCTTTAACATATTATCATTATCATTATCAGTATTGTCATTACTATTAATATTATTATTATCAAAATTATTTATCATTATGATTAAAATGAATAACATAATTTATATCATTATTATTATTATCATTATTAATTATTAATAAATTTATTACAATTATCATTATCAATAAGTTTATTGTTATTATCTTTATTTATTAGGATTATTATTATTATTATTATTATTATTATTATTATTATTATTATTATTATTATTATTATTATTGTTATTTATATTAATATAACCAATATTATTATTCTTATATCTAATACAGATATATAAAATAAATAAAGACAGACAAATACCTAATTTTTCCTGGTTAATCACGATTGTATCTGTGTACCATTTGCTTTTCATTTTTTTTATTCATCTACTATCTATTATTTTTCTTGAAATTCTGCTGTATCTAGTCGATTTCCATTACTACTATCAAACAAATCGATTAGATTAGGTTTCATTGATTAATTTAGTCGTTTATTACAATATAAATACAGCCTATAACTGCTGTTAATGGAAGATCAAACAGAAATAAAATGAAATAAAATAAAAATAGTCGTATACCTCTGTATTCTTCTATTTTTCCAAAAACTTCGAATTCGAAATTTATTTCAAAATCCATTAATGCAATCTTGTTAAGAATCCTTCATTCATACTCTCTGCAAAATCCTAAGTTCCAATTCTTCCGAACGAATTCAAATTTCGAAGTCAAAGTTTTGGTTTTTAAAAGTCAAACGATTTTTCATCATCAAATTCGAGTTCGTTTTAAAGTTTCAAGTTAAATTAATAGTTTAGAGAGTTTATAGGAATAATTTGAAACCTATTTGGTGTTGTGATCTTTGGCTAAAACCTTCTCAATCTCAAAATCATTAATTTTTTTTTAAAAACCGTGAGCAACAGCCGCAGTTGATCTATTAATTTTTTTTTGTTTTGTTGTTTGATTTAATTAAACTCAGGTTATTTATTACTTAATTTCAAGATCTAAATCAATTTTTTAATACGAAATTAAGAATTTGATTTAAGTTCTGGTCGATTGAACTTTTGAAGAAGAAGAAGAAAGGAATTAAAACAGAAGATTAGTTAAATACATTTGGAAACCGTTTAATATCAAAAAAGTAAGCAGCAGCTCGATCGTTTTATGTGTTTGTGTTTGAGCGAGAGGTCACGGGTTCGAGCCCCGTCTTGGGCATTTCTTTTTTATAAAGTTTCTAAAGGTAGTTTTCTTTATCAAGTTTTTATTTTTATTATTAATGTTATTATTATTAGTATTATAATTATTATCATTATTATTATTATGATTTTAATCATTATTATTATTATTAGTACTATAACTATTATTATTATTACTAATAAAAATTATCAAGTATTATTATTAATAACATGATTTTCAAAACTATTATTATCATAATTATTATCATTATCAATACTAGAATTATAATAACTATATGTTTATCATTATCATCATTATTAATATTATTACTACTACTGTTAATATTATTATTATGATAACAACTATTATTTCTTACAAATACCATAATATTACCTATTATTATATTTTAATATTATATTTACATAATATTATACATATAAATATATTAATGAAAGACTTACTATATTAATGAACTAATGATGAAAATGAATTAACATATATTTAAAATATATAAAAATAAATAATATATATATATATATATATATATATATATATATATATATATATATATATATATATATATATATATATATATATATATATATATATATATCACTAATAATTATATACAAGTTTATTTGATTCCCATTATATGTTTTAATATATATAAAACTGATATAGGTTCGTGAATCCGAGGACAACCCTACACTTGTTCAGTGACATCAAACGCTTAATTATTACCAACTATCGTATAGTGAGTTCATTTGCTCCCTTTTTATCTATATTTTTGGGCTGAGAATAATGCGTAACTTTTATAACTGTTTTACACGTATCAACTATTAAACTGTGATATGTTGGGCTATGACCAGTAAGTCCCCAACCGACAAGTATAAATGATAACTTGTACGGGGTAAACTTGAAAGTCTAGTCTAAATATCAGTACCAACTGTTAAACTATGCTATACCCGGCTATGTCCGACTAAGTTCCTACAGTGATATTTTTAATTGCTGCGGCATTCTTAATTATTGGGGATAGGCCTATCGGGAGTAACATCCCCGATACATTTGACTAAGTCTTTGTATTACTTGATAATGAAATTAAACGACAAGGATAGCACAACTTGTCACGGGGCAAACAACGTTTAGTCTAAATATCACGCACTGGCATAACTTTTTGATCCTGCTGGAGATCAACTTTTGGATCTGCGAGATCTACTTTATTAAATCTTGTGGTCTATATCTATTACTGAAATCATTATTTATTACAAACCTATGAACTCACTCAACCTCGTGTTGACTTTTTAAGCATGTTTATTCTCAAGTACTTAAATATTGCTTCCGCTGTATATCTACTGCTTTGATGATGATTGCTTGCTATACTTGGAGTCTTCATTACATATCATATCAATTAAAGACATATTTATCTTCTGCTGCAAAACTCAACAAAACGTCTCATGTAGAGTCGTTCTCGTTTATACAACCTTGATTTGATATAATTAGACACAAATACCCCAGGCCCTATTTGGGGGTGTCACAGTTTGGTACCAGAGCTGGTTTAACTGCGTCCAAAGCAACGACTGGATAACGTTCCCAACATTCGGGTTCGGTTAACGGCAACGACTTTGGGTGAGTTAGTCGTAGAGAGGGTTCTCACAGTGTTACCTGTGACGAAGCATTGGCTCTTACTCCTTGCGATCCTTTTATGGTTGGCCAAATAACAGCGGTGACGCGGGCTGTAAAATCAGAGTCTGAGGTACGCTCAGTGGTCACCCTATTCGTAGGAACGGAACTGTTTGGGAATAAATCCCCAATCTGTCGTGACAGATTGGTATCAGAGCAAGTTGTTGTAGAGAACCAGGATTGCATTTTATGTGTGCCTTATACAATTAGGTACCTTAGCAATGTAGGACTACAACTTTCCTTGACCATAGTGCCTTTAATTGTTGCCTTTAACTGTTAAATGCTACACTATGCCTTAGAAACTATGCTTATTAAATTCTTTAATATTTCTTAGAATGCCGAGCCAATCCGAGAACTCTGTCTACTCTCCAATTATGCCACCACATTCAAATGCGACACCTGTTGATTCTGCTGACTCTGGCTCTAATCATTCACCGGTATATAAACCAACGAGTACTTCTGAATGGGAAGCTATTCAAAGCCTTCCTAACTACAATGGTAACTACTCAGGCTACGAGCCCGAAAAAGAGCCTATTGAGGAATCGTCTAAAAACTTATCACTAAAGAGAAAGCAAACCGAAACCGCTACTGCTGATGAAGCCGATCCATCAAAAAGGGCTAGCTCACCATCTCGTGAAAACATTGCTCAGATAGAGGCGCGTCTAAATAACCTAGAGAAAGAAAACAAAATCTTGAAAGAAATCATTATAGAATCCTTCGAAACCCAAACCGAAAGGCTAGAAAAACTTGTAAAGTATAACACAGAAAAAGTGATGGAGAAGGTAATGAAAGTGAAGGACGATGAAGAATGCAATACCCGCTGGGGAAAGCAATCTCTTGCCTATTTAAGAGAAGATGTCGACCTTAGATTTAAGATGGAGGAAGACCACATGAATAGTCAACTTTCTATGAGGGACTACATGTACCATGTAATCAACAATGATGTTTCCAATCTTTATGATAACCCCGAGTATCTTTATGAGGAACAAAAGGAGAAGAACGAGAAAGTTGAAAAGTTTATGAAGAAGGTTGAGGACGAGAAAAAGAAATATGAAGACTACTTCAATCTTAATATTTCCTAGTTATTTTCCTATTTTCTATCTATGCAAAGGCTAGGCCTTAAACTATTTCTATCCCCGAATCGTGTAATAAGAAGGCTTATTTAAAGCCTCGTTCGTAATAAAATAAAGTGTTTCGTTTATATCATATTCATCTTTATCCCACTTAAAATTTTTTCATACTTATGACCTATCAGAATTATCAAACTTCTATACACCCTTATGTAGTGAAGATAATGGTTCGTCCACAAGCTCCTACTGCTACTCCAAATATTCACGTATCTATATGCCTTATGCCTTTTTGCATCGATTTGCGAACCAGAAAATGTCATTGGGTTATCACAGTATACGAATTGAAAGTCTTTAATCAAAAGTATATCTATCAATCCTTGTTGGAAAGCATTTGCTTAAAAAGTCTCAACACGTCATACTGCAATTATTGCATAGATGATGTATAGACAAAATCATATCTTATCATATCTATCCCAGTAAACTTTGTCTAACACTTTTCCTAAATTTCCTCCGTAAATCACGGAAATCTTTTTGCTATAAATACGTATTCAAGGAGACAAATATATCATTCAGTATTCAATACCCATTTTATATCAAACCCTATTCCAAACACATAATTTGAATTTCTCGAACTCCTCGAGCTCCAACGGTAGCGTAACCGGAACAAACGAACCAATCAGTCATCATCTATTCTAGATGATTTGGGGATGGGTTCGTAGCCGACTCAATCAATGGAGGCAAGAAGAGGGTGATCCCTTCCACCAATCAAATTCACCTCTTGGCGAAGAACCTGAAGCACTTACCGGCGAACCAGTTCGGAACACCATTTTCTCTCTTCTTTCCAGGGTATCCCGTCATGAATATATAATATCGAAGATTCTAGATCTTATTCACCCCCTTGTTCCAACCGCCAATCATCCCGGAATAGTAGAAGAAGTCAACGAGCTTCGCGCTCGAGTAGTGGCTCTGGAGAATATGGTGCGAAACCTACGAACACCAGCAGCAGCACCAGCAGCATAACCAGTACCACCAATACCATCAACATCACCACCAACAGCATCAGCTTCATCAACAACAACATCCGCATCCCACGCCTCAACATCACACTCAGCACCTCAAACATCGACATCATACGCCCATAGATACCAAGGAATATTAGTAATAATGAGTTAAGATGTATTGACTCATTCTTCGTGAAGAATTATATATGTATACCTTATATATATATATATATATATATATATATATATGATTTGGAACAATAATAAATCTTGTCGTACTAAGCAATTACGTGTGAATCTCAACTAGTGTGTACTACTTGGTTAATTCATATCACTAACATGCTATGATGTACACCCTTCGTTAATGACTTAACAATTGTTAATCACTGCTTCAACACAATAAACTCCATTTCATAATGAATCAAGTGTAACGATGAATGTATTAATTCATAACTTCATTAGCAAAATATTTCGCGACAATTATGAAATCTCTAAGGTTTTGGAGATTATTTACTCTCGTTCCAAACCGCAAATCAGATGAGTTTAATATATATTAACTCATTAAATCCATGATTATATCTGAAGAATACATATATGAACGTATATCTTCATAAAGATTGTAAATTCTGTTGTACAAACTGTTAATTGTGAAAATATTTTAACGGGTAGGTAATACCCGAGAAATATTTACATCTCACATTAATACACTGTACATTCTTCAATTTCGATTCATAAATCATTAAAATATACGCACTACCTTCACAATGATACACAATCATCTTCATACAAAATCAATTACACATTCTGAAATTAACATATCGGAATTCAAGTAAAGCTTTAGCAGGTGTTATCTTCCTAAAGGTTACTACATTCATGAATTATATTCATTCGTATTCTGCAATGAATTATCACATCAAACCAGCGAAATTATCATTCATTACTTTTGAAATCAAGAACACCTATTCGTTAACCATTAGATCTGTTGACGATTACAATCAGCGTTTAATCATCTAAAAATAAAATTTCTTGAAACCATCTCGGATTGATAACCAATGATTCAAATATGGCTGCATTAAATGCAGAGGAAATAGAAGAATTTTCCTCGTCATTGGATCTTAGAAATTCTAAGATATCACCGTATCTTTCGTTATAAATATCCTCTATATTTCTGAAGATATCTTTATAACGATTCTTGACCGCAATTAACTGTCTCCTTGCGATATCTTTATCACATCAAAAAGGAAACTGTTTTAGTTTCTATATTCTGTAAAATTCAAGTTTAAATTATGAATGTTTTGAAGGAGTGTTGGGAATTGAAGCATGAGTTAGTATAATATAATGACGTCAAGCCAACGTGATTATATTACAGTAAGTCATGCTAAATTTTTAATGGAAGATGATGATTCATAGACTTTATAATCATCATTTGCCATGTTACACGACTCTTACATTCTATTTAAACTCTAAACATATCAAGAAAATATTTTTCTTGATGATTCGGTCTTTTTCGAATATTCTGGTAATTTGACAAATCAAATCGTGTTATTACCTTTCCTTCTGCTTTGAATATCATGATCATTCAAAACTTCATACCTACGAATTCTGGACCGTTACTTGCTTTACAAAAGCATGAAGCTCCGACATATAAGGGAAAATATAAAGCCCGATAACGACACCGAAATTACAAACCGTGTATATCAATGCGTATAGCAATATAAAGACACGGGAGAACTAAAAACACAATAAATCCTAGAGCATAATAGAAGTAAACAGACTCCTCTGGTGGGAGTTGGAAAAGAAGGAAGATTGTGGCGATAACCAATATAAAGTCAAGAACAAGAACTGGATTGAGCATATTAACAAATCTTTTGGAAGTATGAATTGAGGAAGAAAGTATAGAAGTGGTGAAAATAATGAAACGGAAGAAGCTAATTTATAGCAAAATTCCAGACACGTCCATCGAGACAATTTCAGCGTATTTAATTAAAGAAAATCCTAATTTTCGTAATTACCGGAGAATCAAATCTTATAAAGATTTCGAAGATTTCTTTAATCCCTTGAATTCCTGAAATCAACTTTAACTATGTCGAAAAGTTAAGGCAAACAGATATTTCCTTATTTCAATCTTTTACGATAGCTTCGTTTATACTCTTCCTATAATCGAAATATTTTATCCATATTACCCAATGTTGATAAAACTCTATTTTTCAACTCATATTCATCATTCTTGTTGTAAATAATGACGATCTCTATCAAATTTCATGATTATGATTTTCATGAACTCCTCTCTATTTTGTCTACCCTAATATTATGGCATAAATGCTTAAGGTTTAAATAAGCTCACTATTATTCATCACACATTTCATGTATATTGAAATGCTTGTATAACATCATCATCTCCTTCTGAGGAAATCTAATCAACGACACTCTTGTTAAATCCTTTAGATAACCTCAGCATTAATAATAAAATGCACTTCGTAAAATTTATGGATTCATATGATTTAAACTCTTGAAACAAAACAATATTCTATCCGTTGGAATTCACGAAAGGCCCCGAGCATACCTGGGAACGTGAAGACCAAATAAAACGTAAATATCCTCGTCTATGTACGAACAACGCAAACTGATGGCAATAACTAAATTTCGGGACGAAATTTCTTTTAACGGGTAGGTACTATAACAACCCGGAAAATTTTCGACTAAGTTTAAACCTAATTTTTATAATTTCGACACATTAAAGTGAGTCTTAAAAATGTTGAGCTGATTCATTTAAACTTCAATCAATTTCCAACGATTCGTGAACAAACATTTGTAAAGAATTACGTATTAGTATTATTATTAATATGGTTTTAAAACAATATTATCATTACTTATCTTTAACATATTATCATTATCATTATCAGTATTGTCATTACTATTAATATTATTATTATCAAAATTATTTATCATTATGATTAAAATGAATAACATAATTTATATTATTATTATTATTATCATTATTATCATTTTTATAATTATTATTATTATTATTATTATTATTATTATTATCATTATTAATTATTAATAAATTTATTACAATTATCATTATCAATAAGTTTATTGTTATTATCTTTATTTATTAGGATTATTATTATTATTATTGTTATTTATATTAATATAACCAATATTATTATTCTTATATCTAATACAGATATATAAAATAAATAAAGACAGACAAATACCTAATTTTTCCTGGTTAATCACGATTGTATCTGTGTACCATCTGCTTTTCTTTTTTTTTATTCATCTACTATCTATTATTTTTCTTGAAATTCTGCTGTATCTAGTCGATTTCCATTACTACTATCAAACAAATCGATTAGATTAGGTTTCATTGATTAATTTAATCATTTATTACAATATAAATACAGCCTATAACTGCTGTTAATGGAAGATCAAACAGAAATAAAATGAAATAAAATAAAAATAGTCGTATACCTCTGTATTCTTCTATTTTTCCAAAAACTTCGAATTCAAAATTTATTTCAAAATCCATTAATGCAATCTTGTTAAGAATCCTTCATTCATACTCTCTGCAAAATCCTAAGTTCCAATTCTTCTGAACGAATTCAAATTTCGAAGTCAAAGTTTTGGTTTTTAAAAGTCAAACGATTGTTCATCATCAAATTCGAGTTCGTTTTAAAGTTTCAAGTTAAATTAATGGTTTAGAGAGTTTATAGGAATAATTTGAAACCTGTTTGGTGTTGTGATCTTTGGCTAAAACCTTCTCAATCTCAAAATCATTATATTTTTTTTTTAAACTGTGAGCAACAGCAGCAGTTGATCTATTAATTTTTTTTTGTTTTGTTGTTTGATTTAATTAAACTCAGGTTATTTATTACTTAATTTCAAGATCTAAATCAATTTTGTAATATGAAATTAAGAATTTGATTTAAGTTCTGGTCGATTGAACTTTTGAAGAAGAATAAGAAAGGAATTAAAACAGAAGATTAGTTAAATACATTTGGAAACCGTTTAATATCAGAAAAGTAAGCAGCAGCTCGATGGTTTTGTGTGTTTGTGTTTGAGCGACAGGTCACGGGTTCGAGCCCCGTCTTGGGCATTTCTTTTTTATAAACTTTCTAAAGGTAGTTTTCTTTATCAAGTTTTTATTTTTATTATTAATGTTATTATTATTAGCATTATAATTATTATCATTATTATTATTATGATTTTAATCATTATTATTATTATTATTAGTACTATAACTATTATTATTATTACTAATAAAAATTATCAAGTATTATTATTAATAACATGATTTTCAAAACTATTATTATCATAATTATTATCATTATCAATACTAGAATTATAATAACTATATGTTTATCATTATCATCATTATTAATATTATTACTACTACTGTTAATATTATTATTATGATAACAACTATTATTTCTTACAAATACCATAATATTACCTATTATTATATTTTAATATTATATTTACATAATATTATACATATAAATATATTAATGAAAGACTTACTATATTAATGAACTAATGATGAAAATGAATTAACATATATTTAAAATATATAAAAATAAATAAATATATATATATATATATATATATATATATATATATATATATATATATATATATATATATATATATATATCACTAATAATTATATACAAGTTTATTTTATTCCCATTTATATGTTTTAATATATATAAAACTGATATAGGTTCGTGAATCCGAGGACAACCCTACACTTGTTCAGTGACATCAAACGCTTAATTATTACCAACTATCGTATAGTGAGTTCATCTGCTCCCTTTTTATCTATATTTTTGGGCTGAGAATACATGCGCAACTTTTATAACTGTTTTACACGTATCAACTATTAAACTGTGATATGTTGGGCTATATATATATATATATATATATATATATATATATATATATATATATATATAATTATATCACTAATAATTATATACAAGTTTATTTTATTCCCATTTATATGTTTTAATATATATAAAACTGATATAGGTTCGTGAATCCGAGGACAACCCTACACTTGTTCAGTGACATCAAACGCTTAATTATTACCAACTATCGTATAGTGAGTTCATCTGCTCCCTTTTTATCTATATTTTTGGGCTGAGAATACATGCACAACTTTTATAACTGTTTTACACGTATCAACTATTAAACTGTGATATGTTGGGCTATGACCAGCAAGTCCCCAACCGACAAGTATAAACGATAATTTTTACGGGGTAAACTTGAAAGTCTAGTCTAAATATCAGTACCAACTGTTAAACTATGCTATACCCGGCTATGTCCGACTAAGTCCCTACAGTGATATTTTTAATTGCTGCGTCATTCTTAATTATTGGGGATAGGCCTATCGGGAGTAACGTCCCCGATACATTTGACTAAGTCTTTGTATTACTTGATAATGAAATTAAACGACAAGGACAGAACAACTTGTCACGGGGCAAACAACGTTTAGTCTAAATATCACGCACTAGCATAACTTTTGATCCTGAGGGAGATCATCTTTTGGATATGCGAGATCTACTTTATTAAATCTTGTGGTCTATATCTATTACTGAAATCATTATTTATTACAAACCTATGAACTCACTCAACCTCATGTTGACTTTTTAAGCATGTTTATTCTCAGGTACTTAAATATTGCTTCCGCTGTATATCTACTGCTTTGATGATGATTTCTTGCTATGCTTGGAGTCTTCATTACATATCATATCAATTAAAGACATATTTATCTTCCGCGGCAAAACTCAACAAAACGTCTCATGTAGAGTCGTTCTCGTTTATACAACCGTGATTTGATATAATTAGACACAAATACCCAGGCCCTATTTGGGGGTGTCACACATTTAGTGTCCAAAATTAAATGCTTATCATTCTTAGTCTAGACACGTCTTACTGCATTGATTGCATGACTAGTGTATAGACAAAATTCATATCTTAGCGTATCTGTTACTGTAGACTTTTCCTGACAGCTTCCGTAGATTCCTCCGTAACTTATGGGATTTTAGTATTATATATGCATATGTAAATTATGTATAGCAGGGTACTAATCTACATCCTATAATCAATTTCTTATCGAAAATCCTTCATCTGATCGTACGAGGTGAATCCATCAACCAGTTCGAATTCCTCGGATTCCGACAGCTATTCCGATATGGAGTTTCACCTAAGCTCCGAAAGAAGTGTCACCAGAATGAATCAACCAATCATCCATCCCCAATTCATCAGATAGGTTCGTAGTCTACTTAGTTATTGGAGACAAGAAGAAGGTGATCCCTTCCACCCAACATATTGCCCTCTTGACGATGAACCTGAAGCACTTACCGGCGAACCTATTCGAGACACCATTTTTTCTCTCATTTTCAGAGTATCTCATCACGATTATATACTATCCCAAATTCTGAACCTTATTCATCCGCTTGTTCCAACTGACAATCATCCCGGAATAATAGAAAAAGTCAACGAACTTCGCGCTCGAGTAATCAATTTGGAAAACGTGGTGCAAAACCTACCAGCTTCAGCAACATCACCGGCACCAACAGTATCACCAACAACCCAAGTTTCAACATCACCCGCCTCAACGTCTCATTATGTACCTCGAGCATAATCATCATTTTACGAATCGTTCTATATCATTTATCTTCGTTCGACATGGCAATTATGTAATCTTTAATGTTTTAAAGATTATATATTCTTATTCTAACGTTAAAATCAAATGAGTTTAATACCATATTAACTCATTAATTCCATGATTACATCTGAAGAATATATATATATATATATATATATATATATATATATATATATATATATATATATATATGTTTTCATAAAGATTGTAATTAAAAATTCTTTTGTACAAACCATTAATGGTGAACATATTTTAACGGGTAGGTAACACCCGAGGAATATTTAGATTTCACATTAATAAGTTACACTGTACATTCTTCGAATCTTATTCAACGGTCATTTACTATCCTACTTACATCCACAGATATACGAATCCGTTCACCACAGAATAACCATTGTCATTCAATTTCATATTTGGATTTTGACTTATCAGAATCTAACAAGTGGCATAATGAAGAAAAACATTGGACAAAATAAAATTTGTTAGAAACAAACAAATTAACTATGAGAAATTTTGTTAAGAATTCACGCTAACAAAATCCTAGCTAACTGTTCCTAGCTAATTGTTAATTCATTATTACATTTTATTTATCGCAATTTAATTATCGCAATTTTAATTCTAGCAATTTTATATATCGTCATTTAATTTCTGTTATTTATTTTACGCACTTTCTTTATCGTCATTTAAATACTGTTATTTACGCATTTTAAATATCGGGACACGTATACAATGTTTTGACATATCATATCGACACATATGTATATATATTATTTGGAATAACCATAGACACTCTATATGCAGTAATGCTTGAGTTAGCTATACAGGGTTGAGGTTGATTCTAAAATAATATATGTACTTTGAGTTATGATCGAGTCTGAGACATGTACACGGGTCACGATACGTATTATTTAATTCGAATATTATATATTAAACTATATATGAATTATTGGACTGTTAACTGTGGACTAATAACATTGGACAATTAAAATGAATTAAAATATTGATTATAACATATGAAACTAAACAATTCTTCAAGTTTGCCACTTGATTTCATTTTAAACCTCATTTGTATTTTGACGATTACAATCTGCGTTTAAACCTTTCGTGATTCTTGAAAACACCTTAATCGAGAGGATGAACCAATCGTACTTCATCTATGGAAGAAAAGATTGATGCATATAGTTATGCACCAAAAACACTCGGAACCTGAGTAAACGTTTAACACGTATCTGTGCTAATTCCTTTAGTGTTATTGTTACCCAAAATAACTTGGTGATTCCTTTCAAAGTAGCAAATTTTGTCACAGCTCCAGCCAGTCAACTTCGACTTTTCGTTCGAAACAACCTTATTAACACCTTGATATATATATGTGCTCTTTTATTATTACCGGGAAACCTTTTATATTCCACCATATTACCATCAGCGTTTAATCATCTAAAAACACAATTCTCTTGAAATTATCTCGGATTGATAACCGATAATTCAGATATGGTAGCATTAAATGCAGAGGAAACAGCAAAATTGTAGATGGTCTAAACAGGCCAAAAGGTTTGATAATAAAGAATGGAAGGTTGAGAACGCTGGAAGGTTGAGAACGCTCGATAGAAAATTTGGTACTGAAAAACGGATTGAGCTAACCCTGAAGGAGACCAAGGACAAATACAAGGACCAAACCCTATATTCAAAGAATCCAAGTAATTCTGGATCTATTGAAATCTTTAGAGAATATCTTGCTCTGAATTCATGTTAAAATCTTGCGGAAAATCTTTCTTCATCAACCTTCGAACTTAAAAATTCCAAAATATCATCATAAATATCTTCGATATTTCTGAAGATATTTTCATAAATATTCTCGTCCGAAATTATTTATCTCTTCGTGCTATCTATATTATATCATAAAGGAAACTACTTTAGTTTCTAAATTTCTTTAAAAATTCGAGTTTGAATTATGAATGATTTTGAAGTAGTGTTGGAAATTGATGCATGAGTTAGTATAATATAATGACACTTGATCAACCTGATTATATTACAGTAAGTCATGCTGAGTTTCTAATGGGACGTGATGATTCACTGATCATAACGTCATCAGGTGCCATGTTACATAACTCTTTCATTCTGCTTATCTTCTGAACATATCAAGAAAATATATTCTTGATAGTTCTATCCTCAGTGATTCTGATAATTTACCAAATCAAATCATGTTATTATGATCCTTCCTGCTTAGAACATTATAATCAATCGAAATTTCATACCTACGAATTCTGGACCGTTATTCGCTTGACTTGAAGTTGGGAAGAGAAGACAAAAGCATGGAACTTCTAAATATAAGGGAACATATAAAGTCCAGCAACAACACAGGAATTATAAACTGCGTATATCAATGTGTATAGCAATATAAAGACTCGGGAGAACTAAAAATACTATAAACCCAAGAGCATAGTAGAAGTAAATAGATTCCCCCGGTGGTAGATGAAAAAGGAGAATGATCGATATGAAAGTCAGGAATATATCCAGAACTAAAACTGGATGAAGCATATTGACTGATGATTTGGAAGTATGAATTGAAGAATAGAAAATGGGAGTGGTGGGAAATAATGGAACGGAAGAAGTTCATTTATAGTGGAAATACTAGACAAAGAAATCGAGACAGATGATCGCATTTAATTAAAGAGATATTAATTTCCATAAATCCCGAAGAATCAGATCTTATAGATTTCCAAGATTTTCTTTTGAATCCCTTGAATTCCGGAATTCAAACGTGACTACATCAAAAGCTAAGGCAAATCTTTATTTTCTCAGCTCTTTTGTGATAGCTTCATTCGTACGCTTCACATAATCGAATCGTTTTATCTATATTAATCAATAATGATAAAACTCTATTTATCAACTCATATTCATCATGAAAACATACTTATTGTCAGCCATGATGATCCCACTCAAATTTCGGGACGAAATTTCTTTAACGGGTAGGTACTGTGACGACCCGAAATTTTTTGACCAAATTTAACTTGATCTTTATATGTTTCCGTCACGATAAGCAAAGTCTAATAAATTGAGTCTCAAAATGTTTGAACAATTTTTCTTGAATGCATTTGACCTCGACCATTCCCGACGATTCACGAACAATTGTATATAAGTATAAATGTAAATATATTTATATAAATATAAATATAAGAGTATATATATAATATTTTGAATAAATGAGATACACTTCAATTAATTAGAATTAAAAATGTAAAATAATAAAAAGAATAATTATATACAAGTAAAAAGAATATGTCTAAACATATATATGATATTATTATGAATCTATATGTATATATATGATTTCTATTAATAATTATTATTGTATTGTAATATATATAAATATAAATATATAAATATTCAATATCCGATAATTGTCAGCATATGATATATAATATAATTATATAGTTAATAAGAAATAATATCAAACGTACGTGCAAATAAAAATATAATTGCTACATTATTATTACTTTCATTATTATCAAAATAAATATCAATATTAATACAATTATGATACAAATATGAAATTTATTATGTTGAAACTATTATAATATTATTAGTAGTAATATTAATTCAAATATGTATATATAATCTATGGATATGAAGTTTATTGTTATAGTATTGTTATTACAAATATGATTATTATCATTAGTATTATTATAATTAGTATTATTATTATTATCATATAAGTATTATTAAAATTATTAATTACATTTTTATACGAAATATATAATCTATTATATTTAGTAAGGATATTATTATTATTATTTTATTATTATCATTTATTATTATTAATATTAGGATTCTTATTAATATAAAAGTTAATAATACTATTATCATTAATACATTGATAGTTATTAATATAAATTAGATTTAAGGTATATATAATTACAGATATATATATATATATATATATATATATATATATATATATATATATATATATATATATATATATATCTGTAACTAATCAAAATATATATATATATATATATATATATATATATATATATATATATATATATATATATATATATATATATATATATATATATATATATATATATATATATATATATATATATATATATATATATATATATATTTGTATATATAAATACATATACATATGTAAAATACTAATTTATATATAATCAGGTATAGATATATAAATAAATATATATATACGAATACATACATACTGTAAATTGAAGTAGTATGTTTAATGTCACACTCAAAATTGTTTCCTGTTATAATCTGTCCAACAATCGATTCCCATTCATATATATACACGCCAAAATCTGTTTAAAGTCACATTCAGCTTTTGATTTTTTTATTTAATCGAATAACTTTTCTGTCATTCGTGATTGAAATCCATGTCCTTGCGGTCTGATAATTGCTATACGTTGCATTCACTTGTCAATACAAAATAATTTTGATTAGTTACTGATACGTCATTCATCAATTACACTATATAACAACTCTGCTGTTGCCATTCGAAAATCTAAAACAGAAATAAAGATAAACCAGTCGATGCTCTGCACAAAACCACTTTTTGCCCATAATCCGAATTCGAACCAATTTTTGAAATATAATAATGCAATATTGTTAGGAATCATATACTTTAACTATATGTAAGTTTTCCTTCCTTATTTCCTCCAATTGATTATGAATTTTGAGGTCAAACTTGCAAAACAAAAAGTCAAACGTTATGATTTTGATAAAATTCGAGTAAATGTTTACGTTTCCGGTTCAATTGATCATTCCTAAAGTTCCTAGGAACAATTTAACACCTATTTCATGTTTTAAATAAAGTCTAAAACGAGCTAGAATTCATAATCAAAGTTTGGGTATTTTTTTTGTTCATCGTGGGTTGCTGTTACTGCTCCTGAATATTTATTCATTTTATTTTTTTTTTGTTATTCTCCTCTGATTAATCCAAATTAGCCACAGCCGATTTATCTTGTTTCAAGTTCCAAATCCTAAAATAAATGGTTATTCGTTGTTATGGGTACCTCTGGTCGACTTAATATGTGAAGGAGAAGAGAAAAGGGACAGAAAACTAAACAGGGTTAAATATAGTCGAGGGTATTATAAATCAAAAAAACGGTTGGTAGAGAAATGGTGAGGGTGTTGTGTTGAGGATCGAGAGGTCTCGGGTTCGATCCTCACCGGGTGCATTTTTTTATTAGAGGCTTTTAATGGTAGTCTTTCTTTTAAAAGTTATTATTATTATTATTATTATTATTATTATTATTATTATTATTATTATTATTATTATTATTATTATTATTATTATTATTGTTATCATTATTATTATTATTATTATAAAGTATTACTATTAAAGATTACCATAAATAATAAGGTTGTTACAATTAGTATTACTAAGTACTAAGTATTAATATCAAAAAGTATAATTTTCATTATCATTATATTTAAATTACTTAATTTATTAAAAACTACTAACATTATCATAAAAATTATCATTAAAACTATCATTATTAATAAAATCATTAATATTATTATTATTATTATTATTAACACTAGTATTATCATTATCATTAGTTTAATCACTGCTAATATTATTTTAGTATTAATATAATTACTATGTTAACAAACTAATGAAATATATACATATAATATATTTAATACATATAACATGACAAAAATTAATATTTTATATAACAAAAAATAAATATATGAAACATATATATTATTAATATAAAAATTATATAACTAATAAATTTATATATATTGATCGATTACAACTATGTATATTAATAAATATACAAATGATATAGGTTCGTGAATCCAAGGCCAACCCTGCATTGTTCAGTATTGTCATATGTATTTTTACTACAAAATACAGTATTGTGAGTTCATTTGCTCCCTTTTACTCTTTAAATTTTTGGGACTGAGAATACATGCGCTGTTTTTTACAACCGCTTTATTAAATGCTTTTGAAATATATTTTGAACTGTGAATACATGAAATATTTTTATAAATGATTGACGAAATAGATACAAATATTCAAAACTACATTCTATGATAGAATTATTTGGATTCAGAGGTTCGATTTAGTAGTTAACGGAGAGATGATTTTGCATTGCGTACGCATTAGCTCCCGTTTTAACTACCATCGACGGGATTATTTTGCATTGAACGCACACACTAGCCCCCGATGTATTGTATTGTATTATAGTCGACTTTGTAGTTGGTAACGGAGGGATGATTTTGCATTGCGTACGCATTAGCCCCCGTTTCAGCTACCCTCAGAGGGATGATTTTGCATTGCGTACGCATTAGCCCCCGTTGTAAGAATTATACTGTATTAACTACCATGGTGAGATGATTTTGTCATTGCACTACGCATTAGCTACCGTTGATGAGTTGTTTGAAAGGTTCTGGTGTTCTTCATATGAATGATTTTACAGCAGGAATAGGCCTGCACAGATTGTTTTCTAATTATGAGTATCTTGTGGTCAATTATATTATTGAAAATGATTGATTATGAAAAACTAATGAACTCACCAGCCTTTTGGTTGACACTTGAAAGCATGTTTATTTTCAGGTACGAAAGAAATCTTCCGCTGTGCATTTTCTCATTTTAGAGATATTACTTGGAGTCATTCATGACATATTTCAAAAGACGTTGCATCCGAGTCGTTGAGTTCATCAAGATTATTATTAAGTCAATTATAGTTGGATATATTATGAAATGGTATGCATGCCGTCAACTTTCGATGAAATGAAAGTTTGTCTTTTAAAAACGAATGCAATGTTTGTAAAATGTATCATATAGAGGTCAAGTACCTCGCGATGTAACCAAATGTAATGTATTCGTCCTGATTGATTAGGACGGGTCGTTAGACATATCATGGCATACATAATGGATCATATAGCCGTATCATATGTGATACATTTCATTTGTCTCATCTCATCTGCTGTGATAGGACTTTTGAGACTTTCTCAAGGTTATGCCCTTTTGCATTGGCAAAGCTCCATGCTTGGAGTTTGGCATGCTAAATCTCTACAAGATAATGTATGTCCTTTGATTCTGTGACAATCGCTCCAAATCCACTTGGACGAACACGTCATTCATCGATTTCATTGCGAGGTATTTGACCTCTATATGATACGTTTTGTAAACATTGCATTCTTTTGAAAAGGCACCCCATAAATGAATATTTAAATCAAAGGTTTTCGACATCTGATGATTTCTACATATAGACAATCACCGTAATATAATAGTTTACAATAATACATCTGTTGACAATGCAGTCAAAATAAGATAGATGGTGATGATTTGTGAATGCAACATTTTCTCAAATAAAGCATGTATGACTCCATGCACATATCTTGTATAACATATAAGCAAACAGCGGAAGACTTCTAGGGAACCTGAGAATAAACATGCTAACAAGTGTCAACACAAAGGTTGGTGAGTTCATAGTTTTAATGTATCGTATAATCTGTATATAAAGGTGGATCACAAGATTTCAGTTGTTTCATCCAAAAACGTTTATCAAAATATTCTACAAAATTGAGCACCCTGGTAACTAAACTTAACGTATATATAATTTGTACCCTTTATATAATCATCTTAATAATACACACAAACCAACGTGTACGCTTCTCAAATAGCATACGTCCGTTAAAAGGCTAGCGCTCTAGCTCGGAAGGGGATATCAAGCCCTATGGATCCATATACTACTACTCGCGCCCACCAGTTCTTATAACTGGCAGTTACAAGTTACCAAAGCTAAGGGATTTTCGGTTTAAACTCAGTGTAGAATTTAGTATGTACTTGTATCCATTGCGTTTAAAATAAATTGCATGTATTCTCAGCCCAAAAATATAGATTGCAAAAGCAATTAAAAAGGGAGCAAATGAAAATCACCTTAGCAGCACATAAAGTCGTTCACCGAAATGTGATCGAAACTCGGAATACCAAATAACCGTAGATCTCAACCTAGAGAACATATGTTGGTCAATAAATGTCTATCAAGCTAGGTCTGGTCATAGTGTATCACAATCTTAATGCTCGAGATCGACATACAAAAGTTATCAAAAGTCATTTCAAAAAGTCAATCTGACTCAATACTATAGTTGAATGATCAGGGCAATCGAAACATTTTAACATTTCATATAGTTTCCCAATTCTTGTAAAATTAAACTATAGTTTTTATAAGACTTTAAAATATGATAAAACAATCAATTTTGACAATTGTTCAACAAAATGAGACGTGCCTTATATAGAAATTCATTTACTCGATTAGTAATATCTAAAATTCCAATTTATCAATCTCATAGACAAGTTTAAATATTAATTTCAGATTCAAAAGCAATTCCAATTAACATTGATCATAATTCAGTTGCCCATATCTTTTAATTCGTTCATCGAAATTTCGCGATTTCTAAATGAAAAGTTATTGATTTTTCGTCAGCTTTCCAAAAACATGCATATCATATACCTTTTATCAGTAATATATGTATTTAATTCGTGATTCATCATAAACTGTTTAACGACGAAATTTAGCATACTAGCATGCATAAACATATATACTCGAGCACTAGACATGTATACACTATTAATATATAAAAGATAAGATATGAATGCTCACATATCAATATTGTGATTCAATATTGCAGGAAAGTACGTAGACGCAACGGAGATGATAAACACTAGTTTGACTTACGAGCAATACCCCCGAATAATACCCATCACCTCCTTAGCTATAACTCATAATTTCCTTAGCTTAAACCCGTTCGAAAAGTTAGTTTTGAAAATAACTCGCTCATGACCTCGTCGTAGTATTTTATGTATAATACTACTAATAATAATACTCCTAACCATAAGATTAATAATAATATTAATCTTAATAATAATAATAATAATAATAATAATAATAATAATAATAATAATAATAATAATAATAATAATAATAATAATATGAATAATAAAGGGAGTAATATAGATGTAAGTGTGTGTGTCGAGCCAGTGAAACGAATTCAATTTATAGACATCTCCTGAAATCACACTCCATGCGATCGCATGGAGCTTATATGTTAATCTCATGCGATCGCATGAGATCGAATTACAGCTCACAATTGTTTGTTTTTATTCTTATCGACATATTATTTAATTATATATAATATATTTAATTTATATAATTAATTATATATTATATTAAATTCACGTGCATAGTTGACTTGTAATTTTCATTCCGATGACTCGTACGTTGTCACTCGACTTATGTTCCGGTTCCGGTTTCTCGAACGCATTTTCGTACGCTTAGAAAACTAGCACTTTTCGTTACGCGACGTGTACCTTTATCAAAAATTAAACTTAATCATTGATAAACTATGTCACTCGAAGTGTAGCTTTAATCAATTAAGTGTTTTGGTTATTTGCTTCTATAAATCATCGTCTCGTAGTATATACATATACATTTTTATTTTGAAATAGCGTTTTACTGTAGCAAAGTTTTTTTACTGTAGCAAATAGTGATTTTCGAAAACACTGTACATTTTGGGTACTGTAGCAATTCGAAAATACTGTAGCAAATTAGTGTTTTACTTGTTCATCTTAAACATTTTAGTTCACTCATCTAAATATCAATCGAATCAACAAACGAATGTTACTATCGTATACTAAATAACTTGAAATTATATATATATGTATATATCTTTATTTAATATACATAAATCAGTTTTTAAATACACATTGCAAGTTATTTATAATTAATTTTAATAATTAATATTCCAACTTATTGTATATATATATATATATATGTATATATATATATTTATAATTAATTTTAATAATTAATATTCCAACTTATTTATATATATATATATATATATATATATATATATATATATATATATATATATATATATATATATATATATATATATATATATATATATATATATATATATATATATATCTATTTACAAATAGATGTTCGTGAATCGTCGGTCAATAGTCAAAGGTTAACTGAATATTTAACATTAGTTCAAAAATTTTGAGAATCAATATTACAGACTTTGCTTATCGTGTCGGAAACATTAAATCATTTAAAGATAAAGTTTAAATTTGGTCAGAAATTTTTGGGTTGTCACAGATTCAAACCAATAAGCCAATTGGATCTATTGTATAGATCCTCATTCCAATAATATAAGTAGCTTCATCAAGATCCTTTATAGAAATACATTTTCCAAGCCAAGACTTGACATCTTGCAAGTTGGAATGTTATTTTTAATAAGTAATATGTCATTAACATATAAGATCAAGAAGACTACTCTGCTCCCACTAGCTCTAATGTAAACTCAGGGCTTATCTTGGTTTTGAGAAAAATTAAACACTTTGATTTTCTCATTAAACTTAAGATTCTAGCTCTTGGATGCTTGCTTTTATCCATAAATGAATTTTAGAAGCTTGCATACTTTATTAGGATGCTTAGGATTTATAAACCCTTCCAGCTGAACCATATATACGTCCTCACTTAGGCCGACATTTAGGAAAGCGGTTTTGACATCCATTAGCCATATTTTATTATCATGAAAAGTAACCATGGCAATAAGTATCCTAATTGTTTTAAGGCTCGCGACTGGTGAAAAACTTTCATCATAACCTTTTGTCACCAATCGAGCTTTAAAAGTGTTTACATTACCGTCCATATCAGTCTTCCTTTGAAGACCTATTTTTACCTCATTGTCTTACAATTGGATAGAAGATCAATCAAGTCTCATACTTGATTATCCTTCATGGACTGCATATATGTATTCATAAAATCTAGTCCTTTTCAGATTCAGGATCTGATATGGCCTCACGCAGCTAGAGGGTTCATCATAATCCCTTAGTTGAGGTTTATCTGAATTAAACAGATAATTAAACCTCATAAGCCAATGAGTTCTACTAGATCTATAAAGTGCAGGTGTAACACGTTCTGGCTCACCAACAGTGCACTCAGTTTTAACGTGTGGATTGCTAGTGCTTACTGAAGGTATGTTACATTAAAGTACTTGAATTTCTTCAAGATCTACTTTACTCCCACTGACTACTTGTAAGAGAAGATCTTTTTCCAAGAATTCAGCAGACAGAGCAGAAAACACGTTGTCTTCATCTTAGTAGTAAAAGTAGTAAACCCATTGTTTCCTTTATGTATCGTACAAAGTAACATTAGATAGTTCTGGGTTCTAATTTGTTTGAAGTGTCATGCTTCACGTACATTTTACAACCCCATACTTTCAAATAAGACAACTTGGGATTCTTCCCATGTCATAACTCATATGGTGTCTTTTCTACCTTCATAGTTGGAATCACATTGAGTATGCCAGCAGCAGACTCTCATGCATATCCCTAAAAGACTGTAGTAGAGAAATCAGACTCATCATAAATCAAACTATATCAAGTAAAGTTCGATTCCTCTTACTCAGACACACCATCGTGTTGTGGTGTGTAAGGTAGAGTGAACTATGAGACAATCTCACAATTCTTTAGGTGGTTCAAAAAATAAACTCTTGACTCATAAACTTACTTACTTCATCGGAGCGAAGTGCTTTAATGGTCTTTCCAAGCTGATTATCTACTTCATTTTGGAATACTTTTGAATGTTAAAATAGCTTTATGTTTATGTTTTAGCAAGTGAACATAATCATAGCTACTGTACTCATCAGTAAATGTAATGAAGTAAAATTAACTAAATCTATACATTGTTCTTAAAGGGCTACATACAACAGTATGTATTAGTCCTAAAAGATCTTTAGCTCTTTTACCTAAATCGGAGAAAGAAGCATTTGTCATCTTTTCACATAAACATGACTCGCATACATTAAATGACTCAAAGTCAATTGATTCCAAAAGTCCATTAGATTGGAGTTTTGAAATGCATTGTTTGTTTATATGACCAATATGACAATGTCATAGATAGGTCTTATTCAAGTCTTGCTTGAAGACTTTTGGCGATGTAGGTATACACAGAATTCTCATTTGAAATTACACTATGTATATCAATTTCAAAAATACCATCACGTGGATAGGTATTAAGATAAATATATTATCCTTAGAAACTGAAATACCTAAGTGGGTAAATGCAAGTTCAAAACTAGCATCTTTCAAACTATGTCACTCGCAGTATTGAGAGCATAATGCTATTGTTCCAACAAAACAATAAGACCACTTAGAGAAGTAAGTTCAGAGGTACCAATAGCTTTAACAAAAGCTTGATTCCCTTTGCCTACTTGCAAATCCAGTGTGTCTTTCTTCAGTCTATTTCTTCTTCTCATTCCCTTCATATTGTTACAGGTGTGAAGGCCATCACCAGTTAACAAAGATCTAGGAATCACTAGATGAAGTATATAACTATATATTGAATATACCTGATTTGCTAGTCTCAGCAGCGTTGCCTTTTCTCAGCTCAGATTGGAAGATAGGACAACTTCCTTCTCCAATTGCCAACCTTTCCACAATGGAAACATTCGGCGTCTTTTGTTGGGCTTTCCTTCTTAGAAGGTGGAATATTTTTCCTAGCAAATGATTTGTCATTTTCCTTCCACAAAGTATTTGACTTATTCTTTTTCACCCTTCAATTCTATTTCTTCATGATCATCGAACAACATTCGATAATCATTTTGTTGAGCAGCAGCAACTGCCACAACAGGAAGAAAGGATATGGGTTCTAAACTTTATTCAACTTCTAATTATGCTTGAGAACAATTCTCAGGTTGCAGTGCCAGTCTAGGAAGTTTGAACATTGAGTTTATCCTTCTCCAACAAAGAAGGAAGTGTATTTTGGTTTATGTTTTGATTATTTGACATCTACAACAAATATAAGATTCAATTTAGTATTTTCGATATTAAGCTTTAATAAATTAACTACCGAAATTTTTTTTATGTATTTAAAAAACAATTAATTTACGGAAGCCTAAGATCTACATAGAGGTTCCATAGCCACATCTGTTGATCAGCTAGCAGTTATGGAGTCTATTGGTAGGTAGCGAGTACCAATTGCATTACAGGTTCAACTCTTAGATCTTTATGGGACCTTGAGATATGTGTAGTCTAACAAACCACTATTATCTTTTGGCGTGTTTGTCCCATCCTTGCCTCGAACTCAGGTCTCATCGTGAATACGATTAAGTCGTCCAATTTGGAAACAGAGGAAATTCACGCTAGTCTTACTAGATCGAAAAATCCACCTCGTGGCTATAATTCAGCCTAGTCTCACTAGATCAGAAAAATAACGAGGAGTGTTTGCAAGCTCATTGGATGGCATGACTTAAATTTAACGGGTATTTTGGAAAAAGTTTGTGTCAACGAATAATGCATGCACACAAGATTCGCTACACTATTAGTTAAAAAACATTTTAACCAATTGTATATGTCAATTATGTTTGTGATCTAATTTTTTATTTAATTTATAGGATATAAAAATAACAAATACACAAACGTGTATTGTTTTAAAACTGTTTTAAAAGATGTCGTCCATATATATTATTTGACTTTCAAAATCATTTAACATTAAACTCGTTAGAGTTTAACTTATTTTAAAATCATCAATTTTAATCTTTGAAACTCGTTTAGAGTTTTATTTAATGTTTCCATCAAAAACATATGTAATTTAAGTCTCAAAATTATTTAATTTTAAACTCGTTAGAGTTTAGCTTTTTTTAAAATCATCAATTTTAATATTTGAAACTCGTTACCGGTTTTATTTAATGTTTTCATCAAAAACATTTAGCATATATATTCTAATCAACAATTAAATATAAATGCGTAAAATAAAACACAACAATGCATCACACACACACATAACCTAGCCCAAAAATCCTATGCTTGATCCAATGTGTAACAACCCGTCCTAATCCTCCTGGACGAAGTCATCAACATTTGGTTCCATTGCGATGATCGACTCCCAATAATGTCCTTAACATGAGCAAATGCACAGCGGAAGACTTAATTTGTACCTGAGAATAACATGCTTTAAAACGTCAACATAAAGTTGGTGAGATATATAGGTTTGATGCTAGCAGCGTAATAACTATGGACCACAAGATTTCATATCATATAATTAAACATAATACACTCGCAAGTGTATGTAAAAGTAGTTGAGCACTTGGTAACCATACTTAACATTTAAATCATCGCAGCATATTCTTAAATAATCACTACACCGTACCAAGTGTAGTATACAGAAATGAAGTACTGTGCAACCGTTGAAAACTGGTCGTCCAGCCCGGTTGGGGTTGTCAGGCCCGATAGATCTATCAACAAGATTCGCATTTACATTCCTCAGGTAAATATTAGCTACCAAGTATAAAGAAATATGCCATGGTACAACTCAACATAGAATTTATTTTTGATCACTTGTGTCCATAACGTAATTCATAAAATGCATGTATTCTCATCCTAAAATGTTTAGAGTTTAAAAAGGGACTATATACTCACCATACTGTATTTTGTAGAAAAAATACATATAACATCATTGAACAAGTATAAGGTTGGCCTCGGATTCACGAACCTATATCATTTGTATATTTATTAATACATAATTTAAATCGAACAAATGTGTGTATATATTATATTTTGAATTATATTTTATAATATTTTATATAAAAATATATTTGTCTGATTATATTAAGAACACCTAATTTATTATATATGATTATTTATATAAAGTTTGTTAATACGATTAATACACACTTATATGTAATGTAAATATAACTTTTATTATGTTACATGCACTAAATACCTTTTTATTTATATATATCATTTGTTTATCAAAACGGTAATTTTAATTATATTAAGTAATAAAAATGCTGATAATATTATTATGTTGCTAATAATAATTCTAATATTTATAAAATGTTAATAATACTTAATATTTATGAAAATTGTATTATTTTTATAATATTAATAATAATACTAATCATAATATCAATATTCCTAACTGTAATCTTATTGATAAATGTTAATTAATAATAATAATAACATAAAATAATTATAACATAATAATAATAATAATAATAATAATAATAATAATAATAATAATAATAATAATAATAATAATAACAACAACAAATAAAAGAAATGAGAACTACCTTGTAAGCCTTTTCTAAAAAAAATGCCCCGAGCCGGGCTCGAACCCTAGACCTCTCTCTAACCAATAACCTTCCTTAACCATCCGACCATTTAAGTTTTTCTGGAATTAAAGCAACCCAAAATATCAAAAACCCGATTTTTTTGTTTATCCTATATCTTCATCTCCCTCGCACAATAATTCAACCAATTACCTAAAACTGATCATATCTACCAATTACTAATTTGATTGAGATTGTACATCCGAAACAGAAACATTTTATATGTAGGTGAATCGATCAAAACAGAAAAAAAATTAAACTGGTTTAATACATACAGCGTTTTTAAAGAACATGAACTCAAGACTTGATTTTGATATCGAGAACGTTTTAACTAAAACTTACTTCATGAAATAGGTTACAAAACTCTTTTAGAAACTATCTGCATACCTAATTGAATCTGAAACATCAATATAAAAACAAATTTCGCGAAGAACACATCGTTTGACTTTATTTTTCAAAAGCTTTGACTCGAAAATTTGTGATGAATATGATGAATTGAAATCTATAAATTTGGAAATAGCTTTAGTAGATTATTCCTAACCTTTCTGCGTTTTTAGATTTTAAAAAAATGATTCATAACTCGAGTTGTGTTGAAACTACACGTAAAGAGGAAAAAAAAATTGAGCTGTGTTCTTCCTTTTTGTTCACTCGCAAATAAAAATTATAATTGATAATAGAAGTTGAATATGTTCCGTTAATTCACAAGATCGATTCATATATATATTGAATGAATGGGGTCGACATATATCACGGGTAAACAGAAAACTGATAAGAACAGATGTTGATATATATTTTTTTAAAACACCTATGTTTCTAATTTTTATATAAAAATCTGTATTTTCTGTATCTGTATGTAATTTACACGAATCAAACTAAATATATATACTACTGATCTTATTTGTATAATGTTATATAATACAGAGTATAGCTGTTTTATTTATATACAGAGTATCTCTATATTTATATAAGTTTTATATTAAGTAAATTATTGTTTTCAATTTATAAAATCCATTAATATTATTAATTTTGTAAAAAATAAAAATAAAAATAAAAATAATAATAATAATAATAATAATAATAATAATAATAATAATAATAATACTACAGTTAATAATAATAATAATAATATCAATAATAATAACAATAATTATATTAATTATAAATATTAAAATCTAAAATAATAATTATAACAGTGATGATAATAATCTTATTAATGATAATATTAATTATTTTTAATGTTCAATAGTATATTTATATCTAATAATATCACCAGTTATTAATCATAATAATTAAAATTACAACTTACTACTGGTTATAATAATAATAACGATGTTAACAATGATACAATAATATTAGTAATTGTAATAACTCAATGTATCAATCTTTATAAAATAAGTCTTAATAGTATTATTGAATGTAATGATGTAACAACTATACTTGTATTTACATATAATATAAAGTACAATATTATATTATGTGATAATATTTATTTATATATTACAACTAATTATAAATTATATATATTTATATATATATATATTTATTTATTTATTTGTTTATATTATTTTTACATAATTAATTCTAATGATTTAATTGTAGTTTACTATTTAAATTTTATTATCATACCATTATTTGTATTTACACACACACACACACATACACACACACACACACACACACACACACACACACACACACATATATATATATATATATATATATATATATATATATATATATATATATATATATATATATATATATATATATATATACTTACATATTAGTTTACAACAATGGTTTGCGAATCGTCGAGCACAGTCAAAGGGTAACTAATTATCTGAATATAGATTTCAAACTTTCTAGACTCAGCATTACAGATTTTACTTATCGTGTCGAAAACATATAAAGATTAAGGTTTAAATTTGGTCGAAATTTTCCGGGTCATTACAGTACCTACCCGTTAAAGAAATTTCGTCCCGAAATTTGGTCGAGGGCGTCATCGCTAACAATAAAAATGTTTTTATGACAAATATGAATTGATAATTAGAGTTTTATCACCGTTGAGTAATATGAATAAGATAATTCGATTATTCGAAGTGCACGAGTGAAGTTATTATTAAATAGTGAAATGATAAAGACAGTTTCATCATAACTTTTGACTAGTCATGGTTGAATTTCCGGAATTCAAGGGATATAAAGAAAATCTTCGAAATCTAAAAGATTTGATTCTACGGCGAATAAGGGAATTAAGATCTCTATAATTAAATACGGTGATCTGCCTCGATTACGCTGTCTGATATTTCCATTATAAATTTACCTTTTCCGTTCCATTAGTTTCCACCACTTCTATACCTTCTTTCTCAGTTCATATATCTAAAAGATTATAATAATGCTTAATCCGATTCTAATCCTTGTTCTTATTCTGACTATCGCAATGATCGTTCTTCTTTTCCAACTCCCACCGGAAGAATCTGTTTATTTCTACTATGCTCTATGGATTATTGTATTTATAATCCTCCCGTGTCTTTATATTGCTATACGCACTGATATCCACAGTTTGTAATTTCGTTGTTGTTGTTGGGCTTTATATTTTTCCTTATATATTGGAGCTTCATGCTCTTGTTTTCTCTTCTCGACTTTAAATCAAGCGAATAATGGTTTAGAATTTGTAGGTATGGAGTTTCGAATAATCCTAATGTTCTAATCAAGAAAGAACGTAATAGCACGATTTGATTTATCAAATTACCAGAATCACTGAAAATAGAACTGTCAAGAATATGTTTTCTTGATATGTTCAGAAGTTAAGCAGAATGAAAGAGTTATGTAACATGGCACATGATGACGTTAGAATCTGTGAATCATCACGTTCCATTAGAAACTCAGCATGACCTATTGTAATATAATCACGTTGATCAAGTATCATTATATTATACTAACTCATGCATCCGTTCCCGACATTACTTCAATAACATTCATATTTTAAGCTCGAAAGTTTACAGAATATAAAAACTAACAGTTTCTATATGATGTAACACTGATAGTACGGAGAGATTAATGATTTCAAATAAGAATTGTTATAAAAATATCTTCAGAAATATGGAGGATATTTATAATGTAAGATACGATGATATCTTAGAATTTCTAATATTGAAGGATGGTGAAGAAAATTTGTTCGTAAGAGTTCGGAGTCAGAAGCAAGGTATTCGCTAAAGATTTTATCAGAAATAGAATCATCAGGATTCTTAATGTACAAGTTTAGTCCGTGTGATTTGTTCAGAGACTCCTTCGTAGTTTGCTCAATCAGTTTTTCAGTACCAAATTTTCTATCGAGCGTTCCCAACATTCCACTCTTTATTATCAAGCTTCTGGCCGTTTAGACCATCTACGATTTTGCTGTTTTCTCTGCATTGAATGCTACCATATCTGAATCATTGGTTATCAATTCAAGGTGATTTCAAGAGAATTGTGTTTTTAGATGATTAAACGCTGATGTTAATATGGTGGAATAGAAAAGGTTCCCCGGTAACAATAAAAGAGCACACATATATATCAAGGTTATAATATGGTTGTTTCGAACGAATAGTCGAAGTTGATTTGCTGGAGCTGTGATAAAATTGGCTAATTTGGAAAGGGATTGTATGACTATTGTCGGTAATAACAATTCCAAAAGAGCTAGTACAGATACGTGTTAAACGTTTACTCAAGTTCCAAGTGTTTTTCAGGTGCATAACTATATGCATAAATCTTTCCTTCCGTAGATGAAGTGCGGTTGGTTCATCCTCTCGATTGATGTGTTTTCAAGAATCATGAAAGGTTTGAATGCAGATTGTAATTGTCAGGATACAAATGAGGTTTAAGATGAAATCAAGTGGCAAACTTGAAGAATTGTTTAGTTTCATATGTCATAATCAATATTTTAATTCATTTTAATTGTCCAATATTATTAGTCCACGGTTGATAGTCCACAGTTATAGTTCAATAATTCATATATAGTCTAATATATAATTTTCGAATTAATTAATACGTATCATGACCCGTATACGTCTCAGACTCGATCACAACTCAAACTATATATATTATTGTAGAATCAACCTCAACCCTGTATAGCTAACTCCCGCATTACTGCATATAGAATGTCTATGGTTATTCCAAATAATATATATAGATGCGTCGATATGATATGTCAAAACCTTGTATACGTGTCCCGATATTTAAAGTGCGTAAAATAAATAACAAAAATTAAATGACGATAAATAAAATTGCGAGAATGTAAATTGCGAGAATGTAAATTGCGATAATTAAATTGCGATAAATAAAATGTAACCAGTTAGCTTGGAACAGTTAGCTAGGAACAGTTAGCGTGGATTCTTAACAAGATTTTTCTCATAGTCAATTCGTTTGTTTCTAACAAATTTTATTTTGTTAAATGTTTTTCTTCATTATGCCACTTGTTGGATTCTGATAAGTCAAAATCCAAATATGAAATTGGATGAATATAGTTATTCTGTGGTGAACGGATTTGTATATCGGTGGATGTAAGTAGGATAGTAAACGACTGTTGAATCATCTTCGAATAATGTACATTGTAACTTATTAATGTGAAATCTGAATATTTCTCGGGTATTACCTACCCGTTAAAATATTTTCACAATTAACACTTTGTACTAAAGAATTTTTAATTACAATCTTTATGAAAACATATATACATATATATTTTCTTCAGATGCAATCATGGATTTAATGAGTTAATATGATATTAACTCATCTGATTTTCCGTTAGAACAAGAATATAAAATCTCTAAAACATTAGAGGTTACATAATCACTATGTCGAACTAAGATAAATGATGTAGAACGTCATGTAGAACGATGATTATACTCGAGGTACATAATGAAATGTCGAAGCTGGTGACGCGGATGTTGTTGTTAGTGGTACTAGTGCTGTTGGTGCTGAGGCTGGTGATGTTACTGGTGTTGATGATACTGCTAGTGCTTGCAAATTGTGTACCGTGCTCTTTAAAGTTAACACTCGAGCTCGGAGTTCTTTAACTTCTTCTACTAACCCTGGTTGGTTATCAGTGTAAGTTAGAGGTCGGATATCTTCTCTAGTTCCGTTAATGGTAGCCTCAAGACGAAAAATTCTGGCAAAAAGGGTATAAACGGTGTTGCGAACAGGTTCACCGGTGAGCGGGTCGAGTACTCCAAGGTTAGGTGGTAAGTTCGGCTCGTGATATCGAGTACCTTCTTCATTTCTCCATAGGGTAAGTATTTCGCGAACCCATCCCCACTTTCCAAAGAAATCACGGTAGTTGATCGGTTGGTGCGCTCCCGTCACGCTATCTTCGGAGTCAGAAGAACTTGGTCGATTCGTAGAGGCCATCGTATGCGATCACAGAAAAGATTTTTGGTATGAAAAGCTTAGTGACAGCAAATGATAGTTGGATGGTATTCTCAATGCATAATATGCCTAGATATATATATAGTACCAGGATCCCTTAAATTACGGAGAAATTTACGGAATATATCAAGCAAAGTTTACCGTAATAGATACGCTAAGATATAAATTTGTCTATACACTATCTATGCAATAAAGGCAGTAAGGCGTGTCTAGACTTAGGAATGATTAGCAAGAAATTTTCCACTAGGAATGATATACAATATTTATAATATGCAGCTAAGGTCGAAGTCTAGACTCGCTAATGCATCCTAACAACTATCAGTTAGACACACTAATGCAAGACCTGGTTCGCTAGGACCAACGCTCTGATACCACATGTAACAACCCGTCCTAATCCTCCTGGACGAAGTCATCAACATTTGGTTCCATTGCGATGATCGACTCCCAATAATGTCCTTAACATGAGCAAATGCACAGCGGAAGACTTAATTTATACCTGAGAATAACATGCTTTAAAACGTCAACATAAAGTTGGTGAGATATATAGGTTTGATGCTAGCAGCGTAATAACTATGGACCACAAGATTTCATATCATATAATTAAACATAATACACTCGCAAGTGTATATAAAAGTAGTTGAGCACTTGGTAACCATACTTAACATTTAAATTATCGCAGCATATTCTTAAATAATCACTACACCGTACCAAGTGTAGTATACAGAAATGAAGTACTGTGCAACCGTTGAAAACTGGTCGTCCAGCCCGGTTGGGGTTGTCAGGCCCGATAGATCTATCAACAGGATTCGCGTTTACATTCCTCAGGTAAATATTAGCTACCAAGTATAAAGAAATATGCCATGGTACAACTCCACATAGAATTTATTTTTGATCATTTGTGTTCATAACGTAATTCATAAAATGCATGTATTCTCATCCCAAAATGTTTAGAGTTTAAAAAGGGACTATATACTCACCATACTGTATTTTGTAGTAAAAATACATATAACATCATTGAACAAATATAAGGTTGGCCTCGGATTCACGAACCTATATCATTTGTATATTTATTAATACATAATTTAAATCGAACAAATGTGTATATATATTATATTTTGAATTATATTTTATAATATTTTATATAAAAATATATTTGTCTGATTATATTAAGAACACCTAATTTATTATATATGAGTATTTATATAAAGTTTGTTAATACGATTAATACACACTTATATGTAATGTAAATATAACTTTTATTATGTTACATGCACTAAATACCTTTTTATTTATATATATCATTTGTTTATCAAAACGGTAATTTTAATTATATTAAGTAATAAAAATGCTGATAATATTATTATGTTGCTAATAATAATTCTAATATTTATAAAATATTAATAATACTTAATATTTATGAAAATTGTATTATTTTTATAATATTAATAATAATACTAATCATAATATCAATATTCCTAACTGTAATCTTATTGATAAATGTTAATTAATAATAATAATAACATAAAATAATTATAACATAATAATAATAATAATAATAATAATAATAATAATAATAATAATAATAATAATAATAATAATAATAATAATAATAATAACAACAAATAAAAGAAATGAGAACTACCTTGTAAGCCTTTTCTAAAAAAAATGCCCCGAGCCGGGCTCGAACCCTAGACCTCTCGCTAACCAATAACCTTCCTTAACCATCCGACCATTTAAGTTTTTCTGGAATTAAAGCAACCCAAAATATCAAAAACCCGATTTTTTTGTTTATCCTATATCTTCATCTCTCTCGCACAATAATTCAACCAATTACCTAAAACTGATCATATCTACCAATTACTAATTTGATTGAGATTGTACATCCAAAACAGAAACATTTTATATGTAGGTGAATCGATCAAAATAGAAAAAAAATTAAACTGGTTTAATACATACAGCGTTTTTGAAGAACATGAACTCAAGACTTGATTTTGATATCGAGAACGTTTTAACTAAAACTTACTTCATGAAATAGGTTACAAAACTCTTTTAGAAACTATCTGCATACCTAATTGAATCTGAAACATCAATATAAAAACAAATTTCGCGAAGAACACATCGTTTGACTTTATTTTTCAAAAGCTTTGACTCGAAAATTTGTGATGAATATGATGAATTGAAATCTATAAATTTGCAAATAGCTTTAGTAGATTATTCCTAACCTTTCTGCGTTTTTAGATTTTAAAAAAATGATTCATAACTCGAGTTGTGTTGAAACTACACGTATAGAGGAAAAAAAATTGAGTTGTGTTCTTCCTTTTTGTTCACTCGCAAATAAAAATTATAATTGATAATAGAAGTTGAATATGTTCCGTTAATTCACAAGATCGATTCATATATATATTGAATGAATGGGGTCGACATATATCACGGGTAAACAGAAAACTGATAAGAACAGATGTTGATATATATATATTTTTTTAAACACGTATGTTTCTGATTTTTATATAAAAATCCGTATTTTCTGTATCTGTATGTAATTTACACGAATC
The DNA here is from genome assembly GCF_046630445.1 of Rutidosis leptorrhynchoides. NCBI lineage: Eukaryota > Viridiplantae > Streptophyta > Magnoliopsida > Asterales > Asteraceae > Rutidosis > Rutidosis leptorrhynchoides. The sequence goes on along the minus strand of NC_092340.1, from coordinate 148,168,066 downwards.
AAACTAAATATATATACTACTGATCTTATTTGTATAATGTTATATAATACAGAGTATAGCTGTTTTATTTATATACAGAGTATCTCTATATTTATATAAGTTTTATATTAAGTAAATTATTGTTTTCAATTTATAAAATCCATTAATATTATTAATTTTGTAAAAAATAAAAATAATAATAATAATAATAATAAAAATACTACAGTTAATAATAATAATAATATCAATAATAATAACAATAATTATATTAATTATAAATATTAAAATCTAAAATAATAATTATAACAGTGATGATAATAATCTTATTAATGATAATATTAATTATTTTTAATGTTCAATAATATATTTATATCTAATAATATCACCAGTTATTAATCATAATAATTAAAATTACAACTTACTACTGGTTATAATAATAATAACGATGTTAACAATGATACAATAATATTAGTAATTGTAATAACTCAATGTATCAATCTTTATAAAATAAGTCTTAATAGTATTATTGAATGTAATGATGTAACAACTATACTTGTATTTACATATAATATAAAGTACAATATTATATTATGTGATAACATTTATTTATATATTACAATTAATTATAAATTATATATATTTATATATATATATATTTATTTATTTATTTATATTATTTTTACATAATTAATTCTAATGATTTAATTGTAGTTTACTATTTAAATTTTATTATCATACCATTATTTGTATTTACACACACACACACACACACACACACACACACACACACACATAGATATATATATATATATATATATATATATATATATATATATATATATATATATATATATATATATATATATATATACTTACATATTAGTTTACAACAATGGTTTGCGAATTGTCGAGCACAGTCAAAGGGTAACTAATTATCTGAATATAGATTTCAAACTTTCTAGACTCAGCATTACAGATTTTACTTATCGTGTCTGAAACATATAAAGATTAAGGTTTAAATTTGGTCAAAATTTTCCGGGTCACTACACAATGAGCCGACATGAGATCAAGAGGTCAAACTAAGGGTAATATCGTAGCTTCCACTTAATTCAAGAATCAAGTGAAACCTGGCAAACACCATCGTTGTCAACTTGACCTGTTCGCCATCTTCTAAGTCAAAATCCATGTTGCATCTTTATCTTTAATCTTCATCTTATTACATTTATTTAAAATTGAAAGTACAACTAATCTAATACTTTTACAATTTAGAATAAACTTAAATACAATACTATGAAAATGTAAAATAAATATAATACAACTTTGGCTTCAAAATGGCCTTTCTAATAAAATAAATAATCAACATGACATAATATTGCCGTAATCAACAATCACAACAATCACATATAATCAAACACATAGGTCGGGGCATTACAGGCTATGTATGCAATCACAATTTTAATAACTACATTATTAAAACCTATATATGGCTTGTCCATGGTTATAATGCATGTGTATAACCATGGAATATAACAATCAACAAATATAATAAATATTCAACCCATAACAATTAAATCTACAATTTAAAATAGTGATATTCTTTCAATCATATTTGTGCGTCATAAGGTTAAGTCTAAATCAACCGTGTTGACTTTAAAAACCAAAAAGGTTTCGACTTTTACCAATTCAGCACAGAGCTAAATCTAAAGAAAGTCACGCGACAATTAAGATGGTGTAAAAGCGGCTCGGATACCACTGTTGGAAAATCATGTGTACTTTTACCAATTCAGATTAACGCAGCGGATAGTTAAAATAATAATCTTTTAATATTTCATAAAATATTTACAAGATTAAATATTCATATATTTAATGAAACATACACACGATTAATTTATCCCAATGAGATCCAGTTACACCACTAATAATTGTCAAAATATGTAATTCACAAAGTGAGTAAACGATATACCTTTCTTGAAGAAACTGATTGAAGGAGAGAAACCTACGATCAAAAATATGACCGTCTCTTAGGATAGTCTACACTACACTTCAAACGACCGTCAATGGATGCTAGTCCAAATCCAAGTAACAATTAATCAACCTTTGATTAATTTAATGAAACAATAATAATCCTCCGTATAACTCTTGTTTGCAAGAACACTTTAGCATCTCTTCATGCTAATTAATTTAACGAATTAAAGAGCCAAGGATGAGATAAAAAAGAGTTCATTTGATTTTCGATGTATGTGTTTCCTTTTCTTCTTTTTTTATGACTTACGCTTCCAAAAACCAATCAATGCTTATATTTATAATATATGTGTAAAAGTAAACATTGAATTATGAAGTCCGTGAAACAAAACGCGTACAAAGTTATTTTGTTTCTATCTATATTTTGATTTCCAAAATCTAATATTTCGATTGATTTGGTTTTAAAAAGTCGTATTTCTCAAATACTTCAGGGGTATGTTATGTAACTTATAATTAATAATTTCTATCATGTCGCTTTCATGTGAATAGTAAATTAATTAATTTCGTTTCATTTACTATTTATATGAATAGTAAATGAATTAATTTCGATTTACTATTTTGTTACTTGAGTAATATATACATCAAATATATATTTTATTTGACGTCTCAGTATATATGTGTGTGACCCCGAAGGCTCAAATAAAGTTGGCCATATAGTTATATGTTGTACCTTGCACATTAATCCTACAGTTTGAACACATAAAGAGATGACGTGTCCCAAAAAGACACTGTGTTCGAACGTAATGTTGGTCGAATACGCTTTTCGAACAGGTAAAACTATGTTCGAACTACATTGTGCTCGAATAGATTTAAATTGTCATAAAATAATACTGTAATCAAGATTTTCGCACAATGATTTATTTCATATCAAATAACAATATAAACACACATAGATTTGACCACATAGAGTCTTAAAGCATAACATTATTTGACGAGTTACCATATTACATTTACCCTAGGTATGGTACGAGATTCACCACGTTCCGGTAGCTTGAGATAATTATATAGCTTCGTAAGCAACATTTCCAAAGCTAATGGATAGAAGGGCCTTTCTATAGTGTCTTGCATCCGGTTAAGAATGATGTTTCCAACTTCAAATGGTGTACCATTCTTGATCCAAGAAATCATTGATGCCTCTATAACTTGCACATCATCATATTTGGTGGCATGTCCTCGACAAGTTATGTTGCTCCGAGCAACTATATAAATTTTCTTGGCACCGCTCTTTAGTTGACAAACTAGAATCATTGAAGCATGTTTACAGCCCTTAACATGTGAATAACTAACGACACGTTATATAAGGTCGTTTATATCCACACATGTATACTGTTGAGAAACAAGAGGATAACTACAATCAAAAGTGTTAAGAGTAATATTTGATACCACTTAATGGAAGACCTGATGCATTGTTGATGATTTTCGGCTCCCATACATAACCTTGGACATCAACAGTGAAATGTACCATTATGTGACGACCCGGAAATTTCTGACCAAATTTAAACTTAATCTTTAAATGATTAATGTTAACGACACGATAAGCAAAGTCTGTAAAGATGAATCTCAAAATTTTTGAACTACTTTCATATATTCAATGATTCGCGAACAATTATATGTAAATAGATACATATATATACTATAACTTGAAAACGTAACAATGTATAAATTGTTTGATACCGTACATTAAACTTATTGGTTTATACATCTATTTGAATATATATGATAAGTTGGAATATTAATTATATGAATAACTTGCGATGTGTATTTTACAACGTATTTATAAATATTGAAAATATATATTAACTTGGTTATAAAACATTTGATAATACTATTATATTAGTAAATAACAAGACGATGATTTATTGAAGCAAATGACTAAAACACTCAAATGTATGAGTTATATTTCGAGTGGTATAGTTTATGGATAATTTAAGTCTATATTTTGACAAAGGTACGAGTCGCGAAACGTAAAGTACAAGTTTTCTCAGTGTACGAAAGGACGTTCGAAAAATCGGAACCGGGACATAAGTTGAGTGACGACGTACGACTTATAGGAACAAAAATTACAAATCAACTATGCACGAGAATAAAATATAATATATAATTAATTAATTTAAATTATATATATTATATATTATATAAAATTATATCGACAAACAAAGTGACAAAACATTTATGAGCTGGAAAGTAGGCCTCCGCGATCGCGGAGCACCTACACACAAAACTATCACGATCGCAGAGCTGTGAGATCCAATTCTGGATATTTTGTCCATGCGATCGCATGAAAACATAACTAAAACCCCATGCGATCGCATGGGGACTGATTTCAGGAAGTCTATAAAAGCTCGACCGTGTTTCTACTCAATTCATTTTGCATTCATCTCTTTGATCTATATATTACTCCGTATATTATTTATTTAATTTAATTTATTATTATTAATATTATTATTATTATTAATCTTATTATTATTATTATTATTATTATTATTATTATTATTATTATTATTATTATTATTATTATTATTATTATTATTATTATTATTAGTATTATTTTTAGTAATATACATAAAATACTACGACGAGGTCATGAGCGTGTGTGACGCCCCGTACAAAATCAACGTGTACGGATCATCAACAACAGGATCTTTACAAGGTCAAACACTATATGCTGTTTAAAAACGAGTTTTGCATTCATGAAAAAGATAAGTTCAAATGTTTTACAAAAGATAACGTGACACAAAAGTCATTACAAAACCAGTAATCCAAAATAACATAAGTTACGAATGCAAAATATAAGTTCCATGATTGAGACATCTTTAAGTAATGCAGCGGAAATCAAGCACAGCAAGTCCGTAACAGCAAGTCTATAACAGCAAGTTTATAACACCAAGGCACAAGTCTAATAGTAGAAGTAACAACGTCTAAGCACATGAGAAATACATGCTTAAAAAGTCAACACGAATGTTGATGAGCTATAGTTTGTTTGTAATCAGTAATGTAATGTAGGCCACGAGATTTCAGTGGTTCAACCAGCGTTTCAAATCAGTATTTCAAATCAGTATGATAAAGTATATGCTTATCCGTGGGCACCCGGTAAATAACTTAACGTAATATTACCCCCTAAAAGTACACTTGGTGAGTGCGTAAGTTTACGAAGTATTAAACACCCGTTAAATGCTAGCGCGACTAGCCCGAGTGGGGATGTCAAACCTATGGATCCATATCTAAGATTCGCGTTCACCGGTTCAAAAACCAATGACTAAACATTACCGAGCTAAGGGGAAAGTTTATGCCGTTGTATAACCCACACATATATAAAGTTTAAGTACTCGAGCCTAGTATGTAAAATGTAAAAAGCGTATATATTCTCAGTCCCAAAATAGTTAAAGTAAAAAGGGATGCTATAACTCACAGTGATAAGAGCGGTAAAGTCGATAATGAAAGTATGCAAGTAGTAAGTCGGTCCGAAAGGTCGTCAACCTAAGTCAAAGGTTACTAGGTCAGTATGTTATCCTCATAAGTTCTAATAGTGCATAAAATAAGTTTAAGTGTCATCATCATCATCATTCATCATTGTAAAAGTTAAGTAAGGTTAACAAGTATAGAGGTCGAAACAATAGGCTGACTTTGATCAGCTGCTACGGCCTCTACGTAAATCGAAAAGAGGCGTAATCAGTGGCTATGGCTCCGTAGGGGAGTCCTCTAGTTGAGGACCAATTTCCAGAACCAAACTCATCTTCGGTTAACCGTGGTGATGGTTTAAGTGCGAGTAGGTCAGAAATTTCAGCACAACGTTAATAGGGTGTAGTGACTTTCGGAAGGCCATAAATCCTAAACCGTAACTCGGATTAAGACGAGGTCTAAATGGAAAATCATCTAATCGAACCGAAATAACTGAAAATAAACTTTCTAGTAGCCCAGGTGGTCTGATCAGATCCCAAAAATAGTAAGAAAGGTGCTCCGGTGGGGCTCTTAGTGCTTGATGCTGATCACGGTTCTCATCCTTGATGCTTGTAGCTTCAAGTGTACAACTCGTTGATGGGTTAGCATCACCTTGACCAAGATTCTACCATCAACACACAATATGTTAAGACCAAGTAAGAACACAACTCATTTAAGAGTCTTAGATGGATGATGAACCAAGGTTACATCATATCCTTAGTCTTAACACAATTACAAGTTACATTTACAACTAAAGCTACAAACTTTACCTCAATCAAAAAATTATGAACATAATCTAAGTCAAATGAAGTGATGGAACCCTAAGCTAGAGAGCTTGGATCCTTTTCACACAAGTTATAAGGTCACAAAGCTAGAAAGCTTGAACCTTTAGTGTTCTTGAAGAACTTGAAGCATAAAGCTTAGATCTTTAAGTTATATGAAGACCATAAACACAAGTTTTGATCTTTATAACAAAATAATGAGATCATAAGTTAGAAAACTTAGATCCAACAAAAGATATGAAGATTCAAGCTAGAAAGCTTGCATCTTGGTTGTTCTTAAAGATCTTGAAGCATAAAGCTTGGATCTTTAAGTTACATGAAGATTACAAACACAAGTTTGAATCTTTATAACAAAATAGCAAGATTAAAGTTAAAAAAATATAGATCTACAAAGTGGGTGAAGATTCAAAGCTAGAAAGCTTGAATCTTCCATGTTCTTGAAGGATTCAAATTTAAGTTTGAATCTACAAGATGTAATCAAGATTAAAGCTAAAAAGCTAGACCCATGATGATGATGATGAATTTGTGAGAGAGAGAGAGAGGAAGAAAAAGAAGAAAAATTAATACTTACACTTTTTAGAGAGAGAATGACTAGAGAGAGAATTAGAAAATGAGTGTGTGTGATTCACAAATGAAAGCAAGTGTAAAATGGATGGAATGAGGCTTGTATTTATAGGTGGATGGGGTGAGGGAGGGGGTATGTGGCTGTGGGTATGGGTAGGGGGACAAGGGAGACCAACTTTTGCTTTTTGGTTAATGGTTGTCTAAAGTTGGTGCTTATGTTAGGATCCCATGCAACATTAAGGATAATACTTGACATAAATGCTAGTATGTTCCCTCTAATAAATGGGCATTTGTCTTACATATTAATGGGTCACTAGCTAATAATAATTGGGCTAATTAAATAGTCCACTAACTAGTGTAGGGTGGGCTAAGGCCCAACAAGGTAGAAAGTCCAACAAGACTAACTAGTAAGCATAAGTAAATTACTACGCGTAATTAAGCATCCATAAACCCAAGTAATTATTATTATAAAATAATAATTAAGATTTCGTAGTCATAATATTCCGATTACGACAAAAGTTAAACGTGTACGCAGTACGCAGTTTGTTCATAACGTCAAGTGACACTAACGGTCATAAAGGTTTCCGGTGATCAAGTTAAGTATCCTACGTACTTAAAGGAACGTTTTAACACATAATAGAAAGTAAACCATGTATATTAAGATTTCAGAGTATAAAATAGCACAATACGCACAATTACGCAGTTTCACAAAAACACAAGGCACAAAAGTAAGTCGAAAAAGTCGGGTCGTTACATTACCCACCTGTTAATGGAAATTTCGTCCCGAAATTTGAGGAGTGACTAAGAGTGGTACCGTATTTAATTAAGAAGTAGCGTATTAAAGTTCCGTGAGACTCGTGGGCTCAGAAGTGAGTTATTTACCTTGAAGGGTACTTCGGCGTGTAAAAGTAAGAATAGGTATATGCCATTAATTAAGTCTCTTCTCCTAAGAGATCAACAAGTTGATTTCGTTTCTTGCTAACATGAATATGTCATCCGAATATATATACCCACAAAAGGAAATATGATGTTTTTAGCCCTACAGGCATCTTCAGTAAGCCGGATGCATGAAATACATCATGAATGTTTCTAAACTTACCTAAAACATTGAGCGCTTGTGTCGCAATACAAAGTTGACAGATAGAATAGAAAACATGATGATCATAACATACTACGTGTGAACTTATCCATGGATGGAATGAAAGCACAGTTCCATATTGTAACTTTATCCATTCAGTTACATGTTGAAGTTATGGTTATTATTAACTAGAACAACATAAAGTTGCAATCAACAAAGGAAGAAATATGCAGAGTATCCACATCAGTGTCGTAAATGTTTTAAGCAGTCCCCTTCCAAGAGGATAACGAGATTCATAGATTCCTAAAGTATCTTACACTACAATTCTGAAAGAAAATTGCACGAAAGGTGTGGTCCTTGAACCAGAGTGAACTCTTCAAGTGGATTGATCCGAATTTATCCTTATACTTATGGGGATGCGCGGATGAGAGGATATGTGAACCCTTGGTCATAAAGAACGGTTTACTCTAAGTGAAAAGAATCTCAAAAACGATTCCTTGTACCTCAACCTACTGATTCATAGAGATGACGTTTACGAGGGTGTTGCGATTTAGTCGTGAAACATTGAGATTAGAAATCCGCCTAGTGCCTTTCCTATGATAGGGTGACCACCGAGTGTTTCCCAGAAAAATTGATTTATCGGCCCGCGTTTTTTCTATATCTAACCTTAAAAGGAACATTTCATGAGCGCAAAGAGTTCTTAACAAATTTTATAAAACTGCTACCCAAAGTGGCTCAAGAGTTTTTAACAAAGATTTTAATAGTAAGCTTTATCCCCAACGGAGGGCGAGAAGAAGCTTGATCCATACATGGTGTAGTCTAATACGAAAACCTTCAATAAAATCAACCAAGGGAGTTTTGAAAAACCTTTAAACGTTTGATGTGATAACATAAACGGAACGAAGTACTTAGTAAATTCAGAAGTATGTACAACGTGTACCATTTTGCACAAACTATTTGACTTAAGTTAAACAACTCAATAAAGGAGCGACTTTTAAATATCTTGAAGGTATAACTTAGTATGTACTAACCCAAAATAAGTAAGGGTAAATTTATTCATATATGATTTTATAAATCGCATAAGTGATAGAAAAGTTTTTAGTACTTTCATTTGTCCGTAAATCTAGTGAGGACCGCACAAATAAGCAACGTGTAAAATCAACGTGTAAAATTTTTGATAAACATAGTTTTTCGTATTTCAGAGGTTACGATTTGAAAAAGATTGAGTGGAAAATCTTTGAATCATCGGTTGACATGTTACTAGGTAATGAAAACTAATGAATTAAATGTAGTTTTGATGATTATCAGGGACTTAAGTCTTTGTGTGACAATCGCTCCAAATCCATATGGACGAACATGTCATTCATCGATTTCATTGCGAGGTATTCGACCTCTATATGATACGTTTTGTAAACATTGCATTCTTTTGAAAAGGCACACCATAAATGAATATTTAAATCAAAGGTTTTCGACATCTGATGATTTCTAAATATAGACAATCACCGTAAATAATAGTTTACAATAGTACTTCGGTTGACAATGCAGTCAAAATAAGATACATGGTGATGATTTGGTGAATGCAACGTTTCCTTGAAAAATATGCCATGTACGACTCCATGCACATAGCTTGTCTAACATATAAGAAAACAGCGGAAGACTTCTAGGAAACCTGAGAATAAACATGCTAACAAGTGTCAACACAAAGGTTGGTGAGTTCATAGTTTTAGTGTTTCACATAATCTGTATATAAAAGTGGATCACAAGATTTTAGTTGTTCCATCCAGAAACGTTTATCAAAATATTCTACAAGATTGAGCACCCTGGTAACTAAACTTAACGTATATATAATTTGTACCATTTGTATAATCATCTTAATAATACACGCAAACCAACGTGTACGCTTCCCAAATAGCATACGTCTGTTAAAAGGCTAGTACTCTAGCTCGGACGGGGATATCAAGCCCTATGGATCCATATACTACTACTCGCGCCCACCAGTTCTTATAACTGGCAGCTACTAGTTACCAAAGCTAAGGGATTTTTGGTTCAAACTCAGTGTAGAATTTAGTATGTACTTGTATCCATTGCGTTTAAAATAAAGTGCATGTATTTTCAGCACAAAAATATATTGCAAATTCAATTAAAAAGGGAGCAAATGAAACTCACCTTAGCAGCACATAAAGTTGTTCATCATAATGTGACCGAAACTCGGATTACCAAATAATCGTAGATCTCAACCTAGAGAATATATGTTGGTCAATAAATGTCTATCAAGCTAGGTCAGGTCATAGTGTATCACAATCCTAATGCTAGAGATCGACATACAAAAGTTATCCAAAGTCGTTTCAAAAAGTCAATTTTGACAGTAGTTCAACAAAACGAGACGTACCTTATATAAGGATTCATTTACTCGGTTGGTAATATTCAAAAATCCATTTTATCAATCTTGTAAAAAAGTTGTTTAAATCCTAATTGCAGATTCAAAAGCAATTTCAATTAACGTCAATCATAATTCAGTTGATCATATCTTTTAATCCGTTTATCGAAACTATTCGGTGTTTAAAAGAAAAGTTATTGATTTTTCGCCAGCTTTCCAAAAACATGTATATCATATACCTTTTAACAGTAATATATGTATTAAATTCGTGATTCATCATAAACTGTTTAACGGCGAAATTTAGCATACAAGCTTGTATAAATATATATACTCGAGCACTAGACATGGATACACTATTAGTATATAAAAGATAAAATATAAATGCTTACGTATCAATATTGTGATTCAATATTTCAGAAAAGTACGTAGATGTAACGGAGATGATAAACACTAGGTTTGATTCATAAATATACCCCCGAACATTACCCATAATTTCCTTAGCTCTATCCCGCTTAAAAACCCATTTTGAAAGTGACACGCTCATAACCTCGTCGTAATATTTTATGTATAATACTAATACTAGTAATTAAGATTAATAATAATAATAATATTAATCTTAATAATAATAATAATAATAATAATAATAATAAGATTAATAATAATAATATTAATCTTAATAATAATAATAATAATAATAATAATAATAATAATAATAATAATAATAATAATAATAATAAATAATAAATATAATACGGAGTAATATAGAAAAATATATGTGTGTGTATGAATTAAGCCAGAACTCGATCAATTTATAGAATCTTTTCTGAAAAAGTACCCCATGCGATCGCATGGGATTTGTGCTTCAAGACCATGCGATCACATGACACCCTGGGACAGCTCACAAATTTTTAACTTCTTGTTTGTCGACATAATTTTATATTATATATATAATATATTTAATTTATATAATTAATTATATATTATATTAAATTCAAATGCATAGTTGACTTGTAATTTTTATTCTGATAAGTCGTACGTCATCACTCGACTTATGTCCCGGTTCCCGTTTTTCAAATGTCCTTTCGTACGCTGAGAAAACTTGCATTTTACGTTTCGTGTCACGTACCTTTGTCAAAATATAGCCTTAAATTATCCCTAAACTATACCACTCAAAGTATATCTTAAACTTTCGAGTATTTTGGTCATTTACTTCTATAAATCATCGTCTCGCTATTTGTTAATATATATATAATAACAATTCGTTTTTATGACCAAGTTAATATTATATTTTATCGTATTGTTAAATATATATTTTCAATATTAATAAACACGTTTTAAAATACATATCGCAAGTTATTCATATATCTAATTCCAACAGTTAATATTCCTTATTATTGTATGTGTCCAAATTACGTTATTTAAACAAACACTTTACCATTTATTCCGAATACCGTTAAGAATGAATGATTTCCCAAATCAACGTGGACCTCACAACAGAGACTCATAATAATATTATAATTCTTAAGGGATTCAATAAATATCTTTTAATTCATTCGTTTGGCATAATCTTTTAACTCCGTAGTTGAATATATCAATCAGATAATCACACCAATAAGTTTAATGCACAGTATCGTTTACTTAACACTTTGTTACGTTTTCAAGTTATAGTATATGTTTCTATTTACATATAATTGTTCGCGAATCGTTGAGAACAATCGAAGGGTAACTGAATAGTTCAAGAATTTTAGGATTCAACTTCATAGACTTTGCTTATCGTGTCAGAAATGTTAAAGAGTAAGTTTAAATTTGGTCAGAAATTTCCGGGTCATCACAGTACCTCCCCGTTAAAGAAATTTCGTCCCGAAATTTGAGTGAGGTCGTCATGGCTAACATTAAAAATGTTTTCATGACGAATATGTGTTGATAAATAAAATTTTTTATCACTGTTGAATAATATGGATAAAAACAATCCAATTACTCGAAGCGTATGAGGGAAGTTATCGTAAAATAGTGAATTGAAGGAATAGAGATTCGCCTTAACTGTTGACGTAGTTGTCATAACCCATCCTTAACCATAAGAACAAGTTAGATAACGTATGATTTCATTGCGAGGTATTGACCTCTATATGCGACATTTTTAAAAGAACAACTGCATTTATTTTACATTACAAACCATAACTCTTATGATAATACAAGCTTTAGACAATATAAAGATGATTATCGTTTAGCGATAATCTTAGACTTACAAACTTTACATGTGATGATAACAATACGATTTCTAGCATATTTTACATTACAACTCCTCGGATATGCAGTTTTGTTTTTGACACAAATATGCATACACAAGATCTTGCTTAAATTCAACATGTTGCAGCGGAAGCTTTTAGTTATCACCTGAGAATAGACATGTTTAAAACGTCAACATAAAGTTGGTGAGATATAGGTTTAATGCCGGCAGCGATATAAATATAGACCACAAGATTTCATATGTAAACATTTTAATAAAAATATTCTAAGTGGTTGAGCACTTGATAACCATACTTAACATTTAATCACGTCGCATATTCCCTTTATTATGAAATCTTACTACACCGTACCAAGTGTAGTCATGAAACGAAGTACTGTGCAACCATTGAATACTGGTCGTCCAGTCCGGTTGGGGTTGTCAGGCCCGATAGATCTATCAACAGGATTCGCGTTTACAATACCGCTGTAAATAATAGTTACCAAGCTACAGGGAAGTATGCCAGTGGTACAACTCAACGTAGAATATATTTTTTAGTTACTTGTGTCCATAACGTAAAACATAAAATACATGTATTCTCATCCCGAAATATTTAGAGTTTAAAAGTGGGACTATATACTCACTTTTGTCTTGAAGATATGTAATTTCGACTTGGTCTCCGATTGATATCACGAACCTATCCATATATAATATATCAATACCTTTTCTTTTTAAACAATAGTCACATATATATACTTATAATACTTTTAATACTTTTAATAATTCCTTAGTCCGTAGTTAGCAGTCCGATGTTAGTAATTCAATTTTAATGGTTCATATTTAGGTGTTTAATAAATAAATAAAACCCCCATCGAAATAAATAAAACCCCATCGTATTCGTATTGGTCAGGATTAATCTTGACCCACGGTACCGGTGTTGTCAAATGACGTGTTGCATACATAAAGTACCGGTGTTGTCAAATGACGTGTTGCGTACAATCATGGGATCTTATGATTAATCTTCTCGTATTGTTTACGGGTGATCCTGAAATATATAAAATTAAATTATGAGTACATATATATAAAATATCATGTTATTTTAGAAAGATGTGATTTATTTAATTTTTCTCCAATTATTTTCGTGGCTAAACTAGTTTTGGATATCCGATTTTGTTTTGGTCATAGTTTCTTCGTTACAACTCCGTTTTTGTTGGTTCAACTTGCCACTTCCTTGGATCGAGTCCCTCTTTAAGAATATGAACTGTAAATACCTTAGTTTGTATTCGAAATCACAGGTCATAGGTCAAACTTTGGTGAAACTTATGAAGTTGATCATTTTCCATCATGTAAACAACCTTAAATGATTATTTTTCTAAAAATACTTATACTTTGAGTTAAATCATGAAATTTTTATGTGTTAACATATTCATAAGAAATATCATTTTTCCAGAATATAAACCTCCAATTCAAAGTTCAAGATGGTTTTTAATTATCCAACCCAAAACAGCCCCCGGTTGCATTCCGACGTCGTAAATTCAGTTTTTAAGGTGTTCTTTGAAAAACCAAGTTATACCTTGTTAAATTAGCATATATTTATGATATATTACAGGTCTTGAAGTATTTTAAAAGTTAAGTTAAAAGGATCTATTTAGTTTGCAAACAAGTTTGAAAACATTCAAACTATGTTCTTGTTGTTAAAATTTTATACCATAAAATAAGATAGCTATATATATATGAATCGAATAAGGTTATGAACAAAGTTACTACCTCAAGTTACTTGGACAAGATTACTATAAAAGAGAAGTAAAAACCTAGAACCAAAAGAGTGATGGAATTGGATGAAAGATTGGAAGTAAGCTTGTGTTCTTGGAAGGATTCTTGAAGTGTTTTTGTAAGGGTTTTCTTATGATGATTAAGTGATGTTTTTGGAACTAGATCTTCATGGTTGTGAGCTGAGATGGTTAAGGGGTTTAAGGCTCATGAAAGTGTGTGTGTTTAGCTAGAAAATGGAAGTGAAAATGAATCAAAATGGAGTACTCCTTGCCCTTTAAAAAAACGTGAATGGGGGGAGACAAAGACAAGTTTTCCTTTTGTTATTTTGTATGACATTCAATGCTAGCATCCAATTTCTAATTACCTTATACATAAGGCATGAACAAGGGCTGGTTGGTGGTGATTTGATGTGTATATACCAATAGTAAATATGTATAGAAGCTAGGTATGATACGGGTACATATACCCTAGATATACGTATAGAAATCTTGTGAAAACGGAACGAGAATTCAAATATAGCTATCTTTTGTGAATATACTTATATTGTTTTATGTATTTAAGTCCTTAAAAGTGATTAAATACATTACATATACGATATATGTATAAACATTATAGGTCATAAGTATTTATGTCAAATAACGTTACGTATGGTTATCGTTTTGAAAACTTAAGTTAGTAGTTTCAAAATATACTTATAACTTATTGTTATTAATACAAAATGAGGTATTAAAAATCCTTAGATCATGTTAAATATGTATATATACATATATATACACAAACGTATAATTATCATATGTTATATAGTTCGTGATATCATCGGTCAAACTAGACGGTCAAACGTTGTGTAAAACTCATTTCAAAAACGTAAATCTCAACAATTTGGATTGCTTATCATGTTGGTAAGGTTTAATTTATGTAAATATTAATCTTATAAGTATAGAACGATCGAAAAAGTGCGGGTCATTACAGTACCTACCCGTTAAATAAATTTCGTCCCGAAATTTTAAAATTGTACCTATTTTGCGTCATCGAGAAACAAGTGTGGATACTTTTGTTTCATCTGATCCTCTCATTCCCAAGTAAACTCAGGACCTCTTCGAGCATTCCAACGAACCTTAACGATCGGTATGTTGCTCTGCTTGAGCTGTTTAACTTCACGGTCCATGATTTCGACTGGTTCTTCTACGAATTGTAATTTCTCGTCAACTTGGATTTCTTCTAGAGGAATGGTGAGGTCTTCCTTTGCAAGACACTTCTTAAGGTTCGAGACGTGAAATGTATTATGTACTCCGGCGAGTTGTTGTGGTAACTCGAGTCGATAAGCTACCGGTCCAATGCGTTCGATGATCTTGAACGGGCCTACATATCTTGGGTTCAGTTTACCCCTTTTTCCAAAACGTATTACACCTTTCAAAGGTGACACCTTTAGCATAACCATGTCACCGATCTGAAACTCTAATGGTTTCCTTCGGATATCGGCGTAGCTCTTTTGGCGACTACGGGCCGTTCTCAATCTCTCCTTGATTTGTACTATCTTCTCAGTCGTTTCGTGTATGATCTCGGGACCAGTTAATTGTCGATCTCCTACTTCATTCCAACAAATAGGAGATCTACACTTCTTTCCGTACAATGCTTCGAATGGCGCAGCTTTAATGCTCGCATGATAACTATTATTATACGAGAATTCTGCTAATGGTAGATATTTATCCCATCCGTTTCCAAAATCGATCACATATGCCCTGAGCATGTCTTCAAGAGTCTAAATCGTTCTTTCACTCTGCCCGTCGGTTTGCGGATGATATGCGGTGCTCATATCCAAACGAGTTCCTAGGGCCTCCTGTAGTGATTGCCAGAAGTTTGAGGTAAATCTACTATCACGATCGGATATAATGGAAATAGGTATTCCATGCCTTGAAACTATTTCCTTTATATATAATCGTAATAATTTCTCCATTCTATCCGTTTCCTTTATAGGCAAGAAATGTGCAGATTTGGTAAGACGATCAACAATTACCCAAATGGTGTCGTATCCCCAGGCAGTCTTTGGTAACTTCGTGATGAAATCCATGGTAATACCATCCCATTTCCATTCTGGGATTTCTGGTTGTTGAAGTAACCCTGACGGCTTTTGGTGTTCTGCTTTGACTTTGGAACAAGTTAAACACTCCCCAACATATGTTGCAACGTCTGTCTTTAAATTAGGCCACCAATAATGTGTCTTAAGATCTTGGTACATCTTTCCAACTCCAGGATGTATCGAGTATCTTGTCTTATGTGCCTCATTCAATATCAACTTCCTTAATCCACCCAACTTTGGTACCCAAATACGGTTTGCAAAATATCGAATTTCGTCTTCCCGTATAACGAGTTGCTTCTCATACTTCTTCATTATTTCATTTCCTATATTTTCTTTAGTAAGTGCTTCTCGTTGAACTTCTTTGATTTGTGAGTTGAGATTCATGCGAATTTTTATGTTCATCGCTCGTACTCGAATTGGTTCTCGTTCCTTTCTGCTTAGTGCGTCAGCCACCACATTCGCTTTCCCGGGATGATAACGAATTTCACAATCATAGTCGTTTATTAACTCGACCCACCTACGTTGCCTCATGTTCAGCTGTTTCTGATCAAAAATATGTTGAAGGCTTTTATGATCAGTAAACATAGTGCATTTAACCCCATACAAGTAGTGTCTCCATATCTTCAATGTAAACACGACTGCTCCCAGTTCTAGATCATGCGTCGTATAATTCCGCTCGTGAATCTTCAATTGTCGGGATGCGTATGCAATAACTTTCTTCCGTTGCATAAGAACGCAACCAAAACCTTGTCGCGAAAGCGTCACAATATATTTCAAAATCATCGTTCCCTTCTGGTAACGATAAAATAGGCGCCTTAGTTAACTTCTTCTTTAGTAATTGAAATGCACTCTCCTGCTCAGAGGTCCATTCATATTTCTTCCCTTTTTGCGTTAACGCTGTCAACGGCTTAGCTATTCGGGAAAAATCTTGAATAAACCTTCTATAATAACCGGCTAAACCCAAAAATTGGCGTATCTGCGTTGGTGTCTTAGGAGTCTCCCATTTTTCGATGGCTTCAATTTTTGCTGGATCAACCTGAATTCCTTTGATACTAACAACGTGGCCAAGAAATTGCACTTCTTTCAACCAGAAAGCACATTTAGAAAATTTAGCATATAGCTGTTCTTTTCTCAACAACTCTAATATCAACCTTAAATGCTGCTCATGCTCTTGCTCACTCTTGGAATAGATAAGAATATCATCAATGAAAACGATAACAAACTTATCTAAATACGGACTACAAACTCGATTCATGAGGTCCATGAATACAGCTGGCGCATTTGTCAACCCAAACGGCATGACCAAAAATTCGTAATGACCATAACGTGTCCGAAAAGCAGTTTTCGGAATGTCCTCTTCTTTGACGCGTAGTTGATGATAGCCCGATCTTAGGTCAATTTTCGAATAAACACATGATCCTTGCAATTGATCAAATAAGTCATCAATTCTCGGTAGTGGATACCGATTCTTGATAGTTAACTTATTTAATTCACGATAATCTATACACATCCTAAAAGATCCATCTTTCTTCTTAACAAATAAAATTGGAGCTCCCCACGGTGAAGTACTTGGTCGTATGAATCCACGATCCAGTAATTCTTTTAACTGATCTTGAAGTTCTTTTAACTCGGACGGTGCAAGTCTATATGGAGCACGAGCCACTGGTGCAGCTCCTGGTACTAAATCTATTTGAAATTCCACAGATCTAAATGGAGGTAATCCCGGCAACTCTTCCGGAAAAACTTCAGGAAAATCTCTTGCCACAGGCACGTCGTTGATGCACTTCTCTTTTTCTTTCTTTTTGACTTTATTAACATGTGCTAGAATAGCATAACATCCCTTTTCTAAACACTTCTTGGCTTTCAAACAACTAATGAGTTTTAGCTTTGAATTACCATTCTCTCCATAAATCATCACCGGCATTTTATCCTTACCAGGAATGCGAATTGCCTTCTTGGCACACACAACTTCAGCTCCTACTTTGGACATCCAGTCCATGCCGACTATTACATCAAAACTTCCTAATTCTACGGGTATCAAGTCAATTTTAAATGTTTCTCCGGCTAAATTTATTTCACAATCACGACAAATTTTATCGGCTTTAATTAGTTTACCATTAGCTAACTCAATCATGTACTTAGCATCTAGAGGTAATGATGAACAATTTAATTTAGTGTAAAAATTTCTACACACGTAACTTCTATCGGCACCTGTATCAAATATAATAGATGCTGATAAGTTATTAATGGTAAACGTACCCGTAACAAGCTCCGGGTCTTCACGTGCCTCTCTAGCATTAATAATAAATGCTCTCCCACGTGCAGGTCCGATATTCTTCTCTGGATTCGGGCACTGGCTCTTATAGTGACCTTGTTTTCCACACCCAAAACAAGTAACGGTAGCCAAAGCAGTTCTATTTGCATTGGTGGCAGGAGTCTTGGTACCATTTGTATTTGTAACGAGAGCCCTACAATCTTCAGCAAGATGACCCTTTCGATTACATTTGTTGCATACCACATTACAGTAACCAGAGTGATGTTTGTGGCATCGGTTGCATAAAGGATTTTGTCCTTTGTAACCAAAGCTTAAACCACTACCCGCACCTCGCGTGATTTCTTGTTTCTTAAAAGATTGTTGTTGGTTACCTCGATCATAATTTCCATTCCACTTTCTTTTGTTACCTGATACCTTCACATCTGTATTGGATGCTTTCTTATCCATGATGACCTGATCCATTAGCTCGTTTGCCATGGTTATAGCTTCATGAATTGTCTTAGGTTTCGATGTTGTAACGTTTGCCTTGACCTTTTTGGGAAAACCATCTTTGTACATTTCAATCTTCCGTTCCTCGGTTGGAACCAATTCAGGACATAGTAAAACTAATTCCATGAATCGCTGATTGTAGTTGGTGATTTCAGTACCAACAACCTTCAGACTTCGTAATTCATCTTCCAACTTCCTAACCTCGTTCCTTGGACAATACTCGTTGATTAACATTGTTTTGAATTCTTCCCATGGAGTATCATAAGCTACATCTCCTCCTACAGCCTTCACATAATTTTTCCACCACGTGAGTGCACTGTCTTGTAAAGTGCACGATGCATACTTGGTCATGTCCTTTTCAACACAACCACTGATTTTAAACACAGTCTCCATCTTTTCTATCCACCGGGTTAAACCGATCGGTCCTTCCGTTCCACTGAATGATGAGGGCTTGCAAGCTTGAAAAGTTTTGTAGGTGCATCCTACATGAGGATTTGGGTTAACTGCAGCAGCTCTTGCAGCCTCGACCCATAACATTCTGTCGTTCACTCGCTGGTTGATGAATTCCTCGACTTCTTGTTCCGTCATTCGATTCAATCGCGCCATATTCTTCTATAAGAATGAAAAGAAAATAATTATTCACATGGAATATTATAGATGTAGTGTGTATTTATAGTACATTATAGCTTGTTAATAATATGAACCAGGTATTATTATAAAAGCCTTTTCTTCTTATTATCATTTTATAATTATATCTAGGGTAGTACCTACCCGTTAATGTTCATACTTAATAGCTTAGTACAGAACCAATTACTACAATCTAAATAATACCTAACCATGGAAAATTATTGCATTTCATACTTCACTATTTTACATATGTTTATCTTACATCGAACATTAAGCAAACCACACTAATAATATTATACAAAACATTATATGATCCCATGGTTTAATACGGCAGTGCATCGTTTGGTCTATTTTCTAGGACGTTTAGGTTCAAGGAATCGCCTAACGCTTATCCTAGCTGTCTGCCTATATTTTGGCTGTGGGGCTGAAGAACTGGATGCCGGGATAGAACGAATAGGAATAGTGGGAATAGGGGTGGTAGTGTTTAGCGGAGTTGGTGCCACATCATCCTCACTAAACTCGGGATTTGAATTTTCTAATTCATTAGCTTTTCGTTTCTTTCCTAGTTCGAACTTGTCTTTCGTAATTTCCTGTATTTCTTCCTCGGGTTCACTTTCTTCCTCGGGTTCACTTTCCGGTTTCTCTATAGTTGGTTCATCCGGAATTTGTGAGTCTTCCCCAAAGATATCATTTTCGTCATCGAATAGGTTAATGACTGGAACACCATCTGAAGATTCTGATTCGGAGTCACTGAATGTGATAACAAGTTTTGAGCCCGACATCTATCACACAACAACTAACCCATTAGTACTACATAATATTTACATATAAATTTTAACCAACAATGATAAGCAATGGTTTTTAAATCAAACCCGGTCAAAGTCCAGACTTACTAATGTATCCTAACGACTTATCAGTTAGACACACTAATGCAAACCTGGTTCGCTAAGACCACCGCTCTGATACCACATGTCATAACCCGTCCTTAACCATAAGAACAAGTTAGATAACGTATGATTTCATTGCGAGGTATTGACCTCTATATGCGACATTTTTAAAAGAACAACTGTATTTATTTTACATTACAAACCATAACTCTTATGATAATACAAGCTTTAGACAATATAAAGATGATTATCATTTAGCGATAATCTTAGACTAACAAACTTTACATGTGATGATAACAATACGATTTCTAGCATATTTTACATTACAACTCCTCGGATATGCAGTTTTGTTTTTGACACAAATATGCATACACAAGATCTTGCTTAAATTCAACATGTTGCAGCGGAAGCTTTTAGTTATCACCTGAGAATAGACATGTTTAAAACATCAACATAAAGTTGGTGAGATATAGGTTTAATGCCGGCAGCGATATAAATATAGACCACAAGATTTCATATGTAAACATTTTAATAAAAATATTCTAAGTGGTTGAGCACTTGATAACCATACTTAACATTTAATCACGTCGCATATTCCCTTTATTATGAAATCTTACTACACCGTACCAAGTGTAGTCATGAAACGAAGTACTGTGCAACCGTTGAATACTGGTCGTCCAGTCCGGTTGGGGTTGTCAGGCCCGATAGATCTATCAACAGGATTCGCGTTTACAATACCGCTGTAAATAATAGTTACCAAGCTACAGGGAAGTATGCCAGTGGTACAACTCAACGTAGAATATATTTTTCAGTTACTTGTGTCCATAACGTAAAACATAAAATACATGTATTCTCATCCCAAAATATTTAGAGTTTAAAAGTGGGACTATATACTCACTTTTGTCTTGAAGATATGTAATTTCGACTTGGTCTCCGATTGATATCACGAACCTATCCATATATAATATATCAATACCTTTTCTTTTTAAACAATAGTCACATATATATACTTATAATACTTTTAATACTTTTAATAATTCCTTAGTCCGTAGTTAGCAGTCCGATGTTAGTAATTCAATTTTAATGGTTCATATTTAGGTGTTTAATAAATAAATAAAACCCCCATCGAAATAAATAAAACCCCATCGTATTCGTATTGGTCGGGATTAATCTTGACCCACGGTACCGGTGTTGTCAAATGACGTGTTGCGTACATAAAGTACCGGTGTTGTCAAATGACGTGTTGCGTACAATCATGGGATCTTATGATTAATCTTCTCGTATTGTTTACGTTTGATCCTGAAATATATAAAATTAAATTATGAGTACATATATATAAAATATCATGTTATTTTAGAAAGATGTGATTTATTTAATTTTTCTCCAATTATTTTCGTGGCTAAACTAGTTTTGGATATCCGATTTTGTTTTGGTCATAGTTTCTTCGTTACAACTCCGTTTTCGTTGGTTCAACTTGCCACTTCCTTGGATCGAGTCCCTCTTTCAGAATATGAACTGTAAATACCTTAGTTTGTATTCGAAATCACAGGTCATAGGTCAAACTTTGGTGAAACTTATGAAGTTGATCATTTTCCATCATGTAAACAACCTTAAATGATTATTTTTCTAAAAATACTTATACTTTGAGTTAAATCATGAAATTTTTATGTGTTAACATATTCATAAGAAATATCATTTTTCCAGAATATAAACCTCCAATTCAAAGTTCAAGATGGTTTTTAATTATCCAACCCAAAACAGCCCCCGGTTGCATTCCGACGTCGTAAATTCAGTTTTTAAGGTGTTCTTTGAAAAACCAAGTTATACCTTGTTAAATTAGCATATATTTATGATATATTACAGGTCTTGAAGTATTTTAAAAGTTAAGTTAGAAGGATCTATTTAGTTTGCAAACAAGTTTGAAAACATTCAAACTATGTTCTTGTTGTTAAAATTTTATACCATAAAATAAGATAGCTATATATATATGAATCGAATAAGGTTATGAACAAAGTTACTACCTCAAGTTACTTGGACAAGATTGCTATAAAAGAGAAGTAAAAACCTAGAACCAAAAGAGTGATGGAATTGGATGAAAGATTGGAAGTAAGCTTGTGTTCTTGGAAGGATTCTTGAAGTGTTTTTGTAAGGGTTTTCTTATGATGATTAAGTGATGTTTTTGGAACTAGATCTTCATGGTTGTGAGCTGAGATGGTTAAGGGGTTTAAGGCTCATGAAAGTGTGTGTGTTTAGCTAGAAAATGGAAGTGAAAATGAATCAAAATGGAGTACTCCTTGCCCTTTAAAAAAACGTGAATGGGGGGAGACAAAGACAAGTTTTCCTTTTGTTATTTTGTATGACATTCAATGTTAGCATCCAATTTCTAATTACCTTATACATAAGGCATGAACAAGGGCTGGTTGGTGGTGATTTGATGTGTATATACCAATAGTAAATACGTATAGAATCTAGGTATGATACGGGTACATATACCCTAGATATACGTATAGAAATCTTGTGAAAACGGAACGAGAATTCAAATATAGCTATCTTTTGTGAATATACTTATATTGTTTTATGTATTTAAGTCCTTAAAAGTGATTAAATACATTACATATACGATATATGTATAAACATTATAGGTCATAAGTATTTATGTCAAATAACGTTACGTATGGTTATCGTTTTGAAAACTTAAGTTAGTAGTTTCAAAATATACTTATAACTTATTGTTATTAATACAAAATGAGGTATTAAAACATCCTTAGATCATGTTAAATATGTATATATACATATATATACACAAACGTATAATTATCATATGTTATATAGTTCGTGATATCATCGGTCAAACTAGACGGTCAAACGTTGTGTAAAACTCATTTCAAAAACGTAAATCTCAACAATTTGGATTGCTTATCATGTTGGTAAGGTTTAATTTATGTAAATATTAATCTTATAAGTATAGAACGATCGAAAAAGTGCGGGTCATTACAGTAGTAACGATTGATTTCCAGAATTTAAGGAATAGAAAATCTTCATTATCTAAATAAGATTTGATTCTTCGGAATTTGCGGAAATTATGATTTTCTTTGATTAAATGCGTAATCTGCCTCAATTGCTATGTCTGATATTTCGCTATAAATTGACCTCTTCCGTTTCATTTGTTTTCATCACTCCTATAATCTTCTTCCTTATTTAATACTTCTTAATAGATTGTAAAAATGCTTCATCCAGTTCTGATTCTTGATATACTCCTAACTTTCATATCTATCATTCTTCTTTTTCATCTACCACCGGAGGAATATATTCACTTTTACTATACTCTTGGCTTTATAGTGTTTTTAGTTCTCCCGTGTCTTTATATTGCTATACGCATTGATATACATGGTTTGTAAATTTCGGCTTCGTTATCGGGATTATATTCTCCTTTATATTTCGAAGCTTCATGCTTTCGTTCTCTCTTCCCGCCTTCAAGTCAAGCGAATAATGGTCCAGAATTCGTAGGTATGGAGTTTTGGATGAACATAGTTAATGTTCTAAGAAGGAAATTGTAATGGCACGATCTTGATTTGTCAAATTACCAAAATATCCGGAAAAGACCGAATCATCAAGAAATATATTTTCTTGATATACTTAGAGATTATATGGAATGAAATAGTTATATAACATGGTTCATGATGAGGGTGGGATCTGTGAACCTTTATCACGTTCCATTAGAAACTCAGCATGACTTACTGTAATATAATCACGTTGATCAAGTGTCATTATATTATACTAATTCATGCTTCAGTTCCCAACACTACTTCAAAACATTCATATTTTAAACTTGAAGGTTTCAGAATTTAGAAACTAAAATAGTTTCTTTTATGATGTAATACAGATAGCGCAAAGATATGAATGATTTCAGATAAGAATAATTATGAAGATATCTCCAGAAATATCGAGGATATTTATAATGAAAGATACGATGATATCTCAGAATTTCTAATATCAGAGGATGATGCGGAAAATCTGTCTGTGAAGGTTTAGAATGAGGAGTAAGGTGTTTGCTAACGATTTTAGCTGAATCATTTGGATCCTTTGAAGGTAGATTTCGTCCTTGTGATTTGTCCACAGCCTCCTTCATGGTTTGCTCAATCCGTTTTCCAGTTTCAAACCTTCTCTTTTTCTCAGCTTTACCACCATACTATTCTTTATCATCAAACTTTTGACTGTTAAGGTCGTTTACAGTTTTTTTTTGCTGCTTCATCAGCATTGTTCCAATTTCAGAGAACTAGTTCATAGTTTGGGATGTTTTTCAGAAACTTCATATTCGGAGTAAATAAGTTTTGGAGATAGACATTATATGTTTATATATAACTTTTGGCGTAGAATGTAGTGACCCGAACTTTTCCATGTTTATATATATATTAAATGAAATTGTTATTTACATGATTAAGTGTTTCCAACATGTTAAGCAATCAAACTTGTTAAGACTTGATTAATTGAAATAGGTTTCATATAGACAATTGACCTCCCAAGTTGACCAGTGATTCACGAACGTTAAAACTTGTAAAAACTATATGATGACATATATATGGTTATATATATAGTTAACATGATATTATGATAAGTAAACATATCATTAAGTATATTAACAATGAACTTCATTTGTAAAAACAAGACTACTAACTTAATGATTTTGAAGCGAGACATATATGTAACGATTATCGTTGTAACGACATTTAATGTATATATATCATATTAAGAGATATTAGTACATCATAATATCATGATAATATAATAATTTAAAATCTCATTTGATATTATAAAATTGGGTTAACAACATTTAACAAGATCGTTAACCTAAAGGTTTCAAAACAACACTTACATTTAACGACTAACGATGACTTAACGACTCAGTTAAAATGTATATACATGTAGTGTTTTAATATGTATTCATACACTTTTGAAAAACTTCAAGACACTTATCAAAATACTTCTACTTAACAAAAATGCTTACAATTACATCCTCGTTCAGTTTCATCAATAATTCTACTCGTATGCACCCGTATTCGTACTCGTACAATACATAGCTTTTAGATGTATGTACTATTGGTATATACACTCCAATGATCAGCTCTTAGCAGCCCATGTGAGTTACCTAACACATGTGGGAACCATCATTTGGCAACTAGCATGAAATATCTCATAAAATTACAAAAATATGAGTAATCATTCATGACTTATTTACATGAAAACAAAATTACATATCCTTTATATCTAATCCATACACCAACGACCAAAAACACCTACAAACACTTTCATTCTTCAATTTTCTTCATCTAATTGATCTCTCTCAAGTTCTAAGTGTTCTTCATAAATTCTACAAGTTCTAGTTTCATAAAATCAAGAATACTTCCAAGTTTGCTAGCTTACTTCCAATCTTGTAGAGTGATCATCCAACCTCAAGAAATCTTTCTTATTTATAGTAAGATATCTTTCTAATATAAGGTAATACTCATATTCAAACTATGATTCAATTTCTATAACTATAACAATCTTATTTCGAGTGAAAATCTTACTTGAACTTGTTTTCGTGTCATGATTCTACTTCAAGAACTTTCAAGCCATCCAAGATCCTTTGAAGCTAGATCCATTTGTCTCTTTTCCAGTAGGTTTATCCACAAAACTTGAGGTAGTAATGATGTTCATAACATCATTCGATTCATACATATAAAGCCATCTTATTCGAAGGTTTAAATTTGAAATCACTAGAACATAGTTTAGTTAATTCTAAACTTGTTCGCAAACAAAAGATAATCCTTCTAACTTGACTTTTAAAATCAACTAAACACATGTTATATATCTATATGATATGCTAACTTAATGATTTAAAACCTGGAAACACGAAAAACACCGTAAAACTGGACATACGCCATCGTAGTAACACCGCGGGCTGTTTTGGGTTTGATAATTAAAAACTATGATAAACTTTGATTTAAAATTTGTTCTTCTGGGAAAATGATTTTTCTTATGAACATGAAACTATATCCAAAAATCATGGTTAAACTCAAAGTGGAAGTATGTTTTTCAAAATGGTCATCAAGACGTCGTTCTTTCGACTGAAATGACTACCTCTTACAAAAATGACTTGTAACTTATATTTCCGACTATAAACTGATACTTTTTCTTTTTAGATTCATAAAATAGAGTTCAATATGAAACCATAGCAATTTGATTCACTCAAAATGGATTTAAAATGAAGAAGTTATGCGTAAAACAAGATTGGATATTTTTTATTTTTGTAGCTACGGGAAATATTAACAATTCTATACAAATCATATCCTAGCTAACTTATATTGTATTATACATGTATTCTAATATATTATGTGAAATGTACCGTTCTTATTGATTAAAAATGTTCCATATTAATTGATTTCGTTGCGAGGTTTTGACCTCTATATGAGACGTTTTTCAAAGACTGCATTCATTTTTAAAACAAACCATAACCTTTATTTCATAGATAAAGGTTTTAAAAAGCTTTACGTAGATTATCAAATAATGATAATCTAAAATATCCTGTTTACACACGACCATTACATAATGGTTTACAATACAAATATGTTACAACAAAATAAGTTTCTTGAATGCAGTTTTTACACAATATCATACAAGCATGGACTCCAAATCTCGTCCTTATTTAAGTATGCGACAGCGGAAGCTCTTAATAATCACCTGAGAATAAACATGCTTAAAACGTCAACAAAAATGTTGGTGAGTTATAGGTTTAACCTATATATATCAAATCATAATAATAGACCACAAGATTTCATATTTCAATACACATCCCATACATAGAGATAAAAATCATTCATATGGTGAACACCTGGTAACCGACATTAACAAGATGCATATATAAGAATATCCCCATCATTCCGGGACACCCTTCGGATATGATATAAATTTCGAAGTACTAAAGCATCCAGTACTTTGGATGGGGTTTGTTAGGCCCAATAGATCTATCTTTAGAATTCGCGTCAATTAGGTTGTCTGTTCCCTAATTCTTAGATTACCAGACTTAATAAAAAGGGGCATATTCGATTTCGATAATTCAACCATAGAATGTAGTTTCACGTACTTGTGTCTATTTTGTAAATCATTTATAAAACCTGCATGTATTCTCATCCCAAAAATATTAGATTTTAAAAGTGGGACTATAACTCACTTTCACAGATTTTTACTTCGTCGGGAAGTAAGACTTGGCCACTGGTTGATTCACGAACCTATAACAATATATACATATATATCAAAGTATGTTCAAAATATATTTACAACACTTTTAATATATTTTGATGTTTTAAGTTTATTAAGTCAGCTGTCCTCGTTAGTAACCTACAACTAGTTGTCCACAGTTAGATGTACAGAAATAAATCGATAAATATTATCTTGAATCAATCCACGACCCAGTGTATACGTATCTCAGTATTGATCACAACTCAAACTATATATATTTTGAAATCAACCTCAACCCTGTATAGCTAACTCCAACATTCACATATAGAGTGTCTATGGTTGTTCCGAAATTTATATAGATGTGTCGACATGATAGGTCGAAACATTGTATACGTGTCTATGGTATCTCAAGATTACATAATATACAATACAAGTTGATTAAGTTATGGTTGGAATAGATTTGTTACCAATTTTCACGTAGCTAAAATGAGAAAAATTATCCAA
Organism: Rutidosis leptorrhynchoides; assembly: GCF_046630445.1. Lineage (NCBI taxonomy): Eukaryota > Viridiplantae > Streptophyta > Magnoliopsida > Asterales > Asteraceae > Rutidosis > Rutidosis leptorrhynchoides. The sequence continues at coordinate 148,139,752 of NC_092340.1, read as the reverse complement.
TCTTGTTTTACCCATAACTTCTTCATTTTAAATCCGTTTTGAGTGAATCAAATTGCTATGGTTTCATATTGAACTCTATTTTATGAATCTAAACAGAAAAAGTATAGGTTTATAGTCGGAAAAATAAGTTACAAGTCGTTTTTGTAAAGGTAGTCATTTCAGTCGAAAGAACGACGTCTAGATGACCATTTTAGAAAACATACTTCCACTTTGAGTTTAACCATAATTTTTGGATATAGTTTCATGTTCATAATAAAAATCATTTTCTCAGAATAACAACTTTTAAATCAAAGTTTATCATAGTTTTTAATTAACTAACCCAAAACAGCCCGCGGTGTTACTACGACGGCGTAAATCCGGTTTTACGGTGTTTTTCGTGTTTCCAGGTTTTAAATCATTAAGTGAGCATATCATATAGATATAGAACATGTGTTTAGTTGATTTTAAAAGTCAACTTAGAAGGATTAACGTTTGTTTGCGAACAAGTTTAGAATTAACTAAACTATGTTCTAGTGATTACAAGTTTAAACCTTCGAATAAGATAGCTTTATATGTATGAATCGAATGATGTTGTGAACATCATTACTACCTTAAGTTCCTTGGATAAACCTACTGGAAAATAGAAAAATGGATTTAGCTTCAACGGATCCTTGGATGGCTCGAAGTTCTTGAAGCAGAATCATGACACGCAAATAAGTTCAAGTAAGATCATCACTTGAAATAAGATTGTTATAGTTATAGAAATTGAACCAAAGTTTGAATATGATTATTACCTTGTATTAGAATGATAACCTACTGTAAGAAACAAAGATTTCTTGAGGTTGGATGATCACCTTACAAGATTGGAAGTGAGCTAGCAAACTTGAAAGTATTCTTGATTTTATGAAACTAGAACTTTTGGAATTTATGAAGAACACTTAGAACTTGAAGATAAAACTTGAGAGAGATCAATTAGATGAAGAAAATTGAAGAATGAAAGTGTTTTTAGGTGTTTTTGGTCATTGGTGTATGGATTAGATATAAAGGATATGTAATTTTGTTTTCATGTAAATAAGTCATGAATGATTACTCATATTTTTGTAATTTTATGAGATATTTCATGCTAGTTGCCAAATGATGGTTCCCACATGTGTTAGGTGACTCACATGGGCTGCTAAGAGCTGATCATTGGAGTGTATATACCAATAGTACATACATCTAAAAGCTGTGTATTGTACGAGTACGAATACGGGTGCATACGAGTAGAATTGTTGATGAAACTGAACGAGGATGTAATTGTAAGCATTTTTGTTAAGTAGAAGTATTTTGATAAGTGTATTGAAGTCTTTCAAAAGTGTATAAATACATATTAAAACACTACATGTATATACATTTTAACTGAGTCGTTAAGTTATCGTTAGTCGTTACATGTAAGTGTTGTTTTGAAACCTTTAGGTTAACGATCTTGTTAAATGTTGTTAACCCAATGTTTATAATATCAAATGAGATTTTAAATTATTATATTATCATGATATTATCATGTATGAATATCTCTTAATATGATATATATACATTAAATGTCTTTACAACGATAATCGTTACATATATGTCTCGTTTAAAAATCATTAAGTTAGTAGTCTTGTTTTTACATATGTAGTTCATTGTTAATATACTTAATGATATGTTTAATTATCATAGTATCATGTTAACTATATATATATCCATATATATGTCATCATATAGTTTTTACAAGTTTTAACGTTCGTGAATCACCGGTCAACTTGGGTGGTCAATTGTCTATATGAAACATATTTCAATTAATCAAGTCTTAACAAGTTTGATTGCTTAACATGTTGGAAACATTTAATCATGTAAATATCAATCTCATTTAATATATATATACATGGAAAAGTTCGGGTCACTACAGTACCTACCCGTTAAATAAATTTCGTCCCGAAATTTTAAGCTGTTGAAGGTATTGACGAATCTTCTGGATATAGATGCGGGTATTTCTTCTTCATCTGATCTTCACGCTCCCAGGTGAACTCGGGTCCTCTACGAGCATTCCATCGAACCTTAACAATTGGTATCTTGTTTTGCTTAAGTCTTTTAACCTCACGATCCATTATTTCGACGGGTTCTTCGATGAATTGAAGTTTCTCGTTGATTTGGATTTCATCTAACGGAATAGTGATATTTTCTTTAGCAAAACATTTCTTCAAATTCGAGACGTGGAAAGTGTTATGTACAGCCGCGAGTTGTTGAGGTAACTCATGTCGATAAGCTACTGGTCCGACACGATCAATAATCTTGAATGGTCCAATATACCTTGGATTTAATTTCCCTCGTTTACCAAATCGAACAACGCCTTTCCAAGGTGCAACTTTAAGCATGACCATCTCTCCAATTTCAAATTCTATATCTTTTCTTTTAATGTCAGCGTAGCTCTTTTGTCGACTTTGGGCGGTTTTCAACCGTTGTTGAATTTGGATGATCTTCTCGGTAGTTTCTTGTATAATCTCCGGACCCGTAATCTGTCTATCCCCCACTTCACTCCAACAAATCGGAGACCTGCACTTTCTACCATAAAGTGCTTCAAACTGCGCCATCTCAATGCTTGAATGGTAGCTGTTGTTGTAGGAAAATTCTGCTAATGGTAGATGTCGATCCCAACTGTTTCCGAAATCAATAACACATGCTCGTAGCATGTCTTCAAGTGTTTGTATCGTCCTTTCGCTCTGCCCATCAGTTTGTGGATGATAGGCAGTACTCATGTCTAGACGAGTTCCTAATGCTTGCTGTAATGTCTGCCAGAATCTTGAAATAAATCTGCCATCCCTATCAGAGATAATAGAGATTGGTATTCCATGTCTGGAGACGACTTCCTTCAAATACAGTCGTGCTAACTTCTCCATCTTGTCATCTTCTCTTATTGGCAGGAAGTGTGCTGATTTGGTGAGACGATCAACTATTACCCAAATAGTATCAAAACCACTTGCAGTCCTTGGCAATTTAGTGATGAAATCCATGGTAATGTTTTCCCATTTCCATTCCGGGATTTCAGGTTGTTGTAGTAGACCTGATGGTTTCTGATGTTCAGCTTTGACCTTAGAACACGTCAAACATTCTCCTACATATTTAGCAATATCGGCTTTCATACCTGGCCACCAAAAATGTTTCTTAAGATCCTTGTACATCTTCCCCGTTCCATGATGTATTGAGTATCTGGTTTTATGAGCTTCTCTAAGTACCATTTCTCTCATATCTCCAAATTTTGGTACCCAAATTCTTTCAGCCCTATACCGGGTTCCGTCTTCTCGAATATTAAGATGCTTCTCCGATCCTTTGGGTATTTCATCCTTTAAATTTCCCTCTTTTAAAACTTCTTGTTGCGCCTCCTTTATTTGAGTAGTAAGGTTATTATGAATCATTATATTCATAGATTTTACTCGAATGGGTTCTCTATCCTTCCTGCTCAAGGCATCGGCTACCACATTTGCCTTCCCCGGGTGGTAACGAATCTCAAAGTCGTAATCATTCAACAATTCAATCCACCTACGCTGCCTCATATTCAGTTGTTTCTGATTAAATATGTGTTGAAGACTTTTGTGGTCGGTATATATAATACTTTTGACCCCATATAAGTAGTGCCTCCAAGTCATTAATGCAAAAACAACCGCGCCTAATTCCAAATCATGCGTCGTATAATTTTGTTCGTGAATCTTCAATTGTCTAGACGCATAAGCAATCACCTTCGTTCGTTGCATTAATACACAACCGAGACCTTGCTTTGATGCGTCACAATAAATCACAAAATCATCATCCCTTCAGGCAATGACAATATAGGTGTCGTAGTTAGCTTTTTCTTCAATAACTGAAACGCTTTCTCTTGTTCGTCATTCCATTCAAATTTATTCCCTTTATGCGTTAATGCAGTCAAGGGTTTTTCTATTCTGGAAAGGTCTTGGATGAACCTTCTGTAGTAACCAGCTAGTCCTAAAAACTGGCGTATGTGTTTCGGAGTTTTCGGAGTTTCCCACTTTTCAACAGTTTCTATCTTTGCCGGATCCACCTTAATACCTTCTTTGTTCACTATGTGACCGAGGAATTGAACTTCTTCCAACCAAAATGCACACTTTGAAAACTTAGCGTACAATTCTTCCTTCCTCAATACTTCTAACACTTTTCTCAAATGTTCACCGTGTTCTTGGTCATTCTTTGAGTAAATAAGTATGTCATCAATGAAAACAATGACAAACTTGTCAAGGTATGGTCCACACACTCGGTTCATAAGGTCCATGAACACAGCTGGTGCATTAGTTAAACCAAACGGCATGACCATAAACTCGTAATGACCGTAACGTGTTCTGAAAGCAGTCTTTGGAATATCATCTTCTTTCGCCCGCATTTGATGATACCCGGAACGTAAGTCAATCTTTGAATAAACAGACGAGCCTTGTAGTTGATCAAATAAGTCATCGATTCTCGGTAGTGGGTAGCGGTTCTTGATGGTAAGTTTGTTCAACTCTCGGTAGTCGATACACAACCTGAATGTACCATCTTTCTTCTTGACAAACAAAACAGGAGCTCCCCACGGTGATGTGCTTGGTTGAATGAAACCACGCTCTAAAAGTTCTTGTAATTGGCTTTGCAGTTCTTTCATCTCGCTGGGTGCGAGTCTGTAAGGAGCACGAGCTATTGGTGCAGCTCCTGGTACAAGATCTATTTGAAATTCAACGGATCGATGTGGGGGTAATCCCGGTAATTCTTTCGGAAATACATCGGGAAATTCTTTTGCAATGGGAACATCATTGATGCTCTTTTCTTCAGTTTGTACTTTCTCGACGTGTGCTAGAACAGCATAGCAACCTTTTCTTATTAGTTTTTGTGCCTTCAAATTACTAATAAGATGTAGCTTCGTGTTGCCCTTTTCTCCGTACACCATTAAGGGTTTTCCTTTTTCTCGTATAATGCGAATTGCATTTTCGTAACAAACGATCTCTGCTTTCACTTCTTTCAACCAGTCCATACCGATTATCACATCAAAACTCCCTAACTCTACTGGTATCAAATCAATCTTAAATGTTTCGCTAACCAGTTTAATTTCTCGATTCCGACATATATTATCTGCTGAAATTAATTTACCATTTGCTAATTCGAGTAAAAATTTACTATCCAAAGGCGTCAATGGACAACTTAATTTAGCACAAAAATCTTTACTCATATAGCTTCTATCCGCACCTGAATCAAATAAAACGTAAGCAGATTTATTGTCAATAAGAAACGTACCCGTAACAAGCTCCGGGTCTTCCTGTGCCTCTGCCGCATTAATATTGAAAACTCTTCCGCGGCCTTGTCCATTCGTGTTCTCCTGGTTCGGGCAATTTCTAATGATGTGGCCCGGTTTTCCACATTTATAACAAACTACATTGGCATAACTTGCTCCGACATTACTTGCTCCGCCATTACTCGTTCCGACACCATTTGTTCCTTTCATTTTATTAACCCCTGGTCTGTAGACCTCACACTTCGCCGAGCTATGACCATTTCTTTTACACTTGTTGCAAAATTTGGTGCAGAACCCCGAGTGATACTTTTCACACCTTTGGCATAGCTGCTTCTGATTGTTATTGTTGTTGCGGTTATTATTGTTGTTGGGATGATTGTTGTAGTTGCTGCTGCTGTTGTTGTTGTTGTTGTTGTTGTTGTTGTTGTTGTTGTTGTTGTTGTTGGGCCGTCTGTTGTAGTTGCGATTGATGTTGCGATTGCTGGGATAATTGTTGCGATTATTGTTGTAATTGCTGTTGTTGTTGTATTGGTGATTCTTATCACCGTTTTCCTCCCACTTTCTTTTGACTTGCTTCACATTGGTCTCTTCAGCAGTCTGTTCTTTAATTCTTTCTTCAATCTGGTTCACTAGTTTGTGAGCCATTCTACATGCCTGTTGTATGGAGGCGGGCTCGTGTGAACTTATATCTTCTTGGATTCTTTCCGGTAATCCTTTCACAAACGCGTCGATCTTCTCTTCCTCATCTTCGAATGCTCCCGGACACAATAGGCACAATTCTGTGAATCGTCTTTCGTACGTGGTAATATCAAATCCTTGGGTTCGTAACCCTCTAAGTTCTGTCTTGAGCTTACTGACCTCGGTTCTGGGACGGTACTTCTCGTTCATCAAGTGCTTGAATGCTGACCACGGTAGTGCGTACGCATCGTCTTGTCCCACTTGCTCTAGATAGGTATTCCACCATGTTAACGCAGAACCTGTGAAGGTATGCGTAGCGTACTTCACTTTGTCCTCTTCAGTACACTTACTTATGGCAAACACCGATTCGACCTTCTCGGTCCACCGTTTCAATCCGATCGGTCCTTCGGTTCCATCAAATTCCAAAGGTTTGCAGGCAGTGAATTCTTTGTAGGTGCATCCTACATGATTTCCTGTACTGCTAGATCTAAGATTATTGTTGGTATGTAGCGCAGCCTGTACTGCGGCTATGTTTGAAGCTAGAAAAGTACGGAATTCCTCTTCATTCATATTCACGGTGTGTCGAGTAGTCGGTGCCATTTCCTTCAAAATAGTCAAATGGAACAAGTTAATCATACAGAATATTAAGAGTAGTTAATAGTATTTCGTAGCATAATATGAACTCATTTATAAAAGCTTTTTCTTCATATTAGCGTTTTATAAGTTTAAATTTGGGTAGTACCTACCCGTTAAGTTCATACTTAGTAGCTAATATACAATTCAACTACTACAATTCTATATGAAAAACTGATTATAATAATATTTCGCGTTCAAACTTTTACACAATATTTTACAAACTTACAATACCGCTTATTTTACATATAGCATGAAATATGGCACACAATAAATTTGATACAAGATGGTTGTGAAGATAATTCTAGCTAGTACACAAGTCGTTCAGCAAAGGCAATAAAGACATGTAATTCATACGTCCAGAAACAAGTCATGCATTTTGGTTTTACTAGGACTACTTCCCATCCTTGGTCTTGTGGAACATAACCGTTATGGCCATTGATAAGACAGCGTGTTGTAACGTCGTCAAAGGGACGAGGGTTACGTAATGTCCAACAGTCCCGTAACAATCTAAAAACCTCATTTCTTACCCCAATTACCGACTCCGTCACTTGTGGGAACATTTTGTTTAATAGTTGTAGCCCGATGTTCTTGTTCTCACTTTGGTGAGAAGCGAACATTACTAATCCGTAAGCATAACATGCTTCTTTATGTTGCATGTTAGCCGCTTTTTCTAAATCACGAAGTCCAATATTCGGATATATTGAGTCAAAATAATTTCTTAACCCATTGCGTAAAATAGAATTTGGGTTCCCCGCAATATATGCGTCAAAGTAAACACATCGTAACTTATGGATTTCCCAATGTGATATCCCCCATCTTTCGAACGAAAGCCTTTTATAAACCAAGGCATTCTTGGAACGTTCTTCGAATGTCTTACAAACTGATCTCGCCTTAAATAGTTGTGCCGAAGAATTCTGACCGACTCTAGACAAGATTTCATCAATCATGTCTCCGGGTAGGTCTCTTAAAATATTGGGTTGTCTATCCATTTTGTGTTTTTATACTGTAAAATAGACAAAAGTTAGATTCATAAAAAAAATACTTATTAATACAAGCAATTTTTACATATATCATAAAGCATAAGCACACTATATTACATATATTACACCACACGAATACAACTATCTTATTCCGACTCGCTTGTTTCTTCTTCTTCGGTTTTGGTTCGTTTTGCCAAGTTTCTAGGGATATATGATGTTCCCCTAATACGAGCCGTCGTTTTCCACATTGGTTTAGAAAAACCTGGTGGTTTAGAGGTTCCCGGGTCATTGTTACAACTTAAGGACTTCGGGAGTTGACGATACATATAAAGTTCATCGGGGTTGGAATTAGATTTCTCTATTTTTATGCCCTTTCCCTTATTATTTTCTTTTGCCTTTTTAAATTCAGTTGGGGTAATTTCTATAACATCATCGGAATTCTCGTCGGAATCCGATTCATCGGAGAATTGGTAATCCTCCCAATATTTTGCTTCCTTGGCGGAAACACCATTGACCATAATTAACCTTGGTCGGTTGGTTGAGGATTTTCTTTTACTTAACCGTTTTATTATTTCCCCCACCGGTTCTATTTCTTCATCCGGTTCCGATTCTTCTTCCGGTTCTGATTCTTCTTCCGGTTCCGACTCTTCTTCCGGTTCCTCTTCGGGAACTTGTGAATCAGTCCACGAATCATTCCAATTTACATTTGACTCTTCATTATTATTAGGTGAGTCAATGGGACTTGTTCTAGAGGTAAACATCTATCACATAATATCAAACGCGTTAAAAGATTAATATATCACATAATATTCACATGTTAAAAATATATAGTTTCCAACAAAATTTGTTAAGCAATCATTTTTCAAGTAAACACGGTCGAAGTCCAGACTCACTAATGCATCCTAACAAACTCGATAAGACACACTAATGCAAAATTCTGGTTCTCTAAGACCAACGCTCTGATACCAACTGAAATGTACCGTTCTTATTGATTAAAAACGTTCCATATTAATTGATTTCGTTGCGAGGTTTTGACCTCTATATGAGACGTTTTTCAAAGACTGCATTCATTTTTAAAACAAACCATAACCTTTATTTCATAGATAAAGGTTTTAAAAAGCTTTACGTAGATTATCAAATAATGATAATCTAAAATATCCTGTTTACACACGACCATTACATAATGGTTTACAATACAAATATGTTACAACAAAATAAGTTTCTTGAATGCAGTTTTTACACAATATCATACAAGCATGGACTCCAAATCTCGTCCTTATTTAAGTATGCGACAGCGGAAGCTCTTAATAATCACCTGAGAATAAACATGCTTAAAACGTCAACAAAAATGTTGGTGAGTTATAGGTTTAACCTATATATATCAAATCATAATAATAGACCACAAGATTTCATATTTCAATACACATCCCATACATAGAGATAAAAATCATTCATATGGTGAACACCTGGTAACCGACATTAACAAGATGCATATATAAGAATATCCCCATCATTCCGGGACACCCTTCGGATATGATATAAATTTCGAAGTACGAAAGCATCCGGTACTTTGGATGGGGTTTGTTAGGCCCAATAGATCTATCTTTAGGATTCGTGTCAATTAGGGTGTATGTTCCCTAATTCTTAGATTACCAGACTTAATAAAAAGGGGCATATTCGATTTCGATAATTCAACCATAGAATGTAGTTTCACGTACTTGTTTCTATTTTGTAAATCATTTATAAAACCTGCATGTATTCTCATCCCAAAAATATTAGATTTTAAAAGTGGGACTATAACTCACTTTCACAGATTTTTACTTCGTCGGGAAGTAAGACTTGGCCACTGGTTGATTCACGAACCTATAACAATATATACATATATATCAAAGTATGTTCAAAATATATTTACAACACTTTTAATATATTTTGATGTTTTAAGTTTATTAAGTCAGCTGTCCTCGTTAGTAACCTACAACTAGTTGTCCACAGTTAGATGTACAGAAATAAATCGATAAATATTATCTTGAATCAATCCACGACCCAGTGTATACGTATCTCAGTATTGATCACAACTCAAACTATATATATTTTGGAATCAACCTCAACCCTGTATAGCTAACTCCAACATTCACATATAGAGTGTCTATGGTTGTTCCGAAATATATATAGATGTGTCGACATGATAGGTCGAAACATTGTATATGTGTCTATGGTATCTCAAGATTACATAATATACAATACAAGTTGATTAAGTTATGGTTGGAATAGATTTGTTACCAATTTTCACGTAGCTAAAATGAGAAAAATTATCCAATATTGTTTTACCCATAACTTCTTCATTTTAAATCCGTTTTGAGTGAATCAAATTGCTATGGTTTCATATTGAACTCTATTTTATGAATCTAAACAGAAAAAGTATAGGTTTATAGTCAGAAAAATAAGTTACAAGTCGTTTTTGTAAAGGTAGTCATTTCAGTCGAAAGAACGACGTCTAGATGACCATTTTAGAAAACATACTTCCACTTTGAGTTTAACCATAATTTTTGGATATAGTTTCATGTTCATAATAAAAATCATTTTCTCAGAATAACAACTTTTAAATCAAAGTTTATCATTGTTTTTAATTAACTAACCCAAAACAGCCCACGGTGTTACTACGACGGCGTAAATCCGGTTTTACGGTGTTTTTCGTGTTTCCAGGTTTTAAATCATTAAGTTAGCATATCATATAGATATAGAACATGTGTTTAGTTGATTTTAAAAGTCAAGTTAGAAGGATTAACTTTTGTTTGCGAACAAGTTTAGAATTAACTAAACTATGTTCTAGTGATTACAAGTTTAAACCTTCGAATAAGATAGCTTTATATGTATGAATCGAATGATGTTATGAACATCATTACTACCTTAAGTTCCTTGGATAAACCTACTGGAAAAGAGAAAAATGGATTTAGCTTCAACGGATCCTTGGATGGCTCGAAGTTCTTGAAGCAGAATCATGACACGAAAACAAGTTCAAGTAAGATCATCACTTGAAATAAGATTGTTATAGTTATAGAAATTGAACCAAAGTTTGAATATGATTATTACCTTGTATTAGATTGATAACCTACTGTAAGAAACAAAGATTTCTTGAGGTTGGATGATCACCTTACAAGATTGGAAGTGAGCTAGCAAACTTGAAAGTATTCTTGATTTTATAAAACTAGAACTTTTGGAATTTATGAAGAACACTTAGAACTTGAAGATAGAACTTGAGAGAGATCAATTAGATGAAGAAAATTGAAGAATGAAAGTGTTTGTAGGTGTTTTTGGTCGTTGGTGTATGGATTAGATATAAAGGATATGTAATTTTGTTTTCATGTAAATAAGTCATGAATGATTACTCATATTTTTGTAATTTTATGAGATATTTCATGCTAGTTGCCAAATGATGGTTCCCACATGTGTTAGGTGACTCACATGGGCTACTAAGAGCTGATCATTGGAGTGTATATATGAAAGGACCCGTTCATATACATTATAAACGATTCACAATAGTTGATTACATCGCGAGGTATTTGACCTCTATATGATACATTTTACAAACATTGCATTCGTTTTTAAAAGACAAACTTTCTTTACAACGAAAGTTGACGGCATGCAGACCATTTGATAATACATCCAACTATAATTGACATAATAATAATCTTGATGAACTCATTGACTCGAATGCAACGTCTTTCAAAATATGCCATGAATGACTCCAAGTAATATCCTTAAAATGAGTTAATGCACAGCGGAAGATTTATTTAATACCTGAGAATAAACATGCTTTAAAGTGTCAACCAAAAGGTTGGTGAGTTCATAGGTTTATCATAACAATCATTTCAATATATTAATAGACCACAAGATTTCCGTTTATAAATATATGTACACTCGCAAGTGTATAAAAGTATTCTATAAGTTGTAGGCACCCGGTAACAAGCCTTAACGTTCATGTTTTACCCTCTGAAGTACACCAGATCAGGTGTGTTTAAAATAACCTCGAAGTACTAAAGCATCCCATAGTCAGGATGGGGTTTGTCAGGCCCAATAGATCTATCTTTAGGATTCGCGCCTACCGTACATAGACAAGTAGTTTAATGTTACCAAGCTAAGGGTATATTTCTGGTTTAAACCCACGTAGAATTAGTTTTAGTACTTGTGCCTATTTCGTAAAATATTTATAAAAACAGCGCATGTATTCTCAGTCCCAAAAATATATATAAAAGGGAGCAAATGAAACTCACCATACTGTATTTCGTAGTAAAAATACATATAACGTCATTTAACAAGTGCAAGGTTGACCTCGGATTCACGAACCTATATTAATTATATATATTTATATGTTGGTCAATATTTGTCTAACAATTTTTGCTCAAGTCATAGTGTACCACAATCCTAATGCTCGAGACTAATATGCAAAAGTCAACAAAAGTCAACTTGACCCAAAATGACTTCTAAAATTTATACGTGTTTATTATATAACTTAACTATAGTCGTTTTATATATTTAAATATATTTATTAGATTTTATAATAATAAAAGTCATTTATTAATAAAAATTTATATTAACGTTTATATATGATAAAATATACTTTTATATATCTTAAGTAGTAAAATTTATAAAGTTCACTTAATATCGTAAAACTATAGTGGTAAGTATTATTAATGTAATTATATTACGCGTGGTGAAAAATATCTTTGTATCCCCTATTTATTTGATAAAATAATATTGATCATAATAATAATAAGTAAAAGCTGTATTATTTTGTAATAATAATTATTATTATTCTATAAAAAAATAACAATATTTATATTTACTAAAAATGGTATTATGATAAAATGATAATACTAACATAATAGTAATAATGATATTTTATAATAACAATGATATTTCTATTAAAATAATAACGACGATAGTAATAATAATCATTTTAACAATAATACTAAAATTCAGTTGACTATAACTTCTAATCCGTTCATCGAAACCATTCGATATCTAAATGAAAAGTTCTTAATTTTTCGCTAGCTTTCCAATGACATGCATATCATATACCCTATCTCAGTAGCATATGTATCTAATTCAGGATTCAACAAACCTATCTAAGGATAATATCGAATGTACAAGCATGCATAATCCTATATACTCGAGCACTAGTCAGGGATACACTATTGATATATAAAAGTTAAGTTATGAGTGCTCACGTATCAATATTGAGATTCAATATTGCAGGAAAGTACGTAGACGCAACGGAGATGATAAACACTAGATTGACCTCACGAGCATACCCATGAACCATACCCATCACCTCCATAGCTATAACCCATAATTTCCTTAGCTTCGACTCATTCAAAAAAACTATTTTGAAATCACTCGGACATCACTCCGTCGTAATATTTTATGTATACTAATAATATCTTGAAATAATACAGAGCAAATATATATATATATATGTAAATCGATTGAGAGAGTTTAGAGAAATATATTTTCAAGTTTCTATGAAATAATGAAACCTATTGAATTCTATTTATAATAGATTTTTGAATTATTAAAGTGAATTATTAAAGTATGAATTATTAAAGTGAATTATTAAAGTGAATTATTAAAGTATGAATTATTAAAGTGAATTATTAAAGTATGAATTATTAAAGTGAATTATTAAAGTATAATTATTAAAGTGAATTATTAAAGTTAAAGTAAAGTAAAAGTAAAGTAAAGGTAAAGTTAAAGTATAGTAAAAGTATAAAAACTATGTATGTATAATACGCGTATAAATATATATAATATTAATTTAAATCGTTATATATATTTAATGAAATAAAATATAAATATCATTATATTTATTATATTGGTTAAGTAATGAGTTGTCAAAAGTGATTCTAGATATTTATAAAAGTTATATACGTTTTAATAATAAAGTTCTTTTTAAACTGAAAACGTTTTTGTACGTTTGAAAATAGATTAATAGAATATTATGGAAACCAATTCTCCACTAGCTTTTGTCTAACTTTCGTAAATGACACTTTTTATTTTTGTTTATAAATAGCTTTACAAATTATTCCGAATATCGTTAAGAGGAATAGATTTTCTCAAATCATAGTGGACCTCTCAACAAAGACTTGTAATCATAATTCAATGTTTCTGATAATTCAATCATTTAATATATTTTTTTTTAATTTCATCGATAATCATATTGAAACAAATACACTCATATAAAGCATTATACGTTTAAATACTTTGTTGACATTTTTAATTTGTAACATATACACATATACATACATATTCATATATGTTCATTTAATGGTTCGTGAATCATTGGAATTTGGTCGAGGTTTAAATGAATGTATAAACATAGTTTAAAATCCTTGAGATTTAACTTAACAAACATTGCTTATCGTGTCAGAATAATATAAAGATAAAGTTTAAATTTAGTCAGAAATTTCCGGGTCGTCACAGTACCTACCCGTTAAAGAAATTTCGTCCCCGAAATTTGATAGAGGTCGTTATGGCTAACAATGAGAATGTTATTATGACGTAACGATTATGAAGTTTTATCATGTCTAAGAAGTATGGATAAAATAATTCGATTACTCGAAGCGTATGAGGGAAGTTATCGTAAATGAAGGAAATAAGATTAGAGTGATTCGTCATATCTTTTGACATCATCACAATTGATCTCCGAATTTAAAGAAAATCTTTGTAATCTATGTTGGATTTGATGCTTCGGTGATTAAGGAGATTATGATTCTCTTCGAATTAATACGATAATCCATCTTGATTTCTCTGTCGGGTATTTCACTATAAATCCACCTCCTTCGTTTCCTTACAACTCACACCTTCTATTCTTTCTCCCTCAACTCATATTTTAAAGTATTTGTCAATATGCTTCATCCAGTACTGATTCTCGATATACTCCTCACTTTCAAGTCTGTCGTTCTTCTTTTTCATCTGCCTCCGGAAGAATCTATTTACTTCTACTATACTCTCGGTTTTATAGTATTTTTAGTTCTTCCGTGTCTTTATATTGCTATATACATCGATATATACAGTTTATAATTTTTGGGTGGTTGTTGGGTTTTATATCTTCCCTTATATTTCAAAGCCCCTGCTTTTATCTTCTATAATCATTGACATCCACAGTTAATGCTCCCTTCTATTTGCTACGATTTATACTCCAATTTCTATTTTGGAGTTTTGTCCTTTTGTTTCTTCTTCTTGCGATTAAGCAACGTTTGTAATGGTCCAGTATTCGCAGATATGAATTTCAGAATGAACATAGTTAATGTTCTAAGAAGGAAATGGTAATGGCACGATCTTGATTTATTAATTTACCAGAATACCCTGAAAAGACCGAATCATCAAGAAAATATATTCTTGATATTTTTAGAGATTAAATAGAATACAAGAGTCGTGTAACATGGAACATGATGACGGCATGGTCTGTGAATCGTCATGTCCCATTAGAAACTCAGCATGACTTACTGCAATATAATCACGTTGATCAAGTGTTATTATATTATACTAACTCATGCTTCAGTTCCCAACACTACTTCAAAACATTCATAATTTAAACTCGAAAGTTTATAGAATATAGAAACTAATAGTTTCTTTTATGATGTAACACTGATAGCGCAAAGAGATAAATGACTTCAGATAAGATTCGTTGTGAAAATATCTTCAGAAGTATCGCGGATATTTATAATGAAAGATATGATAATATCTTAGAATTTCTAATATTGATGGATGATGATGAAGATTTTTCTGTAAAGGTTTAGAATAAAGAGTAAGGTATTCATTAATGACTTTAGCAGGCACTGAATCATTTGGATTCTTTGAAGGCAGATTTAGTCTTTGTGATTTGTCCACAGCCTCCTTCATAGTCTGTTCAATCCGTTTTCCAGTTCCAAACCTTCTCTTTTTCTCAGCTTTACCACCTTACTATTCTTTGTCATCAAACTTTTTACTATTAAGATCGTTTACAGTTTTTGATGCTTCGTCAGCATTTCAAGAACTAGTTTGCAGTTCAAAATATTTTTCAGAACTTCACATTCAAAGTATGTAAGTCCAGGAGATAGACGTTTTACATACACATATAACTGTTGGCGTAGACATGCTGTGAGATTTCAAAATACTGGTTACTGTTTTTCGATGATTCGTATGACAATTCTCGTTACAAGATGCGAATGAGTAAATGATGTGATTTCAATAAATATAATGATTTTTAGAAAAGTCAAAGATAATTGAAGTTGTTGGTAAGTTTATTGATAAGGTGGCGAGATATGAAAGGTCCCCAGTAACGATGACGAAAGGGCAACATATCTATCGAGGTTATAATAAGACTAGTCCAACTGAAAAGTCGAAGTTGACTTGCTGGAGCTGTGACAAAACTGTCTACTTTGAAAAGGAATTGAAAAGTCATTTTAGCTAATAAATGCCAAAGGGTCTGACACGGATATGCATCGAACTATGACTTTGGATTCGAGAGCTTTTTAGGTACATAAATGTGGGTAATATGTAGTTAGATCATCATCTCGATTGTTCATTGTTTGAAGTGTCTTCGAAAACTTCGGAGAGTTTGAACACAGTTTGTAATCGTTAATATACATATGATGTTCTAACACTGTTTTGAAGTCAAAGTATAGCTTTGAAAGATGTAGGAATCTAAGAGTGATGTCTTCTGTTAAATCATGACTTGGATTTTGATTTGTCAAAATCAGAATGCGTAGTCAAATTTAGGTTAGAATGGTTGTTTTGATTACTATACAAGAATGTATATTGTTGTGAGATTTTGGGAGTATAGTTGATGATTTGCTTAATCAGATTCGAAAAATATAACATATTAATTGTGAATTTATATATCTCTCGGGTATTACCTACCCGTTAAAAAAAATTTTTTTCACAATTAATATTTTGTACAACAGAATTTTATTACAGTCTTTATGAAAATATATATGTCCATATTTTCTTCAGATGTAACATAGATTTAATGAGTTAATATTAAATTAAACTCATTTGATTTACGGTTGAAACTAGAACTGAATAATCCCTAAAGACTTTAGAAATTACATAACTTTTACGGAGTATTTATTCAATAAAATTGAAATTATGAATTAATACTTCGTTATTTGTTGGTGTTTGTAACCCTTGCACCATATTCTCTAAAGCCACTACTCGAGCGCGAAGCTCGTTGACTTCATCTATCACACCGGGATGATTGTCGGTTCGGACAAGTGGATAAATAAAATCTAGAATTTGATGTAGTATATAATCGTGACCAGATACTCTGGAAATGAGAGAGAAAATGGTGTTTCGGACCGGTTCGCCGGTAAGTGCTTCAGGTTCATCGCCAAGAGGGCAATGTGGTGGATGGAAGGGATCACCTTCTTCTTGTCTCCAATTATTGAGGAGGCTACGAACCTATCCCCAATTCATCCAGAATAGATGATGGCTAATTGGTTGATCCATTCCGGTCACACTGCTTTCGGAGCTTGAGTGGGATTCCATATCGGAATTCAAGGGACTTGAACTAATGACGAATTCCATTTCGTTCGATTGAATAAAGGATTTTTCGATATGAAATGAATTTTCGGCTATCGGGTGGTATTCTAATTACATATAATATCTATATATATAGCGCAAAAGATTTCGTAGATTACGGAGGAATTTACGGGATATGTCAGGCAAAGTTTACAGTAACAGATACGCTAAGATATGGATTATCAGATACGCTAAGATATGAATTTTGTCTATACACTATTCATGCAATCAATGCAGTAAGATGTGTCTAGACTAAGAATGATAAGCAGGCAATTTTTGACAAAAATGATAGGCAAAACTTTTGACATGCAGACACGGTCGAAGTCCAGGCTCACTAATGCATCCTAACGACTATCAGTTAGACACACTAATGCAAACCTGGTTCGCTAAGACCACCGCTCTGATACCAACTGAAAGGACCCGTTCATATACATTATAAACGATTCACAATAGTTGACCTCTATATGATACATTTTACAAACATTGCATTCGTTTTTAAAAGACAAACTTTCTTTACAACGAAAGTTGATAGCATGCAGACCATTTGATAATACATCCAACTATAATTGACATAATAATAATCTTGATGAACTCAATGACTCGAATGCAACGTCTTTCAAAATATGCCATGAATGACTCCAAGTAATATCCTTAAAATGAGTTAATGCACAGCGGAAGATTTATTTAATACCTGAGAATAAACATGCTTTAAAGTGTCAACCAAAAGGTTGGTGAGTTCATAGGTTTATCATAACAATCATTTCAATATATTAATAGACCACAAGATTTCCGTTTATAAATATATGTACACTCGCAAGTGTATAAAAGTATTCTATAAGTTGTAGGCACCCGGTAACAAGCCTTAACGTTCATGTTTTACCCTCTGAAGTACACCAGATCAGGTGTGTTTAAAATAACCTCGAAGTACTAAAGCATCCCATAGTCAGGATGGGGTTTGTCAGGCCCAATAGATCTATCTTTAGGATTCGCGCCTACCGTACATAGACAAGTAGTTTAATGTTACCAAGCTAAGGGTATATTTCTGGTTTAAACCCACGTAGAATTAGTTTTAGTACTTGTGCCTATTTCGTAAAATATTTATAAAAACAGCGCATGTATTCTCAGTCCCAAAAATATATATAAAAGGGAGCAAATGAAACTCACCATACTGTATTTCGTAGTAAAAATACATATAACGTCATTTAACAAGTGCAAGGTTGACCTCGGATTCACGAACCTATATTAATTATATATATTTATATGTTGGTCAATATTTGTCTAACAATTTTTGGTCAAGTCATAGTGTACCACAATCCTAATGCTCGAGACTAATATGCAAAAGTCAACAAAAGTCAACTTGACCCAAAATGACTTCTAAAATTTATACGTGTTTATTATATAACTTAACTATAGTCGTTTTATATATTTAAATATATTTATTAGATTTTATAATAATAAAAGTCATTTATTAATAAAAATTTATATTAACGTTTATATATGATAAAATATACTTTTATATATCTTAAGTAGTAAAATTTATAAAGTTCACTTAATATCGTAAAACTATAGTGGTAAGTATTATTAATGTAATTATATTACGCGTGGTGAAAAATATCTTTGTATCCCCTATTTATTTGATAAAATAATATTGATCATAATAATAATAAGTAAAAGCTGTATTATTTTGTAATAATAATTATTATTATTCTATAAAAAAATAACAATATTTATATTTACTAAAAATGGTATTATGATAAAATGATAATACTAACATAATAGTAATAATGATATTTTATAATAACAATGATATTTCTATTAAAATAATAACGACGATAGTAATAATAATCATTTTAACAATAATACTAAAATTCAGTTGACTATAACTTCTAATCCGTTCATCGAAACCATTCGATATCTAAATGAAAAGTTCTTAATTTTTCGCTAGCTTTCCAATGACATGCATATCATATACCCTATCTCAGTAGCATATGTATCTAATTCAGGATTCAACAAACCTATCTAAGGATAATATCGAATGTACAAGCATGCATAATCCTATATACTCGAGCACTAGTCAGGGATACACTATTGATATATAAAAGTTAAGTTATGAGTGCTCACGTATCAATATTGAGATTCAATATTGCAGGAAAGTACGTAGACGCAACGGAGATGATAAACACTAGATTGACCTCACGAGCATACCCATGAACCATACCCATCACCTCCATAGCTATAACCCATAATTTCCTTAGCTTCGACTCATTCAAAAAAACTATTTTGAAATCACTCGGACATCACTCCGTCATAATATTTTATGTATACTAATAATATCTTGAAATAATACAGAGCAAATATATATATATATATATATATATATATATATATATATATATATATATATATATATATATATATATATATGTAAATCGATTGAGAGAGTTTAGAGAAATATATTTTCAAGTTTCTATGAAATAATGAAACCTATTGAATTCTATTTATAATAGATTTTTGAATTATTAAAGTGAATTATTAAAGTATGAATTATTAAAGTGAATTATTAAAGTGAATTATTAAAGTATGAATTATTAAAGTGAATTATTAAAGTATGAATTATTAAAGTGAATTATTAAAGTATAATTATTAAAGTGAATTATTAAAGTTAAAGTAAAGTAAAAGTAAAGTAAAGGTAAAGCTAAAGTATAGTAAAAGTATAAAAACTATGTATGTATAATAAGCGTATAAATATATATAATATTAATTTAAATCGTTATATATATTTAATGAAATAAAATATAAATATCGTTATATTTATTATACTGGTTAAGTAATGAGTTGTCAAAAGTGATTCTAGATATTTATAAAAGTTATATACGTTTTAATAATAAAGTTCTTTTTAAACTGAAAACGTTTTTGTACGTTTGAAAATAGATTAATAGAATATTATGGAAACCAATTCTCCACTAGCTTTTGTCTAACTTTCGTAAATGACACTTTTTATTTTTGTTTATAAATAGCTTTACAAATTATTCCGAATATCGTTAAGAGGAATAGATTTTCTCAAATCATAGTGGACCTCTCAACAGAGACTTGTAATCATAATTCAATATTTCTGATAATTCAATCATTTAATATATTTTTTTTAATTTCATCGATAATCATATTGAAACAAATACGTTCATATAAAGCATTATACGTTTAAATACTTTGTTGACATTTTTAATTTGTAACATATACACATATACATACATATTCATATATGTTCATTTAATGGTTCGTGAATCATTGGAATTTGGTCGAGGTTTAAATGAATGTATAAACATAGTTTAAAATCCTTGAGATTTAACTTAACAAACATTGTTTATCGTGTCAGAATAATATAAAGATAAAGTTTAAATTTAGTCATAAATTTCCGGGTCATCACAATATACCAATAGTACATACATCTAAAAGCTGTGTATTGTACGAGTACGAATACGGGTGCATACGAGTAGAATTGTTGATGAAACTGAACGAGGATGTAATTGTAAGCATTTTTGTTAAGTAGAAGTATTTTGATAAGTGTATTGAAGTCTTTCAAAAGTGTATAAATACATATTAAAACACTACATGTATATACATTTTAACTGAGTCGTTAAGTTATCGTTAGTCGTTACATGTAAGTGTTGTTTTGAAACCTTTAGGTTAACGATCTTGTTAAATGTTGTTAACCCAATGTTTATAATATCAAATGAGATTTTAAATTATTATATTATCATGATATTATCATGTATGAATATCTCTTAATATGATATATATACATTAAATGTCTTTACAACGATAATCGTTACATATATGTCTCGTTTAAAAATCATTAAGTTAGTAGTCTTGTTTTTACATATGTAGTTCATTGTTAATATACTTAATGATATGTTTAATTATCATAGTATCATGTTAACTATATATATATCCATATATATGTCATCATATAGTTTTTACAAGTTTTAACGTTCGTGAATCACCGGTCAACTTGGGTGGTCAATTGTCTATATGAAACATATTTCAATTAATCAAGTCTTAACAAGTTTGATTGCTTAACATGTTGGAAACATTTAATCATGTAAATATCAATCTCATTTAATATATATATATATACATGGAAAAGTTCGGGTCACTACATTATGTAAGTTTGGGATACCATAGACACGTATGCAAATGTTTTGACATATCATATCGACCCATGTATATATATTATTGGGAACAACCATAGACACTCTATATGCAGTAATGTTGGAGTTAGCTATATAGGGTTGAGGTTGATTCCAAAAATATATATACTTTGAGTTGTGATCTAGCCTGAGACGTGTATACACTGGGTCATGGATTGATTCAAGATAATATATATCGATTTATTTCTGTACATCTAACTGTGGACAACTAGTTGTAGGTTACTAATGAGGACAGCTGACTTAATAAACTTAAAACATCAAAATGTATTAAAAGTGTTGTAAATATATTTTGAACATACTTTGATATATATGTACATATTTGTTATAGGTTCGTGAATCGACCAGTGGCCAAGTCTTACTTCCCGACGAAGTAAAAATCTGTGAAAGTGAGTTATAGTCCCACTTTTAAAATCTAATATTTTTGGGATGAGAATACATGCAGGTTTTATAAATGATTTACAAAATAGACACAAGTACGTGAAACTACATTCTATGATTGAATTATCGAAATCGAATATGCCCCTTTTTATTAAGTCTGGTAATCTAAGAATTAGGGAACAGACACCCTAATTGACGCGAATCCTAAAGATAGATCTATTGGGCCTAACAAACCCCATCCAAAGTACCGGATGCTTTAGTACTTCGAAATTTATATCATATCCGAAGGGTGTCCCGGAATGATGGGGATATTCTTATATATGCATCTTGCTAATGTCGGTTACCAGGTGTTCACCATATGAATGATTTTTTATCTCTATGTATGGGATGTATATTGAAATATAAAATCTTGTGGTCTATTGTTACGATTTGATATATATAGGTTAAACCTATAACTCACCAACATTTTTGTTGATGTTTTAAGCATGTTTATTCTCAGGTGATTATTAAGAGCTTCCGCTATCACATACTTAAATAAGGACAAGATTTGGAGTCCATGCTTGTATAATATTGTGTAAAAACTGCATTCAAGAAACTTATTTCGTTGTAACATATTTGTATTGTAAACCATTATGTAATAGTCGTGTGTAAACAGCATATTTTAGATTATCATTATTTGATAATCTACGTAAAGCTTTTTAAACCTTTATTGATGAAATAAAGGTTATGGTTTGTTTTAAAATGAATGCAGTCTTTGAAAAACGTCTCATATAGAGGTCAAAACCTCGCAACGAAATCAATTAATATGGAACTTTTTTAATCAATAAGAAAGGGACATTTCAGTTGGTATCCGAGCGTTGGTCTTAGAGAACCAGAATTTTGTATTAGTGTGTCTTATCGAGTTTGTTAGGATGCATTAGTGAGTCTGGACTTCGACCGTGTTTACTTGAAAAATGATTGCTTAACAAATTTTGTTGGAAACTATATATTTTTAACATGTGAATATTATGTGATATATTAATCTCTTAACGTGTTTGATATTATGTGATAGATGTCTACCTCTAGAACAAGTCCCATTGACTCACCTAATAATAATGAAGAGTCAAATGTAAATTGGAATGATTCGTGGACTGATTCACAAGTTCCCGAAGAGGAACCGGAAGAAGAGTCGGAACCGGAAGAAGAATCGGAATCGGAAGAAGAATCGGAACCGGAAGAAGAAATAGAACCAGTGGGGGAAATAATAAAACGGTTAAGTAGAAGAAAATTCTCAAACAATCGACCAAAGTTAATTATGGTCAATGGTGTTTCCGCCAAGGAAGCAAAGTATTGGGAGGATTACCAATTCTCCGATGAATCGGATCCTGACAAGGATTCCGATGATGTTATAGAAATTACCCCAACACAATTTAATAAGGCAAAAGAGAACAATAAGGGAAAGGGCATAAAAATAGAGAAATTTGATTCCAAACCCGATGAACTTTATATGTATCGTCAACACCCGTATTTCTTAAGTTGTGACAATAACCCGGGAACTTCTAAACCACCAGGTTTTTCTAAACCAATGTGGAAAATGATGGCGCGTATTAGGGGAACATCATATATCCCTAGAAACTTGGCAAAACGAACCAAAACCGAAGAAGAAGAAACGAGCGAGTCGGAATAAGATAGTTGTATTCGTGTGGTGTAATATATGTAATATAGTGTGCTTATGCTTTATGATATATGTAAAAATTGCTTGTATTAATAAGTATTTTTTTATGAATCTAACTCTTGTCTATTTTACAGTATAAAAACACAAAATGGATAGACAACCCAATATTTTAAGAGACCTACCCGGAGACATGATTGATGAAATCTTGTCTAGAGTCGGTCAGAATTACGTAACGGGTTAAGAAATTATTTTGACTCAATATATCCGAATATAGGACTTTGTGATTTTGAAAAAGCGGCTAACATGCAACATAAAGAAGCATGTTATGCTTACGGGTTAGTAATGTTCGCTTCTCACCAAAGTGAGAACAAGAACATCGGGCTACAACTATTAAACAAAACGTTCCCACAAGTGACGGAGTCGGTAATTGGGGTAAGAAATGAGGTTTTTAGGTTATTACGAGACTGTTGGTCATTACGTAACCTTCATCCTTTTGACGATGTTACAACACATTGTCTTACTATCGGTCACAACGGTTATGTTCCACAAAACCAAGGATGGGAAGTGGTATTAGTAAAACCAGAATGCATGACTTGTTTCTGGACGTATGAATTACGTGTCTTTATTGCCTTTGCTGAACGCCTTATTTATTAACTAGAATTATCTTCGCAACTACTTGTATCAAAGTTTTATGTGCTATATTTCATGCTATATGTAAAATAGCAGTATTGTAAGTTTGCAAGTTATTGTATAAAGGTTTGAATATGATATATATATATTTTTTTTTTGTGATTAGTTTTTCATATAGAATTGTAGTAGTTGAAATGGTATGTTAGCTACTAAGTATGAACTTAACGGGTAGGTACTACCCGAATTAAAAAGTATAAAACGCTAATATGAAGAAAGAGCTTTTATAAATAAGTTCATATTACGCTACGAAATACTATTGACTACTCTTGATATTCTATATGATTAACTCGTTTCATTTGACTATTTTGAAGGAAATGGCACCGACTACTCAACACACCTTGAATATGAGCGAAGAGGAATTTCGTGCCTTTCTTGCTTCAAACATAGCCGCAGTACAGGCCGCGCTACATACCAACAATAACTCTGAATCTAGCAATACAGCTAACGGCGCAAGAAATCGTGTAGGATGCTCCTACAAGGAATTCACTACCTGCAAACCTTCAGAATTTGATGGGACCGAAGGACCAATCGGATTGAAACGGTGGACCGAGAAAGTTGAATCGGTCTTTGCCATAAGTAAGTGTGCTGAAGGAGACAAAGTGAAGTACGCTACGCATACCTTCACAGGTATTGCGTTAACATGGTGGAATACCTATCTAGAGCAAGTGGGACAAGATGCTGCTTACTCGCTACCGTGGTCAGCATTCAAGCACTTGATGAACGAGAAGTACCGTCCTAGAATCGAGGTCAATAAGCTCAAGTCAGAACTTAGAGGGTTACGAACACAGGGATTCGATATTACTTCGTACGAAAGACGATTCACAGAATTGTGCCTATTGTGTCCGAGAGCGTTCGAAGATGAGGAAGAGAAGATCGACGTGTTTGTGAAAGGGTTACCGGAGAGAATCCAAGAAGATATAAGTTCACACGAGCCTGCCTCCATACAAAAGGCATGTAGAATGGCTAACAAACTAGTGAACCAGATTGAGGGAAGAATTAAAGAACAGGCGGCCGAAGAGGCCAACGTGAAGCTAGTCAAAAGAAAGTGGGAGAAAAATGGTGATAAGAGTCACCAAAACAACAACAACTATCTCAACAATCGCAACATCAATCGCAACTACAACAAATGGCAAAACAACAACAACAACAACTACAACAATCATTCCAACAACAATAACAACCGCAACAACAACAACAATCAGAAGCAGCTATACCAAAGGTGTGAAAAGTATCACTCGGGGTTCTGCACCAAATTTTGCAACAAGTGTAAAAGAAATGGTCATAGCGCGGCGAAGTGTGAGGTCTACGGACCAAGGGTTAACAGAACGAAAGGAACAAATGGTGTCGGAACGAGTAATGGCGGAGCAAGTAGTGTCGGAGCAAGTTATGCCAATGTAGTTTGTAATAAATGTGGAAAACCGGGCCACATTATTAGAAATTGCCCAAACCAGGAGAATACGAATGGACAAGGCCGCGGAAGAGTTTTCAATATTAATGCGGCAGAGGCATAGGAAGACCCGGAGCTTGTTACTGGTACGTTTCTTATTGACAATAAATCTGCTAACGTTTTATTTGATTCGGGTGCGGATAGAAGCTATATGAGTAGAGATTTTTGTGCTAAATTAAGTTGTCCATTGACTCCTTTGGATAGTAAATTTTTACTCGAATTAGAAAATGGTAAATTAATTTCAGCAGATAATATATGTCGGAATCGAGAAATTAAACTGGTTAGCGAAACATTTAAGATTGACTTGATACCAGTAGAGTTAGGGAGTTTTGATGTGATAATCGGTATGGACTGGTTGAAAGAAGTGAAAGCAGAGATCGTTTGTTACAAAAATACAATTCGCATTATACGAGAAAAAGGAAAACCCTTAATGGTGTACGGAGAAAAGGGCAACACGAAGCTACATCTTATTAGTAATTTGAAGGCACAAAAACTAATAAGAAAAGGTTACTATGCTGTTCTAGCACACGTCGAGAAAGTACAAACTGAAGAAAAGAGCATCAATGATGTTCCCGTCGCAAAAGAATTTCCCGATGTATTTCCGAAAGAATTACCGGATGTATTTCCGAAAGAATTATCGGGATTACCCCCACATCGATCCGTTGAATTTCAAATAGATCTTGTACCAGGAGCTGCACCAATAGCTCGTGCTCCTTACAGACTCGCACCCAGCTAGATGAAAGAACTGCAAAGCCAATTACAAGAACTTTTAGAGCGTGGTTTCATTCGACCAAGCACATCACCGTGGGGAGCTCCTGTTTTGTTTGTCAAGAAGAAAGATGGTACATTCAGGTTGTGTATCGACTACCGAGAGTTGAACAAACTTACCATCAAGAACCGCTACCCACTACCGAGAATCGACGACTTATTTGATCAACTACAAGGCTCGTCTGTTTATTCAAAGATTGACTTACGTTTCGGGTATCATCAAATGCGGGTGAAAGAAGATGATATTCCAAAGACTGCTTTCAGAACACGTTACGGTCATTACGAGTTTATGGTCATGCCGTTTGGTTTAACTAATGCACCAGCTGTGTTCATGGACCTTATGAACCGAGTGTGTGGACCATACCTTGACAAGTTTGTCATTGTTTTCATTAATGACATACTTATTTACTCAAAGAATGACCAAGAACACGGTGAACATTTGAGAAAGGTGTTAGAAGTATTGAGGAAGGAAGAATTGTACGCTAAGTTTTCAAAGTGTGCATTTTGGTTGGAAGAAGTTCAATTCCTCGATCACATAGTGAACAAAGAAGGTATTAAGGTGGATCCGGCAAAGATAGAAACTATTGAAAAGTGGGAAACCCCGAAAACTCCAAAACACATACGCCAGTTTTTAGGACTAGCTGGTTACTACAGAAGGTTCATCCAAGACTTTTCCAGAATAGCAAAACCCTTGACTGCATTAACGCATAAAGGGAAGAAATTTGAATGAAAGGATGAACAAGAGAAAGCATTTCAGTTATTGAAGAAAAAGCTAACTACGGCACCTATATTGTCATTGCCTGAAGGGAATGATGATTTTGTGATTTATTGTGACGCATCAAAACAAGGTCTCGGTTGTGTATTAATGCAACGAACGAAGGTGATTGCTTATGCGTCTAGACAATTGAAGATTCACGAACAAAATTATACGACACATGATTTGGAATTAGGCGCGGTTGTTTTTGCATTAAAGACTTGGAGGCACTACTTATATGGGGTCAAAAGTATTATATATACCGACCACAAAAGTCTTCAACACATATTTAATCAGAAACAACTGAATATGAGGCAGTGTAGGTGGATTGAATTGTTGAATGATTACGACTTTGAGATTCGTTACCACCCGGGGAAGGCAAATGTGGTAGTCGACGCCTTGAGAAGGAAGGACGGAGAACCCATTCGAGTAAAATCTATGAATATAATGATTCACAATAACCTTACTACTCAAATAAAGGAGGCGCAACAGGGAGTTTTAAAAGAGGGAAATTTAAAGGATGAAATACCCAAAGGATCGGAGAAGCATCTTAATATTCAGGAAGACGGAACCCGGTATAGGGCTGAAAGGATTTAGGTACCAAAATTTGGAGATATGAGAGAAATGGTACTTAGAGAAGCTCATAAAACCAGATACTCAATACATCCTGGAACGGGGAAGATGTACAAGGATCTCAAGAAACATTTTTGGTGGTCGGGTATGAAAGCCGATGTTGCTAAATACGTATGAGAATGTTTGACGTGTTCTAAGGTCAAAGCTGAGCATCAGAAACCATCAGGTCTACTTCAACAACCCGAAATCCCAGAATGGAAATGGGAAAACATTACCATGGATTTCATCACTAAATTGCCAAGGACTGCAAGTGGTTTTGATACTATTTGGGTAATAGTTGATCGTCTCACCAAATTAGCACACTTCCTACCAATAAGAGAAGATGACAAGATGGAGAAGTTAGCATGACTGTATTTGAAGGAAGTCGTCTCCAGACATGGAATACCAATCTCTATTATCTCTGATAGGGATGGCAGATTTATTTCAAGATTCTGGCAGACATTACAGCAAGCATTAGGAACTCGTCTAGACATGAGTACTGCCTATCATCCACAAACTGATGGGCAGAGCGAAAGGACAATACAAACGCTTGAAGACATGCTACGAGCATGTGTTATTGATTTTGGAAACAGTTGGGATTGACATCTACCGTTAGCAGAATTTTCCTACAACAACAGCTACCATTCAAGCATTGAGATGGCGCCGTTTGAAGCACTTTATGGTAGAAAGTGCAGGTCTCCGATTTGTTGGAGTGAAGTAGGGGATAGACAGATTACGAGTCCGGAGATAATACAAGAAACTACCGAGAAGATCATCCAAATTCAACAACGGTTGAAAACCGCCCAAAGTCGAAAAAAGAGCTACGCTGACATTAAAAGAAAAGATATAGAATTTGAAATTGGAGAGATGGTCATGCTTAAAGTTGCACCTTGTAAAGGGGTTGTTCGATTTGGTAAACGAGGGAAATTAAATCCAAGGTATATCGGACCATTCAAGATTATTGATCGTGTCGGACCAGTAGCTTACCGACTTGAGTTACCTCAACAACTCGCGACTGTACATAACACTTTCCACGTCTCAAATTTGAAGAAATGTTTTGCTAAAGAAGATCTCACTATTCCGTTAGATGAAATCCAAATCAACGAAAAACTTCAATTCATCGAAGAACCCGTCGAAATAATGGATCGTGAGGTTAAAAGACTTAGGCAAAACAAGATACCAATTGTTAAGGTTCGATGGAATGCTCGTAGAGGACCCGAGTTCACCTGGGAACGAGAAGATCAGATGAAGAAGAAATACCCGCATTTATTTCCAGAAGATACGTCAACACCTCCAACTGCTTAAAATGTCGGGACGAAATTTATTTAACGGGTAGGTACTGTAGTGACCCGAACTTTTCCATGTTTATATATATATATATATATATATATATATATATATATATATATATATATATATATATATATATATATATATATATATATATATTAAATGAAATTGTTATTTACATGATTAAGTGTTTTCAACATGTTAAGCAATCAAACTTGTTAAGACTTGATTAATTGAAATAGGTTTCATATAGACAATTGACCTCCCAAGTTGACCGGTGATTCACGAACGTTAAAACTTGTAAAAACTATATGATGACATATATATGGTTATATATATAGTTAACATGATATTATGATAAGTAAACATATCATTAAGTATATTAACAATGAACTTCATTTGTAAAAACAAGACTACTAACTTAATGATTTTGAAGCGAGACATATATGTAACGATTATCGTTGTAACGACATTTAATGTATATATATCATATTAAGAGATATTCGTACATCATAATATCATGATAATATAATAATTTAAAATCTCATTTGATATTATAAACATTGGGCTAACAACATTTAACAAGATCGTTAACCTAAAGGTTTCAAAACAACACTTACATGTAACGACTAACGATGACTTAACGACTCAGTTAAAATGTATATACATGTAGTGTTTTAATATGTATTCATACACTTTTGAAAAACTTCAAGACACTTATCAAAATACTTCTACTTAACAAAAATGCTTACAATTACATCCTCGTTCAGTTTCATCAACAATTCTACTCGTATGCACCCGTATTCGTACTCGTACAATACACAGCTTTTAGATGTATGTACTATTGGTAAATACACTCCAATGATCAGCTCTTAGCAGCCCATGTGAGTCACCTAACACATGTGGGAACCATCATTTGGCAACTAGCATGAAATATCTCATAAAATTACAAAAATATGAGTAATCATTCATGACTTATTTACATGAAAACAAAATTACATATCCTTTATATCTAATCCATACATCAACGACCAAAAACACCTACAAATACTTTCATTCTTCAATTTTCTTCATCTAATTGATCTCTCTCAAGTTCTATCTTCAAGTTCTAAGTGTTCTTCATAAATTCTACAAGTTCTAGTTTCATAAAATCAAGAATACTTCCAAGTTTGCTAGCTTACTTCCAATCTTGTAGAGTGATCATCCAACCTCAAGAAATATTTCTTATTTATAGTAAGATATCTTTCTAATATAAGGTAATACTCATATTCAAACTATGATTCAATTTCTCTAACTATAACAATCTTATTTCGAGTGAAAATCTTACTTGAACATGTTTTCGTGTCATGATTCTACTTCAAGAACTTTCAAGCCATCAAAGATCCTTTGAAGCTAGATCCATTTGTATCTTTTCCAGTAGGTTTATCCACAAAACTTGAGGTAGTAATGATATTATAACATCATTCGATTCATACATATAAAGCTATCTTATTCGAAGGTTTAAACTTTAAATCACTAGAACATAGTTTAGTAAATTCTAAACTTGTTCGCAAACAAAAGTTAATCCTTCTAACTTGACTTTTAAAATCAACTAAACACATGTTCTATATCTATATGATATGCTAACTTAATGATTTAAAACCTGGAAACACGAAAAACACCGTAAAACTGGACATACGCCGTCGTAGTAACACCGCGGGCTGTTTTGGGTTTGATAATTAAAAACTATGATAAACTTTGATTTAAAATTTGTTCTTCTGGGAAAATGATTTTTCTTATGAACATGAAACTATATCCAAAAATCATGGTTAAACTCAAAGTGGAAGTATGTTTTTCAAAATGGTCATCAAGACGTCGTTCTTTCGACTGAAATGACTACCTCTTACAAAAACGACTTGTAAATTATATTTCTGACTATAAACCTATACTTTTTCTGTTTAGATTCATAAAATAGAGTTCAATATGAAACCATAGCAATTTGATTCACTCAAAACGGATTTAAAATGAAGAAGTTATGGGTAAAACAAGATTGGATATTTTTTATTTTTGTAGCTACGGGAAATATTAACAATTCTATACAAATCATATCCTAGCTAACTTATATTGTATTATACATGTATTCTAATATATTATGTAATCTTAGGATACCATAGACACGTATGCAAATGTTTTGACATATCATATCGACCCATGTATATATATTATTTGGAACAACCATAGACACTCTATATGCAGTAATGTTGGAGTTAGCTATACAGGGTTGAGGTTGATTTCAAAAATATATATACTTTGAGTTGTGATCTAGCCTGAGACGTGTATACACTGGGTCGTGGATTGATTTAAGATAATATATATCGATTTATTTCTGTACATCTAACTGTGGACAACTAGTTGTAGGTTACTAACGAGGACAGCTGACTTAATAAACTTAAAACATCAAAATGTATTAAAAGTGTTGTAAATATATTTTGAACATACTTTGATATATATGTACATATTTTTTATAGGTTCGTGAATCGACCAGTGGCCAAGTCTTACTTCCCGACGAAGTAAAAATCTGTGAAAGTGAGTTATAGTCCCACTTTTAAAATCTAATATTTTTGGGATGAGAATACATGCAGGTTTTATAAATGATTTTCAAAATAGACACAAGTACGTGAAACTACATTCTATGGTTGAATTATCGAAATCGAATATGCCCCTTTTTATTAAGTCTGGTAATCTAAGAATTAAGGAACAGACACCCTAATTGACGCGAATCCTAAGGATAGATCTATTGGGCCTAACAAACCCCATCCAAAGTACCGGATGCTTTAGTACTTCGAAATTTATATCATATCTGAAGGGTGTCCCGGAATGATGGGGATATTCTTATATATGCATCTTGTTAATGTCGGTTACCAGGTGTTTACCATATGAATGATTTTTATCTCTATGTATGGGATGTATATTGAAATATGAAATCTTGTGGTCTATTGTTACGATTTGATATATATAGGTTAAACTTATAACTCACCAACATTTT
Organism: Rutidosis leptorrhynchoides; assembly: GCF_046630445.1. Taxonomy (NCBI): domain Eukaryota; kingdom Viridiplantae; phylum Streptophyta; class Magnoliopsida; order Asterales; family Asteraceae; genus Rutidosis; species Rutidosis leptorrhynchoides. The sequence goes on along the minus strand of NC_092340.1, from coordinate 148,107,805 downwards.
TGTTGACGTTTTAAGCATGTTTATTCTCAGGTGATTATTAAGAGCTTCCGCTATCGCATACTTAAATAAGGACAAGATTTGGAGTCCATGCTAATATAATATTGTGTAAAAACTGCATTCAAGAAACTTATTTCGTTGTAACATATTTGTATTGTAAACTATTATGTAATAGTCGTGTGTAAACAGGATATTTTAGATTATCATTATTTGATAATCTACGTAAAGCTTTTTAAACATTTATTGATGAAATAAAGGTTATGGTTTGTTTTAAAATGAATGCAGTCTTTGAAAAACGTCTCATATAGAGGTCAAAACCTCGCAATGAAATCAATTAATATGGAACGTTTTTAATCAATAAGAACGGGACATTTCATAGAATTGCTGCGAAATTCAAAATACTGATTGCTAATTCCCGGTAGTTGGAATGGCAATTATCGTTAGTAGATGTAGATGAGTATAACGATTTTTCGGAAGGTCAAGGATCAATGAAGTTGTTGGTAAATTTACTGCTAATGTGGTGGAACATAAAAGGTTCCCCAGTAACAAGAACATATATATCAAGAATACAATAAGGCTTAATCTGAAAAGTTGAAGTTGACTGGTTGGAAGTGTGGTAAAACTGGATACTTTGAAAAGGAATTGCAAGGTTATTTTTGGTAAAAACAATACCAAGGGATCTTTCACAGTTTTGAAGTCAAAGTATAGCTTTGAAAGATGTAGAGATCTAAGAATGATTTCACCAGTTCAGAGTTATGACTTGGATTCTGATCCGTCAATATCAGAATATGTAATTGAATTTGTATGAAAACGATTGTATATTGTTGTGAGCATTGTTAATAATTTTTGAATCAAAGTTGAAGAATGTACAGTGTAACATATTAATTGTGAACTTATATATTTCTCGAGTATTACCTACCCGTTAAAGATTTCACAAGTAATATTTTGTACAAAAGAATTTTTCATTACAGTCTTTATGAAAATATCTGTATGTATATTTTCTTCGGATGTAATTCGGATCATAGTAAGCTCATTTGATTTTTGGCTTGAATTAGAAATGGATAATCTCTAAAACATTAAAGATTACATAATCTTTGCGGAGTATTTCGCTAATGTAATCGATACTTCATTATTTATTCTTATTTCTCGGTGAAGGATGTTGATGCTTGTGGAATCTTTGTGAACCTTACAAGGCACAGATGATGTTTTCTGGAAAGTTTCGAGTACATCGAAAATGAAAATGTAAAATCAATTATGTAATTGAATAATACACTTAGTTTATTATGAAATGGAATTCATTAAGTTGAAACAGAGATTGTAGTTAACAATGGTTAAGTTGTTAAGGAAGGATGTACATCATTGCATATTAGTAATATGAACTAACCGAGTAGTACCTACCAGTTAAGATTCACACATAATAGCTTAGTACGAAAAGATTTATTTTGATTTCAAAATTCATATATATTAAATATACATAAAATTTCTTCAGGGGAAATGAGTTAATACTTCATCGGTTATTGTTGCTGGTATTTCTTGGTAACTACGATGTGTATGACATTGATGTTCAAGGTACATATTGTGATGTTGAGGCTTGCGGTGCGGATGTTGTTGGTGGTGGTAATGGTACTGTTAGTGTTGTTGTCGGTGGTACTGTTGATGCCGGTGATTCTGCTGGTGCTTGTAACCTTTGCACCATATTCTCCAAAGCCACTACCCGAGCGCGAAGCTCGTTGACTTCTTCTACTACACCGGGATGATTGGCGGTTCGGACGAGCGGATGAATAAGATCCAGAATTTGAGAGAGTATATGATCATGACAAGATATTCTGGAGATGAGAGAGAAAATGGTATTACGAACAGGTTCGCCGGTAAGCGCTTCAGGTTCTTCGCCAAGAGGGCAATCTGGTGGATGGAAGGGATCGCCTTCTTCTTGTCTCCAATAATTAAGTAGGCTACGAACCCATCCCCAATTCATCCAGAATAGATGATGGCTAATTGGTTGATCCATTCCGGTTATACTGTCTTCGGAATTCAGGTGAATATCCATATCGGAATAGCTGTCAGAGTTTAAGGAATTTGAACTAGATACGGGATCCATCTTGTATAATTAGGGAGATGATTTTTGATATGAATTAGATTATAGAATTTAGTTTGGTATTCTTCAATACATAATTTACATATGTATATATAATACCAAATTCCATAAATCACGGAGAAATTTTCGAAAGATGTCAGAAAAAGTTTACAGTAACAGATACGCTAAGATATGAATTTTGTCTATACACTATTCATGCAATCAATGCAGTAAAACGTGTCTAGACTAGGAATGATAAGCAGGTAATTTCCGACAAGAAATGATAAGCAAAACTTTTGATATGAAGACACGGTCGAAGTCCAGACTTACTAATGCATCCTAACAACTATTAGTTAGACACACTCATGCAAGACCTGGTTCGCTAGGACCAACGCTCTGATACCAACTGTGACAATTGCTCCAAATTCATATGAACGAACACGTCATTCATCGATTTCATTGCGAGGTATTTGACCTCTATATGATACGTTTTGTAAACATTGCATTCTTTTGAAAAGGCACACCATAAATGAATATTTAAATCAAAGGTTTTCGACATCTGATGATTTCTACATATAGACAATCACCGTAAATAATAGTTTACAATAGTACTTCGGTTGACAATGCAGTCAAAATAAGATACATGGTGATGATTTGGTGAATGCAACGTTTCCTTGAAAAATATGCCATGTACGACTCCATGCACATAGCTTGTCTAACATATAAGCAAACAGCAGAAGCCTTCTAGGAAACCTGAGAATAAACATGCTAACAAGTGTCAACACAAAGGTTGGTGAGTTCATAGTTTTAGTATTTCGCATAATCTGTATATAAAAGTGGATCACAAGATTTCAGTTGTTCCATCCAGAAACGTTTATCAAAATATTCTACAAGATTGAGCACCCTGGTAACTAAACTTAACGTATATATAATTTGTACCCTTTGTATAATCATCTTAATAATACACGCAAACCAACGTGTACGCTTCCCAAATAGCATACGTCCGTTAAAAGGCTAGTGCTCTAGCTCGAACGGGGATATCAAGCCCTATGGATCCATATACTACTACTCGTGCCCACCAGTTCTTATAACTGGCAGTTACTAGTTACCAAAGCTAAGGGATTTTCGGTTCAAACTCAGTGTAGAATTTAATATGTACTTGTATCCATTGCGTTTAAAATAAAGTGCATGTATTCTCAGCCCAAAAATATATTGCAAAAGCAATTAAAAAGGGAGCAAATGAAACTCACCTTAGCAGCACATAAAGTTGTTCATCATAATGTGACCGAAACTCGGATTACCAAATAATTGTAGATCTCAACCTAGAGAACATATGTTGGTCAATAAATGTCTATCAAGCTAGGTCAGGTCATAGTGTATCAAAATCCTAATGCTCGAGATCGACATACAAAAGTTATCCAAAGTCGTTTCAAAAAGTCAATTTTGACAGTAGTTCAACAAAACGAGATGTACCTTATATAAGGATTCATTTACTCGGTTGGTAATATTCAAAAACCCATTTTATCAATCTTGTAAACAAGTTGTTTAAATCTTAATTGCAGATTCAAAAGCAATTTCAATTAACGTCAATCATAATTCAGTTGATCATATCTTTTAATCAGTTTATCGAAACTATTCGGTGTCTAAAAGAAAAGTTATTGATTTTTCGCTAGCTTTCCAAAAACATGTATATCATATACCTTTTACCAGTAATATATGTATTTAATTCGTGATTCATCATAAACTGTTTAACGACGAAATTTAGCATACAAGCTTGTATAAATATATATACTCGAGCACTAGACATGGATACACTATTAGTATATAAAAGATAAAATATAAATGTTTACGTATCAATATTGTGATTCAATATTTCAGAAAAGTACGTAGACGTAACGAAGATGATAAACACTAGGTTTGATTCATAAATATACCCTCGAACATTACCCATAATTTCCTTAGCTCTATCCCGCTTGAAAACCCATTTTGAAAGTGACACGCTCATAACCTCGTCGTAATATTTTATGTATAATACTAACACTACTAATTAAGATTAATAATAATAATAATATTAATCTTAATAATAATAATAATAATAATAATAATAATAATAATAATAATAATAATAATAATAATAATAAGATTAATAATAATAATATTAATCTTAATAATAATAATAATAATAATAATAATAATAATAATAATAATAATAATAATAATAATAATAATAATAATAATAATAATAATAATAAATAAATATAATACGGAGTAATATAGATAAATATGTGTGTGTATGAATTAAGCCAGAACTCGATCAATTTATAGAACCTTTTCTGAAAAAGTACCCCATGCGATCGCATGGGATTTGTGCTTCAAGGCCATGCGATCGCATGGCACCCTGGGACAGCTCACAAATTTTTAACTTCTTGTTTGTCGACATAATTTTATATTATATATATAATATATTTAATTTATATAATTAATTATATATTATATTAAATTCACATGCATAGTTGACTTGTAATTTTTGTTCTGATAAGTCGTATGTCATCACTCGACTTATGTCTCGGTTCCGGTTTTTCAAATGTCCTTTCGTACGCTGAGAAAACTTGCATTTTACGTTTCGTGTCACGTACCTTTGTCAAAATATAGCCTTAAATTATCCCTAAACTATACCACTCAAAGTATATCTTAAACTTTCGAGTATTTTGGTCATTTACTTCTATAAATCATCGTCTCGCTATTTGTTAATATATATATAATAACAATTCATTTTTATGACCAAGTTAATATTATATTTTATTGTATTGTTAAATATATATTTTCAATATTAATAAACACGTTTTAAAATACATATCGTAAGTTATTCATATATCTAATTCCAACAGTTAATATTCCTTATTATTGTATGTGTCCAAATTACGTTATTTAAACAAACACTTTACCATTTATTCCGAATACCGTTAAGAAAGAATGATTTCCCAAATCAACGTGGACCTCACAACAGAGACTCGTAATAATATTATAATTCTTAAGGGATTCAATAAATATCTTTTAATTCAATCGTTTGGCATAATCTTTTAACTCCGTAGTTGAATATATTAATCAGATAATCAAACCAATAAGTTTAATGCACAGTATCGTTTACTTAACACTTTGTTACGTTTTCAAGTTATAGTATATGTATCTATTTACATATAATTGTTCGCGAATCGTTGAGAACAATCGAAGGGTAACTGAATATTTCAAGAATTTTAGGATTCAACTTCATAGACTTTGCTTATCGTGTCGGAAATGTTAAAGATTAAGTTTAAATTTGGTCAGAAATTTCCGGGTCACCACACTTTGGCCCAAAAATGTTCACGTGCGAAGCCGTTGCTAAAAAGTGAGGTATGAAGGATAGAACATGAGGATGAGAAGTTAATCGCTTCTTGACTTTGCAAAATGCCAAACAGGTTATGGACAATATTAAAGTCGGAGTACTGATGGTGTTAATATCACTAAATGAGAATCCATTGGAATATGTCAGAACTTAGGGTTACGTAAGAAAGAGCATTGCTTCGACCGGTGTGACAAATGAGATTACTGGGTAACGCAGTAATTTTGAATGGTTTAAGTGTTAGTGGATGTCCGAAGGCTCTGCATGACGTGGTAGTTAGTGCCTTCATCACACACACACACACATGAATCCTTCAATTTCGACAGTTGTAAAGTCATTAGGATGACTTGGATACGAATAAGCAACGAAAAATTTTATATAATAAGCAACAAAAAAATTTTTTTTTTATAGAAACTGTTTAAGGTGACAATGTAAGAAAAGAAACGAAGTTCTTAGTAAACTAGGGTTATGTACAACATGCACCATTCAAAGTAAAATATCCTTTGAATAAAAGATTTGATTTGTAAAAGTAATAGTAAATTTTCATTTGTATTTGTCAAAAATAAGTAATCATTTACTTTATTTTATATAACATATACGATTTCAAAAATTTGCACGAATGGCAAATAAAATAATATAAAACTTTGAGAGGATCTCACAGTAAAATAGTGTGTGAGAAATTTTGGCAAACAAAATTTTCATGTTTCGGAGATTACAAGTTGGAAAAAGCTTGATGAGGATTGAGTAAAAGATTTTGAAAATTTCGGGTGATATTTGAGGTAATAAAACTATTGAATTTAAATGTGGTTGATGACTATTAGTAGGGCATAAGTCCTTTGACCAAAAATGCTTAAGTGTGAAGTTGTTGCTTATAAGTGAGATATGAATGGGAGAGTGTGAGGATGGGAATTAACTACCCATTGATTTTGGAAAATTTTGTACTGGTATGACTAATATCGAAGTAAGAAGGATGATGGTGTGATTATCATCAAATAAGAAATCTCTCGGAATAAGTTAGGATTCAGAGTCGAGTAAGAATGAGTATCAAATAAGATTCCTGGCTAGTCCTTAAGATAGAATTTGAATCACTGAAGTGACGGGATACAATTTCCTTTATGTATCATCATGTAAGTTTATCCATTGTATCGGTTTCTTTCATGGCTAGAAAGTGAGCAGATTTGGTGAGATGGTCAATGATAACCCAGATAGTGTCCTAACCGCCTACCATTTTCGGTAGCTTCGTGATAAAATCCATTGTTATTCCTTCCCATTTCCATTGTGGGATTTCGGGTTGTTGTCATGCAACTAATAAGGTTCAGCTTCAGGCTACTTCTCTCCCCGTAAACTATTAATGGCTCACCATTCTCGCGAGGTACACGAATGACCTTCTCACTATAAATAACTTTCACTTTCATCCTTGAAAGCCAGTCCATTCAGACTATTTCATCAAAGTTTCCTAACTTGATGAGTATTAGGTTAATCTTAAGGTTCATTCCAATCAAATCTTATTATACTACCGTGAAAAATTCTATCATTCTCCTCAAATAACATCCGCTTGTGCGTTGGTAAATAATCCTTTCCACTACTACTTTAAACTTCCAAGTTTTGTTGACATGAGGTCATCTCCAAATGACCCACCTTTAATTTTAAGGTACTACCTTAAATTATTCCTCTATCTCTGCCAGCTTACCATTAGCTTGTCCTATAGAATACTTAACTCTCATGGTTGTTAATGGCTTATTAGTCATAACACTAAGGTTCTTAGATATATGGTTTCTATCGCTCTAGTATTAAACAACTCCGAGACAATAAAACATCGTGATGAAACGTACCCTAACTAAAAATCAGGATCTATGCGAGTCTCCATAGCTGAGATAACGATTGCTCTACAGTAAGTAAGTCCAAAGTTTTTTCTATTTAAGAACTTTGTCCTTAAGTGTCCAGAGTGTCTATATCCATAACAAATTTTTGGGTTATCATTTCTGCAATCAAGGCCCTTCTTGTACAGTATCTGGGCTACGTGGTTATTCTTTCCCTACCTCTAATAGACCATAATGCGTATACTCAAGTGGTTCCTACCAAGATTTTATCTGAATCACTTCATATTCCTTATATAGTAACATTGGGACTTCTGCATGATTCACTTCAATATAATTACGTTGGTCTGGCGTCAATATATTGTACTAAATCATACGTTCATTCTAATATCACTCCATATGGTCAATGTAACGTGATTACTTCCAGTTCTACTCAATTTTATCCAACGGTGCTTTATCTATGCTATCTCAAAACAAAATCTACATAATTAATCTCATGGTTTCTCGGTGTGGGTGCGTAGGTTCCGTAGGTCATGCACCAATGCCTAAATGTCCCGAAATTTATTCAAAATGTTCGGGTTCAGGTAACGTCGTTAGGTTCCTTTCTAGAAATTCAATCTGGGTCTCGCGTCGAGTTGTACGTGTAGCAAGTAGTAATACGATATGTCTTGAGGCGACTCCCAAGTCTTTGGGTATGGCTGAGCATTAGTAGAAGGCACGCTGACCTTGTGAAAGGAGATGTCCTCCGACTTCCCCAATGCCTAAGAGCAAGGTTGGAGAATTCGGATATCAGGGAGATCTCGTTTGGACTTTTTTAAGGAGATCTTGGCATCTCGAAATAATCTCTGGGAGATCTCGGACGTTGACTTTATAGTTTTTTTAATAAAAATATACATAAAAACATAAATATATGTATATTTATGTACGTTTTTATAAGATTTTTCAAAAATATTCGAGAAATGAGCGAGAAAATATTAGAAATTATGAATTTTACAAGAAAATCTTACAAATTAGCAAGAAAATTCGAGAAATGGTGGATTTGACTAAGTTTGACCCCGTTGAACGAGCAATCTCGGGAGATGAACATCTCATCTCGGTTGCCTTCTAAAAACGAGATCTCGGGGGAGATCTCGGGGAGATCTCGGGAGATTTACAACACTGCCTAAGAGTGTTAGGGTCCTAAATCCAGAAGTGTCGTTAGATCATCGAGTAGTGGTGAAGAACGAAAGAGATAAGTAACGGACATGAAAGCGTACGGGATACGGGTCACCTTGCGGGAAGTGAACAACCTTCTAATGTTCATATGTTGTACGTGGCTAATTAGAGTAAGCTCGGGGTGTGGTTACTCTGACAAGTCCTCACATATCTCCTCCTCCGAGGATCAACTTTAGTGGGCGCGTAATCCGAGGGGTACTCCTCCAAGCTTGCGTGAAGTAATGTTTCTATCTCCGAAACGGTGGAACGACAGTAACAGGTGGATTACAATGCTAATCCTTAGGGTTAGATGTGATGACCCTGGAATTTTCGACTAAATTTAAACTTAATCTTTATATGATTTTGATACGATAAGTAAAGTATGTAATGTTGAGTCTAGAAAATTTTGGAGCGATGTTTATATATTCAATTGACCTTTGACTGCCCTCGACGATTCATGAACAATTAATTGTAAATAGATATGTGTGTATGTATATATATAAATAATAATTTGAAACATAATTTGAAGTATTATATGTTGTTGTTATTAAAAATTAATAAAATAAAAATAGGATATTATAATAATTATTATTTAAAATATATCTCTATATATAAATAATGTATATTAAAAATAAATATTAAATGATTGTAATACTCGTTTGATGATCCGATTGATATTAGAGAAGTTTAATTTGAACTTATATGATTTTAAAATAAACGGTGATCCGAAAATAAGTTTTTATAAATTTTAGGCTTATTATTATATATTCGGAAGTTGTTTGTCAAATTTTAAAAATTGTTATATTTTACTTGAGGGATGGAAGTGAATAATTAATGTAATTTTTATTTAATAATTAATGACCGAATTTTATACCATAATGACTTAAATAAATAAAGATGATTTATATAAAATTTTGGAATTTTTCCGAGAACTTTTATTCGCCACTGATTACCAACGGAGCTCGAAATACTACTTGAATCATAACTGTTGGTAGAAACTAGACTGCTATATTAATTCTAACACGTTATTATATTTTGTCATTTAATTTATCAAGTTGTTATATGATGTGTTATATATATATATATATATATATATATATATATATATATATATATATATATATATATATATTGTATACATATGCATCTGCATTTGGACAGAAAATTAAACAATCACAACCAACTTTTGCTTTATGTCTCTCTTTCTATTCGAACCATAATATTTGCCAAATATTGTACAAGTCAATAACACTGTAGTTGTAATAGTCAAATAGTGTAACAAACAAACAAAGAGACTAGGATATATGATTAGATAATATGCATTTGATAAATATATGTTAGTATTATATATGCTCCTATTTTCTTCTATAAAACAACCACCACAACTCACCTCTTCCCTTTTCTCTTGAATTACATAAAACTCATCTACAAATCATGTTTCTATTTCAGTTCAAGAATCAAACCATCATCGACCATCTTCACTAACCCCAAACCATCACCTGAATTCTTTAAACCATCGAATCACCACCTTTATACCCAAACCGGGAACCATGGCACCCTATGTTTCCCGTTTTCTTTCAAATCACAAAACATCTCATCGCCACGACCTCCTATCATGTAAACACCTTAAACACCACCACCACTGCAGCACTAACACCACCTTAAATCCTATTTAATTTTTCTGCTTCCTTACGACTACTCGAATCATGATCGATTAACCTATCAATGCGTATTGATTGTTTGCAGCCGTAAACCTCACCACCCGACACCCACTCGCCACCACCACACCACCTTCTCTTTTGATCACCTCAAACCACCCACTATCACCACCTTGACTCAACTTTAACCTTGATCATCACCCTCACCATTTATTTTTTTTCTGTCTCACGTTAGAAACCCCAAACCACCACCATGTATCATCATCATAATTGCCAATCATCATCATTAAACTATCAACTTCTTAACCCATGATGACAACCCAAACTGCAACTCCTCGGCTATAATTGTTATTCGTTTTTACTGCTGCTACTTCTATTATGTGATGCTTCAACTGCATTTATTGGTTATAACCGAAACACACAAACTTAAGCTACCCACTCATCGAAGTCTAATACTTTATTTTTTCTTGGCTTGAAAAAGGAATAAAGTGGGAAATAAAACCTTCATTCCTATTTGTAGTGTTTGCATTACTTTGAGGATCGAATTCAACACGTACGTACAAATATATATACATAGTTTAGGTTATCTTGTGGGGCAATCTAAGGAGTATTGGTAGACAAAGTGGTAACATAAATAATTAAGCATGGGCCATGAGGATTAAAGTAACAAGAAGGTAGTCAAATAAATTAAGCATGTGGGACACTCTAAACATCTTGGTCGACAAAATTGAATTAGGGGATTAGCTCGTATATTTTTTAGATAAAGATAAACAATGATAGTGATGTGCTATGATGATGTTGATTACATGATGATGATCGAATGATGATGATATGGATGTATGATGATAAGAGATGTTTATGGATGATGTTGTGTTTCTGCCATCAGGCGAGTCCCACCTCCACAAAAAGTCCATCGACCAAGTTGATTAACATATTTTTGGGCTAGTGAATTTGTTCAACAAATTAAATAGGCTATGTTTACGCTGCCATTAAGTATGGTAGTGGATTATCAATGGGCTGCTATTGGGCCATGTAAAGACTCACTTGACTTGACTTACTACTGCCATGCTACGGCTACTTCAATTGATTATTTTTTTTATGATACATTATAAAGATGGTGATGAGTTAATGATATTGATATATGATTGTATTTGATGGGTGATGAACGAGGTTGTTATATAGATGACGAGGTGATGGTTATTAGATGAGGAAGGTGATAAACGAATTTGATGATGAAGTAAAGAAGATGAAATAAGAAACATGGGTTAAATAGAATTAGGAAAGCATAATTGGAAGAATGGTTAAGAGTATTATTGGGTTAGCGGGACGTCGCGGGTTCAAACCCGGACTTGGGAATTTTTTTAAGAAATACTTCTTTGAGGTAGTTATCTAATTTAATTACTTTTATTATTATTATTATTATTATTATTCTTATCATTATTATCATTATTATTAAAATTAATATTTTTAGGATCATTATTATTATTTTATCATTATTATTATTAGTATTAACATTATTATAAATATCTTTATCATTTTAGTATTATTACTATCATTATTATTACTTTTACCATTATTATTATTATTACAACTATATTATTTTTATTATCAATATTACAATTAATATTATTATTATAAAAGTTAGTTATATTTAATAAAACTATATTTTTTTTATTATTTATTTAAAGTATATAAAGTAAATATATTTAAGTTAATAATGAAACACATGAATTACTAAAACTAACAGTTACATTAATAATAATATATAAAGTTATTCGACTTCAATTATATGTGTTAATGTATATACTTGATATAGGTTCGTGAATCCGAGACCAACCTTGCATTGTTCAGTTGTTCAATATAGTCATATGTATTTTTACTACAAAATACATTAGGTGAGTTTCATTTGCCTTTTACCCTTTTATATTTTTGGGCTGAGAATACATGCGCAACTTTTATAAATGTTTTATGAAATAGACACAAGTAATTGAAACTACATTATATGGATGAATGATCGAAGCCGAATATGCCCCTTTTTACTTGGTAACCTAAAAATTAGTAAACCAGTCTACTAATTGACACGAATCCTAAAGATAGATCTATTGGGCCTAACAAACCCCATCCGTTGTAGCGGATGCTTTAGTACTTCGATGTTGTTTTATATCATGTCCGATGGAATTCCCAGAATGATAGGGGATATTCTTATATGCATCTTGTTAATGTCGGTTACCAGGTGTTCAATCCATATGAATGATATTTTTGTCTCTATGCATGGGACGTATGTTTATGAGAAATGGAAATATGAAATCTTGTGTCTATTAAAATTATGAAATGATTATTTATGATAAACTAATGAAGTCACCAACCTTTTGGTTGACACTTGAAAGCATGTTTATTCTCAGGTATGAAAGAAATCTTCCGCTGTGCATTTGCTCATCTTAAGAGATATTACTTGGAGTCATTCATGACATATTTCAAAAGACGTTGCATTCGAGTCATTGAGTTCATCAAGATTTTTATTAAGTTAATTATAGTTAGATATATTATGAAATGGTATGCATGCCGTCAACTTTCGATGTAATGAAATATTGTCTTTTCAAAAACGATTGCAATGTTTGTAAAATGTATCATATAGAGGTCAAGTACCTCGCGATGTAATCAACTGTTGTGAGTCGTTTATAATCGATATGGACTTCGTCCGGATGGATTAGGACGGGTCTCTACAGTTGGTATCAGAGCGGTGGTCTTAGCGAATCAGGTCTTGCATTAGTGTGTCTAACTAGTAGTTGTTAGGATGCATTAATGAGTCTGGACTTCGACCGTGTCTGCATGTCAAAAGTTTTGCTTATAATTTCGTATCGAAAATTACCTACTTATCATCCTTAGGAAATTACCTGCTTATTATTCCTAGTCTTGACACATCTTACTGCGTTGATTGCATAAATAGTGTATAGACAAATCCATATCTTAGCGTATATGTTACTGTAGACTTTATCTGACACGTTTCCTTAATTTTCTCCGTAATCTACGGGATCTTCTGTACTATATTAGATATTCTATATAATTAGAATATTATCCGATAACCGAAAATTATTTCATATCGAAAATCCTCTAACTGATCATAAGAGATGAATTCTACACCTAGATTGGATTCCATTAGTTCCGGAAGCAATTTCGAGATGCGTATTGAAGTAGACTCCGAAGTCAATGAACCCGAAGTGTCTCCACCATTTAGCTATTTTTCTTTCTGGAGGAGATGGGGGTGGGTCCGAGACTTAATCACTTGATGGATAAATGAAGAAGGAGAGCCCTACCGCGAACCAAACTTACCTCCTAACATCGGAAAAAATGATGTACTCAGCGGTGAACCTATACGCAACACTGTATTTACCCTTCTTGCTAAAGTTTTCCACCTCGAAGGTCGCATTACTGCAATCTCAGAAAATATTCAACCTCTACTTCCGAATACCAATCGGAGGGGAATATTAGAAGAAGTTAGGGAACTTCGAATTGATAATCAAGATCTATCGAATCAGATGAGTGGATGGATAGAAATGATAGAGGGTAGAATAGAAACCCTGACAAGAATGGTGCGTGATCTACAAGCTATACTTACTACACCAACATCATCACCAATCTCAGCACCAACAACACTTGTAGCACCGATAGCAACAGTACCACCATCAGCAGCACTAGCAGCATAACCAGTACCAACAACAACAACATCATCACATGTCTCAACCTCGCAATCGATACCTCAAGCATAATCATCGTTCTACGAATCGTTCTACATAAACTATCTTCATCCTTCATGGCGATTATGTAATCTCTAATGTTTTAGAGATTATGTACTCTAGTTCTAGCTGTAAATTTGATGAGTTTAATATCACATTGACTCATTAAATCCATGATTACGTCTGAAGAAAATATATATGTATATATGTTTTCATAAGGATAGTATTTAAAAGTTTTATTGTACAAACTGTTAATGGTGAAAATATTTTAACGGGTAGGTAATACCCGAGGAATATTTAGATTCCACATTAATAAGTTACACTGTACATTCTTCAAATCTGATTCAACATTCATTCACTATCCTACTTACATCTACAAAGATACGAATCCGTTCACCGCAGAATAACCATTTTCATTCAATTTCATATTTGGATTTTGACCTATCAGAATCCAACAAGTGGCATAATGAAGAAAACATTGGACAAAATAAAAATTTGTTAGAAACAAACAAATTAACTATGAGAAATTTTGTTAAGAATCCACGCTAACAAAATCCTAGCTAACTGTTCCTAGCTAACTGCTAATTCCTTATTACATTTTAATTATCGCAATTTATTTTATCGCAATTTAATTCTCGCAATTTTATTTATCGTCATTTAATTTCTGTTATTTACTTTACGCACTTTATTTATCGTCATTTAATTCCTGCTATTTATTTTAAGCACTTTAAATATCGGGACACGTATACAAGGTTTTGACATATCATATCGACGCATCTATATATATTATTTGGAATAACCATAGACACTCTATATGCAGTAATGATCGAGTTCTCTATACAGGGTTGAGGTTGATTCAATAATAATATATATACTTTGAGTTGTGATCGAGTCTGAGACATGTACACGGGTCACGATACGTATTAATTAATTCGAATATTATATATTGAACTATATATGAATTATTGGACTGTCAACTGTGGACTATCGACTGTGGACTAATAACATTGGACAATTAAAATGAATTAAAATATTGATTATAACATATGAAACTAAACAATTCTTCAAGTTTGCCACTTGATTTCATCTTAAACCTCATTTGTATCTTGACGATTACAATCTGTGTTCAAACCTTTCGTAATTCTTGAAAACACCTCAATCGAGAGGATGAACCAACCGCACTTCATCTACGTAAGAAGAGATTGATGCATATAGTTATGCACTTAAAAACTCTCGGAACCTGAGTAAATGTTTAACACGTATATGTGCTAATTCCTTTAGTATTATTATTACCCAAAATAAATTGGTAATTCCTTTCAAAGTAGCAAATTTTGTCACAGCTCCAGCAAGTCAACTTTGATTTTTCGTTCGAAACAACCTTATTATAACCTTGATATATATGTGTGCTCTTTTATTGTTACCGGGAAACCTTTTATATTCCACCATATTACCAGCAGACGTACCAGCAACCTCGTTACTTCTTGACTTAAATCTCTCTGATAAATCATTATATTTATTCATTGAAGTCTTATCATGAACTCATCGACATCTTGTAACAAGAATTGCCATACCAAGTATCGGGAAATCAGCAATCAGTATTCTAAATCTCGCAGCGTTTCTACATTAAAAGTTATATATACATATAACATTTATCTCTTAGAATTATGATCTCTCATTCTGAAACTCTGAATAAATCACAAGGACTAAACTTGTACATAAAGAATCCCGATGATTCTGTTTCTGATGAAATCTTTAGCGAATACCTTGCTCCTTAATCGCTCTAAATCATCGTGAATGAATTTCTTCATCACAATTTGATTCTAAAATTCTAAGATATTATCGAATCTTTCAATATTAATATCTTCAATATTTCTGAAGATATCTTCATAAATATTCTTATCCGAAATCATCTATTTTCTCGCGTTATCAGTGTTACATCATATAGAAACAGTTAGTTTCTATATTCTGTAAACTTTCGAGCTTAAAATATGAATGTTATTGAAGTAATGTTGGGAACTGATGCATGAGTTAGTATAATATAATGACACTTGATCAACGTGATTATATTACAGTAAGTCATGCTGAGTTTCTAAATGGAACATGATGATTTACAGATCATACCGTCATCATGTGCCACGTTACACGACTCTTGTATTCTATTTAACCTCAAAAATATCAAGAAATTTTTTTTTTTTTTTGATGATTCGGTCTTTTCCGGATATTCTGGTAATTTGACAAATCAAATCGTGCTAATACGTTCTTTCTTGTTTAGAATATGATATTCATTCGAAACTCCATACTTACGAATTCTGGACCGTTACTCGCTTTACTAGAGGTCGAGAAGATAATAAAAAGGCAAAGAGCTTCAAAATATAAGAGAAAATATAAATCCCAATAACAACACAGAGGTTACAAACCGTGGATATTAATATGAATAACAATATAAAGACACGGTATAATTAAGAATAGTATCACCCAAGGTAATAGTAGAAGTAAACAGATTTTTCTGGTGGAAGATTGAAAAGAAGGATAACAGAAATGATAATTAGAAAATATCAAGGATTAGAACGGGATTAAGCATTTTCACAATCTTTTGGATGTATGAACTAAGAAAGAAAGTATAGGAATGATGCGAATAATGGAACGGAAGAGTTTAATTTATAATGGAAATATCAGACAGAATAATCGAGGCAGATCACCGTATTTAATTATAGAGATCTTAATTTCTTTATTCGCTGAAGAATCAAATCTTTTAGATTTCGAAGATTTCCTCTAAACCCCTTGAATTCCGGAAATCAGCCGTGACTGCATCTCCGGTTAAGACGAACATGCAAATATTCATTTCACTCTTTAGTGATAGCTTCACTCGTACTCTTCGAATAATCGAATTGTTTTATCCATATTACTCAATGATGATAAAACTCTACTTATCAACTCATATTCGTCATGAAAACATTTTTATTGTTATCCATGACCACCTCACTCAAATTTCGAGGCAAAATTTCTTTAACGGGAAGGTACAGTGACGACCCGGGAATTTTCGACTAAATTTAAACTTAATCTTTATATGATTTTGATACGATAAGCAAAGTATGTAATGTTGAGTCTAGAAAATTTTGGAGCGATGTTCATATATTCAATTGACCTTCGACTGCCCTCGACGATTCACGAACAATTAATTGTAAATAGATATGTGTGTATGTATATATATAAATAATAATTTGAAACATAATTTGAAGTATTATATGTTGTTGTTATTAAAAATTAATAAAATAAAAATAGAATATTATAATAATTATTATATAAAATATATCTCTATATATAAATAATGTATATTAAAAATAAATATTAAATGATTGTAATACTCGTTTGATGATTCGATTGATATTAGAGAACTTAAATTTGAACTTATATGATTTTAAAATAAACGGTGATCCGAAAATAAGTTTTATAAATTTTAGGCTTATTAATATATATTCGGAATTTGTTTGTCAAATTTTAAAAATTGTTATATTTTACTTGGGGGATGGAAGTGAATAATTAATGTAATTTTTATTTAATAATTAATGACCGAATTTTATACCATAATGACTGAAATAAATAAAGATGATTTATATAAAATTTTGAAATTTTTCCGAGAACTTTTATCCGCCACTGATTACCAACGGAGCTCGAAATACTACTCGAATCATAACTGTTGGTAGAAACTAGACTGCTATATTAATTCTAACACGTTATTATATTTTGTCATTTAATTTATCAAGTTGTTATATGATGTGTTATATATATATATATATATATATATATATATATATATATATATATATATATATATATATATATATATATATATATATATATATATATATATATATATATATATATATGCATCTGCATTTGGACAGAAAATTAAACAATCACAACCAACTTTTGCTTTATATCTCTCTTTCTATTCGACCATAATATTTGCCAAATATTGTACAAGTCAATAACACTGTAGTTGTAATAGTCAAATAGTGTAACAAACAAACAAAGAGACTAGGATATATGATTAGATAATATGCATTTGATAAATATATGTTAGTATTATATATGCTCCTATTTTCTTCTGTAAAACAACCACCACAACTCACCTCTTCCCTTTTCTCTTGAATTACATAAAACTCATCTACAAATCATGTTTCTATTTCAGTTCAAGAATCAAACCATCATCGACCACCTTCACTAACCCCAAACCATCACCTGAATTCTTTAAACCATCAAATCACCACCTTTATACCCAAACCGGGAACCATGGCACCCTATGTTTCCCGTTTTCTTTCAAATCACAAAACATCTCATCGCCACGACCTCCTATCATGTAAACACCTTAAACACCACCACCACTGCAGCACTAACACCACCTTAAATCCTATTTAATTTTTCTGCTTCCTTACGACTACTCGAATCATGATCGATGAACCCATCAACGCGTATTGATTGTTTGCAGCCGTAAACCTCACCACCCGACACCCACTCGCCACCACCACACCACCTTCTCTTTTGATCACCTCAAACCACCCACTATCACCACCTTGACTCAACTTTAACCTTGATCATCACCCTCACCATTTATTTTTTTTCTGTCTCACGTTAGAAACCCCAAACCACCACCATGTATCATCATCATAATTGCCAATCATCATCATTAAACTATCAACTTCTTAACCCAGGATGATAACCTAAACTGCAACTCCTCGGCTATAATTGTTATTCGTTTTTACTGCTGCTACTTCTCTTATTTGATGCTTCGACTGCATTTATTGGTTACAACCGAAACACACAAACTTAAGCTACCCACTCATCGAAGTCTAATACTTTATTTTTGTTCTTGGCTTGAAAAAGGAATAAAGTGGGAAAGAAAACCTTCATTCCTATTTGTAGTGTTTGCATTACTTTGAGGATCGAATTCAACACGTACATACAAATATATATATACATAGTTTAGGTTATCTTGTGGGGCAATCTAAGGAGTATTGGCAGACAAAGTGGTAACATAAATAATTAAGCATGGGCCGTGAGGATTAAAGTAACAAGAAGGTAGTCAAATAAATTAAGCATGTGGGACACTCTAAACATCTTGGTCGACAAAATTGAATTAGGGGATTAGGTCGTATATTTTTTTAGATAAAGATAAACAATGATAGTGATGTGCTATGATGATGTTGATTACATGATGATGATCGAATGATGATGATATGGATGTATGATGATAAGAGATGTTTATGGATGATGTTGTGTTTCTGCCATCAGGCGAGTCCCACCTCCACAAAAACTCCATCGACTAAGTTGATTAACATATTTTTGGGCTAGTGAATTAGTTCAACAAATTAAATAGGCTATGTTTGGGCTGCCATTAAGTATGGTAGTGGATTATCAATAGGCTGCTATTGGGCCATGTAAAGACTCACTTTACTTGACTTACTACTGCCATGCTACGGCTACTTCAATTGATTTTTTTTTTACGATACATTATATAGATGGTGATGAGTTAATGATATTGATATATGATTGTATTTGATGGGTGATGAACGAGGTTGTTATATAGATGACGAGGTGATGGTTATTAGATGAGGAAGGTGATAAACGAATTTGATGATGAAGTAAAGACGATGAAATAAGAAACATGGGTTAAATAGAATTAGGAAAGCATAATTGGAAGAATGGTTAAGAGTATTATTGGGTTAGCGGGACGTTGCGGGTTCAAACCCGGACTTGGGAATTTTTTTAAGAAATACTTCTTTGAGGTAGTTATCTAATTTAATTACTTTTATTATTATTATTCTTATCATTATTATCATTATTATTAAAATTAATATTTTTAGGATCATTATTATTATTTTATCATTATTATTATTAGTATTAACATTATTATAAATATCTTTATCATTTTAGTATTATTACTATCATTATTATTACTTTTACCATTATTATTATTACAACTATATTATTTTTATTATCAATATTACAATTAATATTATTATTATTATAAAAGTTAGTTATATTTAATAAAACTATATTTTTTTATTATTTATTTAAAGTATATAAAGTAAATATATTTAAGTTAATAATGAAACACATGAATTACTAAAACTAACAGTTACATTAATAATAATATATAAAGTTATTCGACTTCAATTATATGTGTTAATGTATATACTTGATATAGGTTCGTGAATCCGAGACCAACCTTGCATTGTTTAGTTGTTCAATATAGTCATATGTATTTTTACTACAAAATACATTAGGTGAGTTTCATTTGCCTTTTACCCTTTTATATTTTTGGGCTGAGAATACATGCGCAATTTTATAAATGTTTTACGAAATAGACACAAGTAATTGAAACTACATTATATGGATGAATGATCGAAGCCGAATATGCCCCTTTTTACTTGGTAACCTAAGAAATAGTAAACCAGTCTACTAATTGACGCGAATCCTAAAGATAGATCTATTGGGCCTAACGAACCCCATCCGTTGTAGCGGATGCTTTAGTACTTCGATGTTGTTTTATATCATGTCCGATGGATTTCCTGGAATGATTGGGGATATTCTTGTATGCATCTTGTTAATGTCGGTTACCAGGTGTTCAATCCATATGAATGATATTTTTGTCTCTATGCATGGGACGTATGTTTATGAGAAATGGAAATATGAAATCTTGTGGTCTATTAAAATTATGAAATGATTATTTATGATAAACTAATGAAGTCACCAACCTTTTGGTTGACACTTGAAAGCATGTTTATTCTCAGGTATGAAAGAAATCTTCCGCTGTGCATTTGCTCATCTTAAGAGATATTACTTGGAGTCATTCATGACATATTTCAAAAGACGTTGCATTCGAGTCATTGAGTTCATCAATATTTTTATTAAGTCAATTATAGTTAGATATATTATGAAATGGTATGCATGCCGTCAACTTTCGATGAAATGAAAGACTGTCTTTTCAAAAACGATTGCAATGTTTGTAAAATGTATCATATATAGGTCAAGTACCTCGCGATGTAATCAACTGTTGTAAATCGTTTATAATCGATATGGACTTCGTCCGGATGGATTAGGACGGGTCTCTACATTAGACGAGTGGGAAAAGGGTTCAGAAAAACATCTGAACTAGGAAAGATAAGTTTCCTAAGTCGGTACAGCGAATAGCAGGCATGAAGCAAGCACGTAATCAGGCACTACAGCAACCTAGATCGTCTACAGTAGTATATAGCATGGCAATATTAACAGTACTAAACAGAAGTAACATGCAATCGAAAGCAGATAGTAGTATGCAGTAGCGAGGATAAGCAATAGCATACAGCGAGTTCACATAGCAGTAAGAGTAAGCAGTAGCATGCAGCAGATCATATGGCAGTATAAGTAAGCAGTAACATTCGGCAGTAGTAAGCAGTAACAAGTAAACGAGCAAGTTGTAGATTAGTCCTATTAGTGAATCCTACTTGGTCTGGGCTAGACTCACTAATCCAACCTAATTCCCTACAACCAATGCTCTGATACCAAATGTGACGCCTCGTACAAAATCAACGTGTACGGATCATCAACAACAGGATCTTTACAAGGTCAAACACTATATGCTGTTTAAAAATGAGTTTTGCATTCATGAAAAAGATAACTTCAAATGTTTTACAAAAGATAACGTAACACAAAAGTCATTACAAAACCAGTAATCCAAAATAACATAAGTTATGAATGCAAAATATAAGTTCCATGATTGATACATCTCTAAGTAATGCAGCGGAAATCTAGTACAGCAGGTCCGTAACAGCAAGTCTATAACAGCAAGTTTATAACACCAAGGAAGCAAGTCTAATAGCGGAAGAAACAACGTCTAAGCACCTGAGAAATACATGCTTAAAAAGTCAACACGAATGTTGGTGAGCTATAGTTTGTCTGTAATCAGTAATGTAATGTAGGCCACGAGATTTCAGTGGTTCAACCAACGTTTCAAAAGTCATTACAAAACCAGTAATCCAAAATAACATAAGTTACGAATGCAAAATATAAGTTCCACGATTAATACATCTCTAAGTAATGCAGCGTAAATCTAGTACAGCAGGTCCGTAACAGCAAGTCTATAACAGCAAGTTTATAACACCAAGGCAGCAAGTCTAATAGTGGAAGAAACAACGTCTAAGCACCTGAGAAATACATGCTTAAAAAGTCAACACGAATGTTGGTGAGCTATAGTTTGTCTGTAATCAGTAATGTAATGTAGGCCACGAGATTTCAGTGGTTCAACCAGCATTTCAAATCAGTATTTCAAATCAGTATGATAAAGTATATGCTTATCCGTGGGCACCCGGTAATTAACTTAACGTAATATTACCCCTAAAAGTACACTTGGCGAGTACGTAAGTTTGCGAAGTATTAAACACCCGTTAAATGCTAGCGCGACTAGCCCGAGTGGGGATGTCAAACCCTATGGATCTATATCTAAGATTCCGGTTCACCGGTTCAAAAACCAATGACTAAACGTTACCGAGCTAAGGGAAAAGTTTATGCCGTTGTATAACCCACACATATATAAAGTTTAAGTACTCATGCCTAGTATGTAAAACGAAAAAATCGCATATATTCTCAGTCCTAAAATAGTTAAAGTAAAAAGGGATGCTATAACTCACAGTGATAAGAGCGGTAAAGTCGATAATGAAAGTATGCAAGTAGTAAGTCGGTCCGAAAGGTCGTCAACCTAAGTCAAAGGTTACTAGGTCAGTATGTTATCCTCATAAGTTCTAATAGTGCATAAAATAAGTTTAAGTGTCATCATCATCATCATTCATCATTGTAAAAGTTAAGTAAGGTTAACAAGTATAGAGGTCGAAACAATAGGCTAACTTTGATCAGCTGCTACGGCCTCTACGTAAATCGAAAAGATGCGTAATCAGTGGCTATGGCTCCGTATGGGAGTCCTCTAGTTGCGGAACAATTTCCAGAACCAAACTCATCTTCGTTTGACTGTGGTGACGGTTTAAGTGCGAGTAGGTCAGAAATTTCAGCACAACGTTAATAGGGTGTAGTGACTTTCGGAAGGCCATAAATCCTAAACCATAAATCGGATTAAGACGAGGTCTAAATGGAAAATCATCTACTCGAACCGAACTAACTGAAAATCAAATTTCCAGTAGCCCAGGTTGTAGTGACCCGAACTTTTCCATGTTTATATATATTAATTGAGATTGATATTTACATGATTAAATGTTTCCAACATGTTAAGCAATCAAACTTGTTAAGACTTGATTAATTGAAATATGTTTCATATAGACAATTGACCACCCAAGTTGACCGGCGATTCACGAACGTTAAAACTTGTAAAAACGACATGATGATATATATATGGATATACATATGGTTAACATGAGATTATGATAAGTAAGTATCTCCATAAGTATATTAACAATGAGTTATATACATATAAACAAGACTACTAACTTAAGGATTTCGAAACGAGACATATATGTAACGATTATCGTTGTAACGACATTTAAATGTATATATATCATATTAAGATATATTAATATATCATAATATCATGATAATATAATAATTTAACATCTCATTAGATATAATAAACAATGGGTTAACAACATTAACTGAGATCGTTAACTTAAAGGTTTCAAAACAACACTTACATGTAACGACTAACGATGACTTAACGACTCAGTTAAAATGTATATACATGTAGTGTATTTAGATGTATTAAAATACTTTTGGAAGACTTCAAGACATATATCAAAACACTCATACTTAACGAAAATGGTTACAGTTACTTTCCCATTCTTTTCTTTCATCAAGAATTCTAGTCGTATTCTTACCCGTATTATACACAGCTTCAAAACGTACTTACTATGGGTATATACCAATAGGAACTAGCATGGGATTCCACTCTTGATTATGTCATGTATGACTAATCAATTTTAACTTCTACCATGAGCTAGTCAACTAACTAGAACTCCTTTTAACCCCACTCACCACTCACCAATTACCACTCATCATTCACTCCATTTCACTTTCAATTCTCTTTCTAATTCTCTCTCAACACACACACACACTATTATGAACGTATTTTTCCAGTAGTTAATCATCATCTTCATCAAAAATCACTTCAAGAATCAAGCTATAGTCATCATAGGAAGAACACTTCAAGAACACTTCAAAAATCCCTTCAAGTTTACTAATTTACTTCCAAGCTTTCTAATCCATTCCAAGTAATCATCTAAGATCAAGAAACCTTTGTTATATACAGTAGGTTATCTTTCTTATTCAAGGTAATATTCATATTCAAACTTTGATTCAATTTCTATAACTATAAACTATCTTAATTCGAGTAAAAATCTTACTTGAACTTGTTTTTGTGTCATGATCCTACTTCAAGAACTTTCAAGCCATCCAAGATCCTTTGAAGCTAGATCATTTCTTGTCACTTCCAGTAGGTTTACCTACTAAACTTGAGGTAGTAATGATGTTCATAACATCATTCGATTCATATATATAAAACTATCTTATTCGAAGGATTAAACTCGTAATCACTAGAACATAGTTTAGTTAATTCTAAACTTGTTCGCAAACAAAAGTTAATTCTTCTAACTTGACTTTTAAAATTAACTAAACACATGTTCTATATCTATATGATATGCTAACTTAATGATTTAAAACATGGAAACACGAAAAACACCGTAAAACCGGATTTACGACGTCGTAGTAACACCGCGGGCTATTTTGGGTTAGTTAATTAAAAACTATGATAAACTTTGATTTAAAAGTTGTTATTATGAGAAAATTATTTTTATTATGAACATGAAACTATATCCAAAAATTATGGTTAAACTCAAAGTGGAAGTATGTTTTCTAAAATGGTCATCTAGACGTCGTTCTTTCGACTGAAATGACTACCTTTACAAAAACGACTTGTAACTTATTTTTCCGACTATAAACCTATACTTTTTCTTTTTATATTCATAAAATAGAGTTCAATATGAAACCATAGCAATTTGATTCACTCAAAACGGATTTAAAATGAAGAAGTTATGGGTAAAACAAGATTGGATAATTTTTCTCATTTTAGCTACGTGAAAATTGGTAACAAATCTATTCCAACCATAACTTAATCAACTTGTATTGTATATTATGTAATCTTGAGATACCATAGACACGTATACAATGTTTCGACCTATCATGTCGACACATCTATATATATTTCGGAACAACCATAGACACTCTATATGTGAATGTTGGAGTTAGCTATACAGGGTTGAGGTTGATTCCAAAATATATATAGTTTGAGTTGTGATCAATACTGAGATACGTATACACTGGGTCGTGGATTGATTCAAGATAATATTTATCGATTTATTTCTGTGCATCTAACTGTGGACAACTAGTTGTAGGTTACTAACGAGGACAGCTGACTTAATAAACTTAAAACATCAAAATATATTAAAAGTGTTGTAAATATATTTTGAACATACTTTAATATATATGTATATATTGTTATAGGTTCGTGAATCAACAGTGGCCAAGTCTTACTTCTCGACGAAGTAAAAATCTGTGAAAGTGAGTTATAGTCCCACTTTTAAAATCTAATATTTTGGGATGAGAATACATGCAGGTTTTATAAATGATTTACAAAATAGACACAAGTACGTGAAACTACATTCTAAGGTTGAATTATCGAAATCGAATATGCCCCTTTTTATTAAGTCTGGTAATCTAATAATTAGGGAACAGACACCCTAATTGACGCGAATCCTAAAGATAGATCTATTGGGCCTAACAAGCCCCATCCAAAGTACCGGATGCTTTAGTACTTCGAAATTTATATCATATCCGAAGGGTATCCCGGAATGATGGGGATATTCTTATATATGCATCTTGTTAATATCGGTTACCAGGTGTTCACCATATGAATGATTTTTATCTCTATGTATGGGATGTGTATTGAAATATGAAATCTTGTGGTCTATTGTTACGATTTGATATATATAGGTTAAACCTATAACTCACCAACATTTTTGTTGACGTTTAAAGCATGTTTATTCTCAGGTGAATATTAAGAGCTTCCGCTGTTGCATACTAAAATAAGGACAAGATTTGGAGTCCATGTTTGTATGATATTGTGTAAAAACTGCATTCAAGAAACTGATTTCGATGTAACATATTTGTATTGTAAACCATTATGTAATGGTCGTGTGTAAACAGGATATTTTAGATTATCATTATTTGATAATCTACGTAAAGCTTTTTAAACCTTTATTTATGAAATAAAGGTTATGGTTTGTTTTAAAAATGAATGCAGTCTTTGAAAAACGTCTCATATAGAGGTCAAAACCTCGCAACGAAATCAATTAATATGGAACGTTTTTAATCAATAAGAACGGGACATTTCACAGGTGGTCTGATTAGATCCCGAAAATAGTAAGCAAGGTGCTCCGGTGGGGTTCTTAGTGCTTGATGCTCATCACGGTTCTCATCCTTGATACTTGTAGCTTCAAGTGTACAACTCGTTGATGGGTTAGCATCACCTTGACCAAGATTCTACCATCAACACACAATATGTTAAGACCAAGTAAGAACACAACTCATTTAAGAGTCTTAGATGGATGATGAACCAAGGTTACATCATATCCTTAGTCTTAACACAATTACAAGTTACATTTACAACTAAAGCTACAAACTTTACCTCAATCAAACAAGTATGAACATAATCTAAGTCAAATGAAGTGATTGAACCCTAAGCTAGAGAGCTTGGATCCTTTTCACACAAGTTATAAGGTCACAAAGCTAGAAAGCTTGAACCTTTAGTGTTCTTGAAGAACTTGAAGCATAAAGCTTAGATCTTTAAGTTATATGAAGACCATAAACACAAGTTTTGATCTTTATAACAAAATAATGAGATCATAAGTTAAAAAACTTAGATCCAATAAAAGATATGAAGATTCAAGCTAGAAAGCTTGCATCTTGGTTGTTCTTGAAGATCTTGAAGCATAAAGCTTGGATCTTTAAGTTACATGAAGATTACAAACACAAGTTTGAATCTTTATAACAAAATAGCAAGATTAAAGTTAAAAAAAATATAGATCTAAAAAGTGGGTGAAGATTCAAAGCTAGAAAGCTTGAATCTTCCATGTTCTTGAAGGATTCAAATCTAAGTTTGAATCTACAAGATGTAATCAAGATCAAAGCTAAAAAGCTAGACCCGTGATGATGATGATGATGAATTTGTGAGAGAGAGAGGATGAAGAAGAAGAAAAATCAATACTTACACTTTTTAGAGAGAGAAGGACTAGAGAGAGAATTAGAGAGTGAGTGTGTGTGAATTACAAATGAAAGCAAGTGTAAAATGAATGGAATAAGGCTTGTATTTATAGGTGGATGGGGTGAGGGAGGGGGTATGTGGCCGTGGGTATGGGTGGGGGGACAAGGGAGACCAAATTTTGCTTTTTGGTTAATGGTTGTCTAAAGTTGGTGCTTATGTGAGGATCTCATGCAACATTAAGGATAATACTTGACATAAATGCTAGTATGTTCCCTCTAATAAATGGGCATTTGTCTTACATATTAATGGTGTAGTGACCCGAACTTTTCCATGTTTATATATATTAAATGAAATTGATATTTACATGATTAAGTGTTTCTAACATGTTAAGCAATCAAACTTGTTAAGACTTGATTAATTGAAATAGGTTTTATATAGACAATTGACCACCCAAGTTGACCGGCGATTCTCGAACGTTAAAACTTGTGAAAACTATATGATGACATACATATGGATATATATATAGTTATCATGATATTATGATAAGTATGTACCTCATTAAGTATTTTAACAATGAGTTATATACATAAAAATGAGACTATTGAATTAAGAAACTTGAAAACGGTATATATAACGATTATCGTTATAACAACGTCTTACTAATTACATATGAATCATTTTAAGATATTGATACACTATATATAAACATGTTAAATGATAATTAAACATATCATTAAGTATAATAACAATGAACTACATATGTAAAAACATGACTACTAACTTAAGGATTTCGAAACGAGACATATATGTAACGATTATCGTTGTAACGACATTTAACTGTATATATATCATATTAAGATATATTAATACATAATTATATTATGATAATGTAATAATTTAACATCTCATTAGATATAATAAACAATATGCTAACAACATTTAACAAGATCGTTAACTTAAAGGTTTCAAAACAACATTTACATGTAACGACTAACGATGACTTAACGACTCAGTTAAAATGTATATACATGTAGTGTTTTAATATGTATTCATACACTTTTGAAAGACTTCAAGACACTTATCAAAATACTTCTACTTAACAAAAATGCTTACAATTACATCCTCGGTCAGTTTCATCAACAATTCTACTCGTATGCACTCGTATTCGTACTCGTACAATACACAGTTTTTAGATGTATGTACTATTGGTATATACACTACAATGATCAACTCTTAGCAGCCCATGTGAGTCACCTAACACATTTGGGAACTATCATTTGGCAACTAGCATGAAATATCTCATAAAATTACAAAAATATTAGTAATCATTCATGACTTATTTACATGTAAACAAAATTACACATCCTTTATATCTAATCCATATACCAACGATCAAAAACACCTACAAACACTTTCATTCTTCAATTTTTTTTCATCTAATTTATCTCTCTCAAGTTCTATCTTCAAGTTCTAAGTGTTCTTCATAAATTCTATAAGTTCTAGTTTCATAAAATCAAGAATACTTCCAAGTTTGCTAGCTTACTTCCAATCTTGTAAAGTGATCATCCAACCTCAAGAAATCTTTCTTATTTACAGTAAGATATCTTTCTAATACAAGGTAATACTCATATTCAAACTTTGATTCAATTTCTATAACTATAACAATCTTATTTCAAGTGGAAATCTTACTTGAACTTGTTTTCGTGTCATGATTCTGCTTCAAGAACTTTCAAGCCATCCAAGGATCCTTTGAAGCTAGATCTATTTTTCTAATTTCTAGTAGGTTTATCCACAAAACCTGAGGTAGTAATGATGTTCATAACATCATTCGATTCATATATATAAAACTACCTTATTCGAAGGTTTAAACTTGAAATCACTAGAACATAGTTTAGTTAATTCTAAACTTGTACGCAAACAAAAGTTAATCCTTCTAACTTGACTTTTAAAATCAACTCAACACATGTTCTATATCTATATGATATGCTAACTTAATGATTTAAAACCTGAAAACACGAAAAACACTTAAAACCGGATTTACGCAGTCGTAGTAACACCGCGGGCTGTTTTGGGTTAGTTAATTAAAAACTATGATAAACTTTGATTTAAAAGTTGTTCTTCTGGGAAAATGATTTTTCTTATGAACATGAAACTATATCCAAAAATCATGGTTAAACTCAAAGTGGAAGTATGTTTTCCAAAATGGTCATCTAGACGTCGTTCTTTCGACTGAAATGACTACCTTTACAAAAACGACTTGTAACCTGTAATTCTGACTATAAACTTATACTTTTTCTGTTTAGATTCATAAACTTAAGTTCAATATAAAACCATAGCAACTTGATTCACTCAAAACGGATTTAAAACGAAGAAGTTATGGGTAAAACAAGATTGGATATTTTTGCTTGTTGTAACTACGTGAAAATTGGTAACAAATCTATATTAATCATATCCTAGCTAACTTATATTGTATTATACATGTATTCTAATATATTATATAATCTTGGGATACCATAGACACGTATGCAAATGTTTTGACATATCATATCGACCCATGTATATATATATTATTTGGAACAAACATAGACACTCTATATGCAGTAATGTTGGAGTTAGCTATACAGGGTTGAGGTTGATTCCAAAAATATATATACTTTGAGTTGTGATCTAGCCTGATACGTGTATACACTGGGTCGTGGATTAATTCAAGATAATATATATCAATTTATTTCTGTACATCTAACTTTGGACAACTAGTTGTAGGTTACTAATGAGGACAGCTGACTTAATAAACTTAAAACATCAAAATGTATTAAAAGTGTTGTAAATATATTTTGAACATACTTTGATATATATGTACATATTTGTTATAGGTTTGTGAATCGACCAGTGGCCAAGTCTTACTTCCCGACGAAGTAAAAATCTGTGAAAGTGAGTTATAGTCCCACTTTTAAAATATAATATTTTAGGATGAGAATACATGCAGTTTTATAAATGTTTTACGAAATAGACACAAGTAAATGAAACTACATTATATGGGTGAATGATCGAAGCCGAATATGCCCCTTTTGCTTGGTAACCTAAGAATTAGTAAATCGATCTACTAATTGACGTGAATCCTAAAGATATATCTATTGGGCCTAACGAACCACATCCAAAGTACCGGATACTTTAGTACTTCGAGTTGTTTTATCATGTCTGAAGGATTTCCCGGAATGATAGGTGATATTCTTATATGCATCTTGTTAATGTCGGTTACCAGGTGTTCACCATATGAATGATTTTTATGGATGTATATTGAAATATGAAATCTTGTGGTCTATTATTATGATTTGATAATATATAGGTTAAACCTATAACTCACCAACATTTTTGTTGACGTTTTAAGCATGTTTATTCTCAGGTGATTATTAAGAGCTTCCGCTGTTGCATACTAAAATAAGGACAAGATTTGGAGTCAGCATGCTTGTATTATATTGTTTAAAACTGCATTCGAAATTTACTTTATTGTAACATATTAAAATTGTAAACCAATATGTATTGGTAGTGTGTAAGTGTGATATTTTTAGATTATCATTTCTGATAATTTAGGTGGTGTCCTTTTAACCTTGTCGATAAAATAAAGGTTATGGTTTGTTTTAAAAACGAATGCAGTCTTTGAAAAACTTCTCATATAGAGGTCAAAACCTCGCAACGAAATCAATTAATATGGAACGTTTATAATCAATATGAACGGGACATTTCAAATGGGTCACTAGCTAATAATAATTGTGCTAATTAAATAGTCCACTAACTAGTGCAGGGTGGGCTAAGGCTCAATAAGGTAGAAAGTCCAACAAGACTAACTAGTAAGCATAAGTAAATTACTATGCGTAATTAAGCATCCATAAACCCAAGTAATTATTATTATAAAATAATAATTAAGATTTTGTAGTCATAATATTCCGATTACGACAAAAGTTAAACGTGTACGCAGTACGCAGTTTGTTCGTAACGTCAAGTGACACTAACGGTCATAAAGGTTTCCGGTGATCAAGTTAAGTATCCTACGTACTTAAAGGCACGTTTTAACACATAAATGAAAGTAAACCACGTGTATTAAGATTTCAGAGTATAAGATAGCACGGTACGCACAAATATGCAGTTTCGCAAAAACACAAGGCACAAAAGCAAGTCGAAAAAGTCGGATCGTTACAGCGTGTCACCTTCAAAACGAGTTTTCAAATGAGTTTAAGCTAAGGAAACTATGGATTATAGCTATGGAGGTTATGGGTAATGTTCGTGGGTATTGTTTGCACGTCAAACCTAGTGTTTATCATCTCTGTTGCGTCTACGTACTTTCCTGCAATATTGAATCACAATATTTATATGTGAGCATTCATATCTTATCTTTTATATATTAATAGTGTATCCATGTCTAGTGCTTGAGTACATATATTTATGCATGCTTGTATGCTAAATCTTGTCGTTAGATAGTTTATGATGAATCACGAATTTAATACATATACTACTGATAAAAAGTATATGATATATGCATGTTATTGGAAAGCTGGCGAATAATCAATAACTTTTCATTTAGAAATCGCGTAATTTCGATGAACGAATTAAAAGATATGGTCAACTGAATTATGATTAACGTTAATTGAAATTGCTTTTGAATCCGCAATTAATATTTAAACAACTTGTTTATAAGATTGATAAATTGAATTTTTAAATATTACCAGCAGAGTAAATGAATTCTTATAAAAGACACGTCTCGTTTTGTTGAACAATTGTCAAAATTGACTTTTTGAAATGACTTTTGATAACTTTTGTATGTCGATCTCGAGCATTAGGATTGTGATACACTATGACCTGACCTAGCTTGATAGACATTTATTGACCAACATATGTTCTCTAGATTGAGATCTACGATTATTTGGTATTCCAAGTTTCGGTCACATTTCGGTGAACGACTTTATGTGCTACTAAGGTGAGTTTCATTTGCTCTCTTTTTAAATGCTTTTGCAATCTATATTTTTGGGCTGAGAATACATGCACTTTATTTTAAACGCAATGGATACAAGTACATACTTAATTCTACACTGAGTTTGAACCGAAAATCCCTTATCTTTGGTAACTAGTAGCTGCCGGTTATAAGAACCGGTGGGCGCGAATAGTTGTATATGGACCCATAGGGCTTGACATCCCCGTCCGTTCCAGGTATAGAGACCCTAGCCTGAACTATAAAACGGACGTATGCTATTTGAGTTTAGTACACGTTGGTTTGCGTGTATTGTACATGTTGGTTGCATGTATGTTAAAACAGGGGTACTTATTATATATACGTTAAGTTTAGTTACCAGGGTGCTCAATTTCGTAGAAACTTTGGATAAACGTTTCTGGATGAAACAACTGAAATTTTGTGATCCACCTTTATATACAGATTATGCGCAACATTAAAACTATGAACTCACCAACCTTTGTGTTGACACTTTTAAGCATGTTTATTCTCAGGTTCCTAGAAGTCTTCCGCTGTTTGCTTATACGTTATACAAGCTATGTGCATGGAGTCATACATGCTTTATTCGAGAAAACTTTGCATTCACAAAATCATCACCATGTATCTTATTTTAACTACATTGACAACGGATGTATTATTGTAAACTATTATTTATGGTGATTGTCTATATGTAGAAATCATCAGATGTCGAAAACCTTGGATTCAAGTATTCATTTATGGTGTGTCTTTTCAAAAGAATGCAATGTTTACAAAACGTATCATATGGAGGTCAAATACCTCGCAAAGAAATCGATGAATGATGTATTCGTCCATATGGATTTGGACGGATCATCACACATTATAAAGCTTGCACTACGTTTGTATTCAAAACGTATATAGAACTCCCGAAGACTTTCAGGAAAAGTGGCAAAGTTGTCATTTATAAGACTAAATATGCCAAGAGACTCAAACATTCGTTATTCTCGACAATGTGTGTGGCGATTTGGAAGTAACATTGGACAACTTCTAGATGCGATTGTTGCACTACGAATGTAAGCATGGAGTTTCGGAACACTTAGGGTAAACATCCACATCCAAACAACTCCAACAAAGAAAGGTATGAAAATGAAAACTTTATGAAGATCTCTTCCTTCACTTCGAGATCGAACATGTATGCTATTATTCGATTTACGGCTCATTCAAATAGATGTAGATGAAAATTTCCGGCTTGCAAGTGACTTACTTTTTTTGCCGTTCTTTCCGTCTTAAGTCGTCCTCTTTTGTTTATAAACTAAGAGTAAAACGTTCGTGAATAAGGTAGTTAAGAAAAAGTAATTAGTCAAGGTTGAGAGGAGACTATAAATGATGGAAAGAATTAGCCTCATCCGAAAAAGGAGAGATCACCACAAAATCGCTCGACCTAGAGTTAATAATGTTGTTGTAGCTCTCGACGTCACCACAAATACATAAACATCCAAAAGGCCCGAATTTGCCTAATTGAGCGACGTGTGCTTTGCACGAAATAGTGAGTTAATACTCCATAAATAGTGAGTTTGAATGAACTTATCCGTTGTGATCGTGACTAATTATATATTATATGACCAAAAGATTCGTTCTTATTTAAAATACTTACATAGTTACATATGGTAAAAGAATTCTTGAAGACTATGCTTAGTCAAATATATACAAACTCAAGAAGTATTAATCCTACACATACTAAAAGTGTTGATGTTTTAAGCCGTTTCAACCTCATGACTCTCATCTGCATTTCCGAAACCACACAAACAACAAAGTTTCACAACTGCTCCTCAAACAATGTTACGTTTGTCAACTTTACAGGAGTAAAAACTGTAAAATTATTATTTTACTAAAAAACCTTAAACAAACTTCACCCAAATTTTTAACAGTCCATACCTTCCCGCTCGCCACACGTTAAATTTTTCCGACACCACCGTTCAACTCGAAATAATTTTACGAACACAATGCAACTAACTATACGCGTAACGGACGCTTTTAAAAAACTGCTAAATATTTCGGGCTATCTTTAATACATATACACATACATATACATGTATAATAAACAACCCAAATTACTCGATTTTTCTGGCTTTAGAAACGCGCATGCCATTAGTATTTATGTACTAACCACGTGTATCTAAACACACTCGTCACAATGCGTTTTTAATTTTATAAATACAAAACACTACATAAAATATGAATATTCAATCCGGAAGGCTACGTCGCATCGCGCGGGGTGATCCGGATCTAGCTGAAAATAAAAAAAAAGGCACCACAGTTTGAAAGAGCCTTTAATATATGAATGCCTACCAATACAAAATCTTTCCCAAGGGGAGAAAACTACAGGGAAAGGATACAAACTTTTACTCCATCACCGACCGCTAACTCTGGTATATTTTGTAAAAACTAAGACCCTAAAATAGATATATATCATAGTCTAAAATCTCATAATGCAATGTTGCTACCTGGATATAATAAACTAAACTTGATAAATTTACCCGCTACAGATTCAAAGTGCCATTTACTTAAAAAGTGACGATAGTGGCAACACTTGTTTCCTTGTTTTCTTTTTGTTTCCATTTTGTGCATTGATCGTTGACTGATCTACTCGAACTTCTGTATCTACATCGAGTCCTTCTGTAGATTGTTGACTTTCTAATTGAGAAGGTAGAATTTCAGTTTCTGTTATGGTTTCCATTGTGCTTATAAGTTCCTGCATTGGTGATCGAAACACACTCGCCTCTTTTGTTTTCTCCATATCGCAATCCTGCAAGTTATAGTAATGTTTAGCATTAACGCCTCATTTAAAAAATACCAACAAAACAAAAGATTCTATCTTTCTATGTAGACAAACAAATTTCTTTTGGCAACATTCAAACATCAACTCGATGTTTTACGGAGTAACTTTTAAGAAGTGGATTGACTGAACGTAAATAAACATATCAAGAAAATTGTGGTAACTCACTTTCCGATAAGTCCTCATATTCTAACTACTTAGTTTTAGTAATTTATTAGAGCTATAATAATAGCAGTAGCATGACGCAACAAAGATCCTTAAATTTGTTCATCTAAGAATATACGATATGTCATATTACGCTTTTTTACCACATTATGAACTGAATTAAACATTTCAATCTTTACGTGTATAGGTGGCAATTTCACCCGATTTACTTGTATTTGACTTCGTTTAATTTTCAACATCAAACGAGTGAAGAAAACAAAGGTTAGCTAAAAAACGAATCATACAGATAAATAAACACCCAAAGTGCATTATATTGCACAAAACCTTCACAATATTTTAGATCGTCCAATTCGTCTTAAAAAATATCTATTTTGTAATCATATTCGAAATAGATATTTGTAAAAAGTTCCAAAATTTTGGACAAAGCGAGGCACCTATAGTGAATTTAACAACTAATATGGTGAATTTTAAAGCTTAAAACGTACCTCGATCTTCGGACAGGAAGAATTACCAAGCGATTCAATATCGTGCACAAAACCTTCGGACAGATAACTTGACTTTTTATTCAATTTTTGCTTATTGGGACTATGCACATTGTGTTGTAACTTAAAATCAGATATAGGTGTAGAATCAGATGGCATTAAAGGTAAGGTTTCAGTAACAAAAGGTGGTGCCGGGAGGTTATCTTCTATCTTCTTCTGAGTATCTATAATTTGCTTGTTAATGTTGCTTGAGAAATGTAGTTTTTGTTTCTTGTTGTTATGCGAATTAGGTTGTAGTAATTGTAAATCGGATGGCATAACATGTGTGCTTTTTGGGTTGTTGTTGTTGCTATCTTTATGATCGGTAACACAGCCCATTGTGTTGAGGATGATCTTTCCTAGGGTAAATCGAGTCTCTGAAACCTCCCCTTTTTTAAGTAACTCGTAGTTTATGTCAAAAGAACTTCTTCCTTCATCGTAAGTTTCCAATTCACGGGTAAGAACACGAAAAAGTTGTTCAGCACCGCTGGCAACTTTCTTGGGTATAAATACCTGAAAAAAGGAATAAAATACATAACTTGCATTTGAAGTAATCGTACACTTCAACCTGGAGTGTAATGTCAGATAAAAGTTGAACATGAACTATTCTAAATAATACCAAACAAAAAAAAGAGATGATTGGATTGGCATTTGACACTAAAATTAAAGGTAAAAAACAATGGTAAGTAACTAATGATTATATAAATTTAGGAATATAGATAAGCGTTGCTTAGTTTGGAAGCTAAGCTGTGTTAATATTAATGAGCTTGGCCCTAATAAAACTTGATACTACGACTAATTAGTTCTATAAGACACAGAGGCAGTTAACTATGATTTTCTAACGGTCAAATGAATTCAGCTAAACGATCTAATAAAGGAAAGGTCAAGTATGTGCAAACTCATATCCAATGTAATCAAATAAATTAAACCTTCTATACTAATTTAGTTAAAATTAATTTTCTTTATTATTATAATAATATAGTGATGCATACCCGTATGAACCAGGTGGGCCTAATTGGGCTACGCACGTTGGGCTTTCAGCTATTGGGATTCAAAAGTATCTTGGGCTGATGGGAATTGAATGGGCTTTAGGTAACAGCTGTAACTTGTCCAGGAAGCAGAAGAAGTTCTAGAAGATTTTTTCTAATTCATTTATATTTGTTTCCTTAATAAACTCTTTTATTGCCAGTATTTATATCCCTATGTGTAGGGTTTTGTTTTTCAGTTTTTGATCAGTACTGAATAAAGAGAACAGGCTGTAGCCTTTGTGTCGTGTGAGATTCACGAGTTATCATCTATATATTGTATCGTTTTTTGTTTGGCCACGATTCTCGCATTATATAGTTTTTTTATCACACTTACCATTTATGTATTAAAAAAAACAAAACAAAATACCCGTTTTGACATTTTATCCAACACAACCATTTCGTCTTAGGGAAAGATATATAATATATTCGAGAAAATGTTACATTTCCATTAATTATGTGCAAGTAAACATGTGCAAGAGTCCTGACCCGACCTGTTTGGACCCATTTATAATTCTGACCCATTCCAACCCGTTACCCAACCGCTTGCCAGGTATATGAAAGACTAAGAAATAATAAATAGTTCAAACTAATCACTTACCAAGCCCGAGCATGGAAGACCAAGGAATTCTGAAATTGTTTTATGCAGACGATCTTTATCCACAAATATATCAATAAAATCTAACACCAGCATTGCTAATTCATGTACTTTTTCGGCAACCTCCTCATTAGAAATGAACTTATATTGATCTGAAGTTTCAGGCTCAAAACCGACTAGTCCTCCACCATGTTTTCTTGCATAGTTGAGCCCATCATTCCAATTTTGATGATATAGAACAGAACCAAAAGTCAAAACTACAAAAGGATGTTGGGATTTATATACTAGTGCCTGATGGAAAGCCAAAACTCCGATCCTGTTATAAAACACGAATACTTAGTAATGATTTGGATTAGATAATAACTTACTATAATGAGAATATATGGAAGAATATACAGTTTGACTAACAATGAATAATGATTGAGACTAGATTACCATAAGGTACACGCAGATGGATGACCACAACTAACAAGCTTATCCATATGGGAGAATAACTTCTGAAATTACAAAGTAACCACAACTTTTTTTTATTAGTTTTAGTAGAAAGATAATAATCATTATAACAAAACATAGATGCAATGTCACAAACAAAAATATATACATAAGGCTAACAAGCATACCATCAACATCATGTTACATTCTCCAGAACCACGGTTCTGTCTAGAAATGTATGCAGCCTACAATCCAACATTTCAGAACTTTTCTTAGCTTAACTATATCCTATTATAACATAAAAATAGGGCAAATTCCATTAAAAGGTAACCTTTTTGCATCGATTTCCTATTTTAGGTAACCAATATTTATTTTTGACGTTTAAAGAATTGTTTTATTAAATGTTAATTAAAAATAGGAGTATCGTTATTTTTAAGTTAGAACTCCGTCAAAAAATTAACGATATTCCATTTTTTTAATTAAATCATATGCAAACCATTATTGGCACTTACCTGAGGATAATATGGAAGACCTCGTGAATGAATGATGATTCTTACAAACTGGATATTTACTTAATTTCGTTATGTTTGTAATACGATCGTACAAGATTAACGGCACACGTCTGTGCCAATTATCAGACTTGCATATGTTCATTATGTTCGTTATCCTCTGGTAGGTGTCAATAATCAGACTTTCATATGATTTACTCAACTAAATGGAGTATCGTTAATTTTTTTGACGAAGTTCTAACTTAAACAAGTAACGATACTCCTCTTTTTGGTTAACATTTGATAAAACAATCATTGAACGTCAAAATAAACATAAGTTACCTAAGATAGGAAATCGAAGCAAAAATGTTACCTTTTAATGAAATTTGCCCATAAAAATATATGAACATTTTCAAGAATTACCTGAAAAGGTAGCAAAATCTCGAGAATATTAAATCTGTGAAGTAGACCGAGTGAAGACTCTGCAGCCCCGTATGACAGCATATAGTCCATCTCCATCATTAACCTGACCTGCATATACAATCTTACAAGTTTATAAGAAACACATACAATTAGACATATTTATTGCAAGCACACATTACAACATTAGTTGTCGTTATGAATCTGTACTTGTACTGCAAATTTTGAAACGTACCGTGCTTAGATTCAAAAGAGATGAAGCCTGTTTATGAATTGCGGTCTCAACATCCTTTGATAAGGATAGGCCAAGACGAGCAGCAATTCGTATTCCCCGAAGAATTCTTGCTGGATTAAAGAACACAATCAAAATCTATAGTTGGCTCGTGAAGATAAGTGATATTTAATTATTTAAATTTTAAATAGTTGTTGAAATGGTGATGACTAAGTCAACTAACCACAGTCTTCAGTAAAAGACATATGGGCAGGTACCAGTGTTCGTAGCTGAAACCGCATCAAAACAGAATAACAAACTTAAATTAAGCTTTCTTTAAAAAAAAAAATAGGATCCAATTGAGAAATGCAGACAATTATGTCTAACCTTTAGGTCCAATAAATCTTTCATTCCATTGTTGTAATCATAGATCTTATAACTAAGAGGATCAAAGAACAAGCTGCTTCCACAAATCACAAAAAAAAATCAAGAACAATAGATATAAAACTGGAATTAAGAGATGAATAACATAAAAACTCTTCATCATAACCAGAAACAATAAATACCTATTAACAGTAAAGTCACGATGCATGGAATTTTTCCATAGATTAAGGTCTGATTTGTCACATCCTCTAGGCATTCGGGAGACAAGAAACTTTTCTTTAGCTTCTGAATTTTTTGCTAAAGTCTTAAAACTTGATACCTGATATAGTGTATAGCTCGAAATGGATAAATTTTAACTAAGATGATGTATTGGATCACAAATATGATAAAGAAAGTTTAAACAAACTGCATACCTCAAAAACTGTTCCCTTTAAACGCACCATACATATAGGAAATCTTTGTCCAACGATAGAACATCGATGAAAATGTTTCTTAATCTACAAAAACAGAACACTCTAGGGATCAGGATATACATTATCATGATATAATAGTCAGGTAAAATAGCACAAAAAATGAAGAAACTTCAAAGGATAAAAAACCTGTCTGAGATCAGCTGTGGTGATAACATCAAAATCTTTTGGTGTTCTATATAAAAGTAAATCTCTCACACAACCACCAACTAAGTAGGCTTCATATCCTGTTATTAAGTTCGTGAGAATTCATCAATCAAACATTAATAATTGAGGTACCAGATTGTAATATGTTTGAGGTTTAATATCAAAAATCTTAACCATATTAACTAAATGTGATAAGAACAAAAATCACCATTGCTTCGAAGAATCTTTAGAAGAGTATAGAGAGATGAAGGAACCATCATCCCAGTTATCCCCAATGATCTGGAATTCATCTTTTTCCATTTCGATGTATTGATTTCACCTGTCATTTATCATTGAGTACCAATAATTCATGAACTAATATTTACCAATACAAAACTATTGCAAGGCTAGTTATGTATATTTTCTATGATGATAAATGTACAAAGCTTGAGAATATATGTAAGTTGCATAACCCTAAAGTTGCATACTAAAATCGGGTCGAGGCCTTTACATTCAATTGGGAGTCCCCTGAAGTCCCATATCAAGAGTCCCTTGAATGTAGCGAATGATCCATTTGAGAGCCGAGAAATGGGGTTCCTAGGATCATGCATAAACAACATAAGAGATGGTGGGCCCGTAAATGTGAGAAACTGTACGCAGTGGCGGATTCATGATCATAATTTAATGGGGTACTAAAAATGTTTTCAAAATTGATTATATTTGAAAGGTACTTTAATGGTTGTTTACCTTAAAAAGCTATAAATCCTAAAATTATATGGCTCCTATAGTTAAAGTTAGAGGTGTCATATACAATTTGAAGCATACTTCGTAAAAAAAATTCCAAACTAGTAGTGTCACGAGACCCCATCCCCCATCTCTTAAAGCATAGAATCTCCCTTGACTGTACATCACCAGCTAAGCTGCGATATAAAGTGAGCTTAGATAGAACCTTGAACTCGGGCATAGAGTCGATGTCAACTAGTTTTTGGCAAGGGTTACACTGTAACATGTGTGCACGCTCAAGAATCTCAGTAG
Source organism: Rutidosis leptorrhynchoides (assembly GCF_046630445.1). Taxonomy (NCBI): domain Eukaryota; kingdom Viridiplantae; phylum Streptophyta; class Magnoliopsida; order Asterales; family Asteraceae; genus Rutidosis; species Rutidosis leptorrhynchoides. The sequence continues at coordinate 148,066,981 of NC_092340.1, read as the reverse complement.
CATACTTCTTCTGGAAGAGAAGCTTCCGAAAAAGTGCGGGTGACGGAAATTCCTAAGAAATAGTTCAACGGGCCTAAACCAGTATAGAATTAAAATTAAATTTAATAACCCATTGAAGTAGTAAAATGGATAAGGTTGTAAGAATAATATCATCAACGTATAGCAATAAGTAAAAAGTATGCGCTTTGATATATAAATAAGGAAGAATCACGACTATGCTGGAAACCCACTCGCGTAGCATAACTTGCAAAATGCCTGTTTTAGGCCATAAAGTGACTTTCGTAGAAGACAAACAAATCTTCGTGCCCTGGATCTCGAAAACCGAGTTGATGCATATAAATGGTCTCGACAAAATTGTCATTAAGAAAAGCATTCTTGACATTGAGCTGGTGAACAAACCAATGTCGAGTAAGAGCAAGGCTAAGGATCGTACGAATGGTGACCGTCTGACCGGCTATACAACCAAATTAATGGCCTCATCACAGTCAAATCCAATCTGTTGGTTGCGGCTGTTCGCAACCAGTAGCGCTTTGTAGCGGCAAAGGGAACCATGTGCATGTGCATGTGCATTGTACTTTTTACAGAAGAGCCACATGAAACGAACTATGTTCGTGTCTGATGGGCGAGTCACAAGTGTCCAAATATAACTTTTTTATTAAAGCGTTATATTAATCCCTTTTGCCAATTTGGATCACAAAGGTTAGAGTAGGATTTGGGAATGGGAGATATATTTATGACATAGAGGTTTAGACGTTGAACATGTTTGTTTGTACCAAGGCGAGACCGAGTGACCATGGGATGAGTTGATGTGCATTTTTTTTTTTTTTTTGTTGAGTGGAGTAGTGGGTTGGGCTTGTTGATTTTAGGCCACTTGTGTAGTGGGCTGAGTTGAAGCCGTGGTGGAATTGGTGTAATTATGAAGTTAGGACGGGAAAAGGTGTAAGGTATGAACCGGTCATGGGTGATGAGGTAGATGAGTGGGCTAGTTCAAAGAGTATGCTGGGCCGCGGTGGTGGGTTGTTGATAAGCATGGTCGAATGTGCGGTTACAGGTATAGTCTTTCGGGCTCTGTCATACGAGTCAACTTGGTAAACACGTGAGACTTCTATTTTCTGTTTCGAATTCTAACATTAACTCACGTTTTGATATTATTCAATCAGAGGTGTGGACTTCGCCTCTCTTGAGTATTAGTGGAATGAAATATTATATTATTTCCTTAGATCATTTCCCACATTAACTTTGGGTTATTCATTAAATTTGTTCATTTTCGTCATTTGTTAAAACACAATTTAATCATGAAATGAAAGCTTTTAAATGTGATTAGTGGGTAAATTTGACAACAAAGCGAATCTCCTACTCTTTCAAACAAATGACATTCATATACGTTTCTCGTGTCCTCAAACCTGCCAACAAAATGAAAAATCTGCACGCATGATGCAGACCATGAACAACCTAATTCGCACACTCCTTTTTCTAGCACACTTACCACCTCAATTATGGGTTGAGGCTCTTCACATGGTCAATCTTCTGAATATAATTCCTTATTTCGCTATCAATAACGACATTCCTCACTTTCGCCTCTACAACTCCAAGCCCAACTAAGATTTTTTACGCGTTTTCGTTTGTCTTTGATACCCTCACCTTAAGACCGCAAATAAACTCGCTCCTCATTCCACACCTTATATTCTTGTAATTTCATTGGATATCTATCATACCCCCGAGGCTACCGTTGTCTTGATCTTGCCACTGACAAGATTATTATCTCTCACCATGTACCATTTGACGAAAACAGATTTTTGTATGGTTCCATGACTCTTACCCATAATATTATAAAATGACTAGAAAATAAACGACTAATAACATTATTGCTGGGATGACTAGGCGTTGATGCTATGTGGTGTGTAAGGTGAGGAGAACTTAATGAATCGACCTCGGACAGGTTTTGTTACCAGATATAAATTCCACGTGATGTCACATCAGATAAGGAATTGACGAGTTAGTTAGTCTTTCAAGAAAAAACCAAATTCGTCAAATTCTATCGAGACTTTGTTATCACGAGTAAACTGACGGACATATATAAGATGTTTTACAATATTTGGTGCAAGGACATTGTGAAGATGTAATGGGCGATGGATAGTTGGCAAAACACTATGACCACTGTTAGTGATGGAAGTAAGTGTCCCACCACCAACAAGCTACAAACGGATAAATACAAAAAATAAAACTCTACTAAGATCATTTGCAGATGAGAGGATATTCCATCTCGTATCTTCAAAGGTAACAGGTAGTTTGGCTACTGTAGGCCTGTTGAGTACTGACATAGGCATGTGGGCTAATGATTGAATAATGCCTTACAACACTTGAAAAGCTGGTGGCATGACTAGTTTGCTCCATTATGTTGGGCCAAGAATGATCTGAGTTATGAATTCTTTGGGTATTTGGTTGATTTAATAATCAAAATTGGCCAATTAAAGCTTGTTGGTATTGAATTATTTTTAAAAAGTGGGCTTGGGAGTTACCATTCGACATATATGTGTGCATGCTTCCTATAGGGTTGGAGAACATATTTCTTCCGTTTGTTGGTTTTGGCCATTGAATATTGTTGCTGGTAGTGACGTACCAAAATAAATATATAGTTGCTTGTTTGGAAGGTGATAAATGTACAAAGCAGGGGTATAAGGCTAATTTCATATGTTTTCTATGATAATAAATATACAAAGCATGATAATATATATAAGTTGCATAACCCTAAGCTTGCATACTGAATCGGGCCGATGCCTTTAGATTCAATTGGGAAGCATGAAGTAACAATGGACTCATAAAATATCGTCTAACCTAGCAGTATAACAACAAGCTTAGACCATCTTTATCCCTGAAGGGGCGTGTTGGCGTGTTGCTGGGAGGGGGTGGGGTGCTTGATGAGCGTGCTAGTAAACTGGTAGATAATGGGGTGGAGTGTTAAGTGGCGTGTTGGGTGATGTGTTAAAATCTGATTGGAAGTTGGGTGAAATAGTGGATAAAAAATAATTAAAAATAAAAAACTGACCAATAAAAAAAAAAGGAAAATTGTGGCACGCTGCTTGCTTCTACGTGCAAGTTTGACGCAAGCCAGAAGCACACAAACAAACACGCTAGGGCTTTTAGGCGTGTTAGGCAAGCACGGGTGCAACACGCTTGCGTTAAACTCGGTCTTATAGAAACTATTTTTCTTTGCGCTTTCAGTTACCATAAAAAGCTTTAATTTAGCTTCAAATATCCTTTTCAACCTGAATTTTATCAACTAAACTACATTCTAAGAGATCCCTACAAACAGCACAAATTGCTACACGATTTTGAGTAAAAAAGTATTAATTTCAACATACCTAGATTAGAAACCGAATCTTTGTCACTACGAAATTGAGGTTTATTTCCAAATTCAACGAATTTACAATAAAAGCACTGCAATTAAAATGTATACATCAGTTGCTCACCATGTGTTCGATGAAATGCCACAATAAAAAACATAAGATAATTTAGAATACGGAAAGAACCTGAGATGAGAGAAGAGGTTTGAAGCGAGAAAGAAAGGAATTGCGTTTAACGGATATCGCTGCCATGAAACGTCAAGGTGCGGCTAGTTGCCACGGCGACATATGACTCCGGTGGTCATTGATGTGGATAGTTGGCGCGGTTTGTATGTTTGAGACTTTGAGGGTTCGAGTCAAAATTATTATACCTAGTTTCTTTTGGTACTCCGTACCTTTTTATCACGGTAATTTTTTAAATTGAGAAAATTGTGCGGATAGTCTTACAGTTTGTACAAAATTGCACGATTAACCAAAGTATCACTTTTGGGTGTGAATAGTCACTGTGGTTTGTCAGAGGAGCAAAGATAGTCCAAATCACTAACTCCGTTAATTCGCCTGTCAAAATCTAGTCATGTGCCAAACATTTGAGGGTATTTTCGTCATTTAATCTTATTTATAAACACATCTCTTCTAAGCACGGCTGGAAATACATAAATTTTATAAAGTCATCTTCATCTTCAAAATCAACACATCTCCACAAAATCAACACATAATTCCAAATCAAAACATTAAACTCATAAACTCCATCAAACCCCATCAAAAACCTAAATTCATAACCCCATATTAACACCTAAGAATTTAGGCTAATTTCTTAGTAAATGTGTTTTTGATTACTTGTTAAGTAAAACCACAATTTGATTTCGCAAAAGAAAAAAATAACCATCTTCGTGATTCAACGGAAAAAGGACATGTTATGGAGTTGGGTTCTACAACCACTACCTCTTCAATCACGTTGTTCAAGACCTGAGTTCCACCACCGTCACCATCGCTGAGTTCAACTACAATCACCGCTGAGTTCGACCAACAAAAAATCTGATCGGGTTGTAACCAAAATAGAAACACAATTAAACCCTAACAAATTATATATTTGAGTTTCTTGTAGGGAAACCAAAATAAAAACACAATTAAACCGTAATAATAACTCAATCGTACTAACGTTCGCAATTGAGTTTCTTCTGTCGGAGCTCTGTTACGGTCGCCGGTGCATAGAGTAGGTACGCCGGAGTTGACGTTTTCAAGTAAACAACGGCGACTGACGTGGCAGTGGGGGTAGTTTTTAATGGGATGACTGATAAGTTTTTTAATCAAATAACTTGTGATGGTAAGATGATTTAAGATGGTGGGCTTATTTATATGTATATATATATATATATATATATATATATATATATATATATATATATATATATATATATACATATATATATATACATATATATATATATATATACATATATATATATATATATATATATAGTACTTAGATTAGATAGCATGGTTTTTGAATATCAAATTTGGAAAGTGGGTTTCTTAGAGTCTTTGGTTTGTTGGAGAGATTGAATGACGAAAATACCCTCAAATACCTGGCACATGACTAGATATTACCATAAAAATTAATGGAGTTAGTGATTTGGACTATCCTTGCTCCTCTAGCAAACCACAATGACTATTCACATCCAAAACTGATACTTTGGTTAACCGTGCAATTTAGCACAAACCACAAGGACTATTCTCACAATTTTCTCTTTTAAATTATGAACTTTTCTATAACCTTGTAGTTGTTATTAAAAATAAAAAACTTGTACTATTTTTTTTTATACAATTGAATTAATCAGCCATCTCTTAGAATTAATCAACAAAAAATACTACTACCATTTTCTTCACAATTTATTCTTTAAAGACAACCCTAAGAATTATCATTAAATTTTTTCTTAAATTATTACGTTCCATATATGATTTTTTTGGTTTTTCTGTTCGAACTCATATTTGAATTCAACACTTTTGAGTTCGGACTAAAAGCATATTCGAATTTAAGTTCGAACAATTGTTAATGCAGTGTTCAAACGTTTTTGCTTTGTGTAGAATCCAAATTTGTAGAATCAAATTGTTCTAACTCAATTCAATTTTTTACTCGAACTTAATGTAGAATGTTTGAATTTAGTTCAATTTGTAGAATCAAAAATTGTAGAATTAAATTTGTTCGAACACATTATAATATTATATCGTACTTATTAAAATTGTTCGAACTTAGAAAATTATTGAATCGGATTGTAGAATCAAAATGTTCGAATAAAGTGTAATGTTGTTCGCCCTTATAAAAAATTGCACCAATTTAAAGTTCTTGAAATTTTCATCAATAATTAGTTTTCATTTTCGAAGTTCTGTAAGAACTAGAGATGGCAATGGATCGGATATGGATCGGGTGATCCTATATCCATATTCATATCCATTTAGTTTTTCAAATTCATATACATATCCATATCTATTTGAATATTTTTCATCCATCCATATCCATATTCGTTGGATTATGCGGGTTAATGGATATCCGTTGGATGTTTAAGTTTTTCTAAAGGTAACGTAATTAAATAGAATTTATACACAAAAACATGTAACCGTTGTTGCTAGTTGTGCAAAATACGTATCTTTTAACTAATGTTACGTATGACCTATAAATTTCTTAATTAGTCGCACATGTTTTGAGCTACTTTTAATTATAATTATGGTCAATTAAGATTGATGTATGCATTTTAATTTGCTATATGCCGATAGTAAAAAGAAACAAAAACTCAAATAACATTAAATATGTAAAATATATGAATTTAATAATATTCGTATAGTTATTTCTTTAAAATCCATATATTTGATAATATTTTAATACTTTATAATGTCTATGTATAAGGATATTTAATTGTATATACATATATTTTTGTAGATATGTACATATTTTTGTCTCTATATATGTATTTCGGGTGATATATGAATATATCCGCAGATGATGAATTATCATTCTGTAACGACCCGCCAAAATCGTCATTGACGCGGTACGTTATTTATCGGTTTCGTTGCGTGGTATTGAGCTCTATATGATACGTTTTGTAAACATTGCATTCTTTTAAAAGACACACCATAAATGAATATAAAAAAATCCAAGGTTTTCGACATCTGATGATTTTTACATATAGAAAATCACCGTAAATAGTAGTTAGAAAATCACCGTAAATAGTAGTTTACAATAATACATCCGTTGACAATATAGTCAAAATAAGATACATGGTGATGATTTTGTGAATGCAAAGTTTTCTCGAATAAAGCATGTATGACTCCATGCACATAGCTTAAATAACGTATAAGCAAACAGCGGAAGACTTCTAAGGACCTGAGAATAAACATGTTAAAAGTGTCAACACAAAGGTTGTTGAGTTCATAGTTTTAATATTGCGCATAATCTGTATTTAAAGGTGGACCACAAAATTTCAGTTATTTCTTCCAAAACATTTATCAAAATATTCTACGAACTTGAGCACCCTGGTAACTAAACTTAACGTATATATAATAAAAACCCCTGTTTTAACGTACATGCAACCAACATTTACAATACACGCAAATCAACGTGTACTAAACTCAAATAGCATACGTCCGCTTTATAGTTCAGGCTAGGGTCTTTATACCTGGAACGAACGGGGATGTCAGGCCCTATGGATCCATATACAAATATTCGCGCCCACCAGTTCTTATAACCGGTAGCTACTAGTTACCAAAGCTAAGGAATTTTCGGTTCAAACTCAGTGTAGAATTAAGTATGTAAATACTTGTGTCCATTGTGTAACGACCCTGGATTTTCTAACGTATAATTATTAATATTTATTATTAATACTTGCGCTTTAATAAATGTACTCTTATATATTTTACTTGTTACCGTATTTGACTTTCCATGTCCCGACTTGTCTTTGTGACACACGCTTTTCACGAATAATATTTCGAATATTATTTATGTTCATGATTAATTATTATTAATCATTTCTAATTAACTAATGCAAGTAGTTAATTACTTGAGCTTTATTTATTTAATTGTTGCATACTTACTTGGGCTTATATTATTGGACTTGGAAGCCCACCCAACTTTTCTTAATGGACTACTAGTAAGCCCACTTTTATGCTAATGATTCATTAAGGATAAACTAGATTAATTAGTTTAATGAGGAGACAAAATGTTTCAAGCATTCATGCACGCACCTCTTTCCCATATCTTTAACCTTATACTCTTCCTAGCATACACCACTCTCCCACATTAGAAAGTTGAAGTTGACTACCCTCTTTTAGGACCTCCTAACCGTCGGCCATATGGGGGGGGGGAGTTCCATTTTCAATTTTTTTTTTTTGTTACTTATATGCTAGTATCATCTCATTTTACACATACCTCATTACACTACTTCTTACTCCAAACTTTTACTCTCAACTTTTCTCTCTAAATTTGTAAGTAATACATCTTTTTCTTTCTTCTTTTTTTCCTTTGAAAACCGATTTCTATCATCATCATTCTTATTTGTTTGTTGTTGTTGTTAAAGATCAAACTTTATAGTTTGTATCTTCATAAATCTTGTTTCTTCCATCTTTGTTTGATGAGAAATCAAGAACAAGGATATAAGTTTCTATAACTTATGGTTCTACACTTAAGATGTTATAAAGATCTAAAGCTCATAAGCTTTGAGATCTTACTTGTGTTCATGTTTTGTAAACTTAAGGTTTATTTTCTTAAAGATCCAAGTTTTGGCTTGAATCTTCTTAAGTTTGAAACAAACATGAACTTGTTACTTGTAACTTTAGTTTATTTCTTCACTTTATTTATTTATTTCATTATTGTATAATATTGGTCAAGTATTACTAGTTAAACTTGATCTCATTTTTCTTGAAACTAAAGATTAAACTTTGTAAGTTCAAGAACATGAAAGTTTAACTTTCTAGTTATAACTTCATACACTTATGTTGGATCTAAGTTTCTATAGCTTATGGTCTTCCAATTTTGTTGTAAACAAAAGATTATGAGCTAAAATACATTCTACAAGATTAAAATCTAAGTTTCATAACTTATAGTTTTATTAAAGTAAAGATCCAAGTTCCATAACTTAGAGTTTAACTTAAGAACTCTAGATCTAGACTTTTTAGTCTAGGATCTTCAAGATCTAACTAATATCTAAGTTCTACAACTTAAGATCTTGTTTATTTAGTTTACTTTCAAGTTTATAGCTTAATATTACTATTAGAACTCATGTATGTGTCGGATCTAAGATCTTGATGTAACTTTGGTTCATCAACCTACTTGCAACCCTTAAATGAGTTGTGCTACATATCTTAGACATACACTAGTGTCATGATGGTCAAAACTTGGTAAAGATGATGCAAACACGTCAATGAGTTGTACACTTGAAGCTATAAGCATCAAGGATGAGAACCGTGATGATCATCAAGCACCAAGAACCCACCAAAACACTTTGCTTACTGTTTCTGGGTCTGATCAAGCTATCTGAGCTACTGGAAAGTTTATTTCCACTTAGTTCGGTTCGAGTAGATGATTTTCCGTTTAGGTCTCGTCTTAATCCGAGTTACGGTTTAGGATTTATAGCCTTCCGAAAGTCACTACGCCCTTTTAACGTTGTGCTAAAATTTCTGACCTACTCTCACTTAAACCGTCACCATGGTCAAACGAAGACAAGTTTGGTTCTGGAAATTGGTGAGCATCTAGGGGACTCCCATACGGAGCCATAGCCACTAACTACGCGTCTTTTTGATTTGTATAGAGGTCGTAGTAGCTAAACGAAGTCAGCCTTTGTTTCGATCTCTATTCTTGATTGAAAACTTGCTTTACTTTTTACTTATGTTGATGATGATGATGATAATACTTAAGACCTAATTTACATACTTTTAAACCTTTGGGAACGATTTACTGACTTAGTAACTTTTGACTTAGGTTGAGGACCTTTCGAACCAACTACTTGCTTACTTATCTCGTACCGACTTTACTACTTTTCACTGTGAGTTATAGCATCCCTTTTTACTTTAACTATTTTGGGAACTGAGAATACATGCACGTTTTACATTTTACATACTAGGCACGAGTACTTAAACTTTATATATGTGTGGGTTATACAACGGCATAAACTCTCCCCTTAGCTCGGTAACGTTTAGTCATTGGTCTTTGAACCGATGAACGCGAATCTTAGATATGGATCCATAGGGTGTGACATCCCCACTCGGGCTAGTAGCGCTAGCATTTAACGGGTGTTTAATACTTTGTAAACATACGCACTCGCCAAGTGTACTTTTAGGGGGTGATATTACGTTAAGTTAGTTACCAAGTGCCCACGGTTGAACATATACTTTTCATACTGTTTTGAAATACTGAAATCTCGTGGCCTACCTTACATTTCTGTTATACTTAAACTATAGCTCACCAACATTCGTGTTGACATTTTTAAGCATGTTTTCTCAGGTGCTTAGAGGTTTTGATTGCTTTTGTTGTTGTAATATTGCTGTGTAGACACCCGCTGCTTCTGTTAGAGATGTCTCCGCATGAAACATTTATTTTGCATTCAAACTATGTTACTTTTGAAACAATGAATTTGTAATGACCTAAGGGTCTCGTACTTATGTTAATTACTTCTATTCGTAGAAGCCTACTTTCGTATGTTAAAGTATGTTAAACATTTGACGTTGGTTATGACGTCACCTTTTCTTATGAATGCAAACTTATTTTAAAACAGCATATAGTGTTTGACCTTGTAATGATCCTGTTGTTGATGATCCGTACACGTTATTTTTGTACGGGGCATCACATTTGGTATCAGAGCATTGGTTATAGGGAATTAGGTTGCATTAGTGAGTCTAGACCGGACCGAGTAGGATTCACTAATAGGACTAATCTACAACTTGCTAGTTTACTTGTTTCTGTGGAACTTGCTACATGCTACTGCTTACTTTTACTGATGTATGTCGTATACTGCTACTTGTTTTCACTACTGCATGCTACTATCTGCTTTTGATTGCATGATACTTGTTATTATTGCCATGTTATTTACTCGTAGTTACTTTGCCTAATGCGTGCTTGCTATATGACTCACTAACAAGGAAAAAGTTATTTTTCCCTGTTCAGATGTCGGATATTGAAATGTCCCGTTCTTATTGATTAAAAATGTTCCATATTAATTGATTTCGTTGCGAGGTTTTGACCTCTATATGAGACGTTTTTCAAAGACTGCATTCTTTTTAAAACAAACCATAACCTTTATTTCATCAATAAAGGTTTAAAAAGCTTTACATAGATTATCAAATAATGATAATCTAAAATATCATGTTTACACACGACCATTACATAATGGTTTACAATACAAATATGTTACAACAAAATAAGTTTCTTAAATGCAGTTTTTACACAATATCATACAAGCATGGACTCCAAATCTCGTCCTTATTTAAGTATGCGACAGCGGAAGCTCTTAATAATCACCTGAGAATAAACATGCTTAAAACGTCAATAAAAATGTTGGTGAGTTATAGGTTTAACCTATATATATCAAATCATAATAATAGACCACAAGATTTCATATTTCAATACACATCCCATACATAGAGATAAAAATCATTCATATGGTGAACACCTAGTAACCGACATTAACAAGATGCATATATAAGAATATCCCCATCATTCCGGGACACCCTTCGGATATGATATAAATTTCGAAGTACTAAAGCATCTGGTACTTTGGATGGGGTTTGTTAGGCCCAATAGATCTATCTTTAGGATTCGCGTCAATTAGGGTGTCTGTTCCCTAATTCTTAGATTACCAGACTTAATAAAAAGGGGCATATTCGATTTCGATAATTCAACCATAGAATGTAGTTTTACGTACTTGTGTCTATTTTGTAAATCATTTATAAAACCTGCATGTATTCTCATCCCAAAAATATTAGATTTTAAAAGTGGGACTATAACTCACTTTCACAGATTTTTACTTCATCGGGAAGTAAGACTTGGCCACTGGTTGATTCACGAACCTATAACAATATATACATATATATCAAAGTATGTTCAAAATATATTTACAACACTTTTAATATATTTTGATGTTTTAAGTTTATTAAGTCAGCTGTCCTCGTTAGTAACCTACAACTAGTTGTCCACAGTTAGATGTACAGAAATAAATCGATAAATATTATCTTGAATCAATCCACGACCCAGTGTATACGTATCTCAGTATTGATCACGATTCAAACTATATATATTTTGGAATCAACCTCAACCCTGTATAGCTAACTCCAACATTCACATATAGAGTGTCTATGATTGTTCCGAAATATATATAGATGTGTCAACATGATAGGTCGAAATATTGTATACGTGTCTATGGTATCTCAAGATTACATAATATACAATACAAGTTGATTAAGTTATGGTTGGAATAGATTTATTACCAATTTTCACGTAGCTAAAATGAGAAAAATTATCCAATCTTGTTTTACCCATAACTTCTTCATTTTAAATCCGTTTTGAGTGAATCAAATTGCTATGGTTTCATATTGAACTCTATTTTATGAATCTAAATAGAAAAAGTATAGGTTTATACTCGAAAAAATAAGTTACAAGTCGTTTTTGTAAAGGTAGTCATTTCAGTCGAAAGAACGACGTCTAGATGACCATTTTAGAAAACATACTTCCACTTTGAGTTTAACCATAATTTTTGGATATAGTTTCATGTTCATAATAAAAATCATTTTCTCAGAATAACAACTTTTAAATCAAAGTTTATCATAGTTTTTAATTAACTAACCCAAAACAGCCCGCGGTGTTACTACGACGGCGTAAATCCGGTTTTACGGTGTTTTTTGTGTTTCCAGGTTTTAAATCATTAAGTTAGCATATCATATAGATATAGAATATGTGTTTAGTTGATTTTAAAAGTCAAGTTAGAAGGATTAACTTTTGTTTGCGAACAAGTTTAGAATTAACTAAACTATGTTCTAGTGATTACAAGTTTAAACCTTCGAATAAGATAGCTTTATATGTATGAATCGAATGATGTTATGAACATCATTACTACCTTAAGTTCCTTGGATAAACCTACTGGAAAAGAGAAAAATGGATCTAGCTTCAACGGATCCTTGGATGGCTCGAAGTTCTTGAAGCAGAATCATGACACGAAAACAAGTTCAAGTAAGATCATCACTTGAAATAAGATTGTTATAGTTATAGAAATTGAACCAAAGTTTGAATATGATTATTACCTTGTATTAGAATGATAACCTACTGTAAGAAACAAAGATTTCTTGAGGTTGGATGATCACCTTACAAGATTGGAAGTGAGCTAGCAAACTTGAAAGTATTCTTGATTTTATGTAACTAGAACTTGTAGAATATATGAAGAACACTTAGAACTTGAAGATAGAACTTGAGAGAGATCAATTAGATGAATAAAATTGAAGAATGAAAGTGTTTGTAGGTGTTTTTGGTCGTTGGTGTATGGATTAGATATAAAGGATATGTAATTTTGTTTTCATGTAAATAAGTCATGAATGATTACTCATATTTTTGTAATTTTATGAGATATTTCATGCTAGTTGCCAAATGATGGTTCCCACATGTGTTAGGTGACTCACATGGGCTGCTAAGAGCTGATCATTGGAGTGTATATACCAATAGTACATACATCTAAAAGCTGTGTATTGTACGAGTACGAATACGGGTGCATACGAGTAGAATTGTTGATGAAACTGAACGAGGATGTAATTGTAAGCATTTTTGTTAAGTAGAAGTATTTTGATAAGTGTATTGAAGTCTTTCAAAAGTGTATAAATACATATTAAAACACTACATGTATATACATTTTAACTGAGTCGTTAAGTCATCGTTAGTCGTTACATGTAAGTGTTGTTTTGAAACCTTTAGGTTAACGATCTTGTTAAATGTTGTTAACCCAATGTTTATAATATCAAATGAGATTTTAAATTATTATATTATCATGATATTATCATGTATGAATATCTCTTAATATGATATATATACATTAAATGTCTTTACAACGATAATCGTTACATATATGTCTCGTTTAAAAATCATTAAGTTAGTAGTCTTGTTTTTACATATGTAGTTCATTGTTAATATACTTAATGATATTTTTACTTATCATAGTATCATGTTAACTATATATATATATATATATATATATATATATATATATATATATATATATATATATATATATATATATATATATCCATATATATGTCATCATATAGTTTTTACAAGTTTTAACGTTCGTGAATCACCAGTCAACTTGGGTGGTCAATTGTCTATATGAAACATATTTCAATTAATCAAGTCTTAACAAGTTTGATTGCTTAACATGTTGGAAATATTTAATCATGTAAATATCAATCTCAATTAATATATATAAACATGGAAAAGTTCGGGTCACTACAGTACCTACCCGTTAAATAAATTTCGTCCCGAAATTTTAAGCTGTTGAAGGTGTTGACGAATCTTCTGGAAATAGATGCGGGTATTTCTTCTTCATCTGATCTTCACGCTCCCAGGTGAACTCGGGTCCTCTAAGAGCATTCCATCGAACCTTAACAATTGGTATCTTGTTTTGCTTAAGTCTTTTAACCTCACGATCCATTATTTCGACGGGTTCTTCGATGAATTGGAGTTTTTCGTTGATTTGGATTTCATCTAACGAAATAGTGAGATCTTCTTTAGTAAAACATTTCTTCAAATTCGAGATGTGGAAAGTGTTATGTACAGCCGCGAGTTGTTGAGGTAACTCAAGTCGGTAAGCTACTGGTCCGACACGATCAATAATCTTGAATGGTCCAATATACCTTGGATTTAATTTCCCTCGTTTACCAAATCGAACAACGCCTTTCCAAGGTGCAACTTTAAGCATGACCATCTCTCCAATTTCAAATTCTATATCTTTTCTTTTAATGTCAGCGTAGCTCTTTTGTCGACTTTGGGCGGTTTTCAACCGTTGTTGAATTTGGATGATCTTCTCGGTAGTTTCTTGTATAATCTCCGGACCCGTAATCTGTCTATCCCCCACTTCACTCTAACAAATCGGAGACCTGCACTTTCTACCATAAAGTGCTTCAAACGGCGCCATCTCAATGCTTGAATGGTAGCTGTTGTTGTAGGAAAATTCTGCTAACGGTAGATGTCGATCCCAACTGTTTCCAAAATCAATAACACATGCTCGTAGCATGTCTTCAAGCGTTTGTATCGTCCTTTCGCTCTGCCCATTAGTTTGTGAATGATAGGCAGTACTCATGTCTAGACGAGTTCCTAATGCTTGCTGTAATGTCTGCCAGAATCTTGAAATAAATCTGCCATCCCTATCAGAGATAATAGAGATTGGTATTCCATGTCTGGAGACAACTTCCTTCAAATACAGTCGTGCTAACTTCTCCATCTTGTCATCTTCTCTTATTGGAAGGAAGTGTGCTGATTTGGTGAGACGATTAACTATTACCCAAATAGTATCAAAACCACTTGCAGTCCTTGGCAATTTAGTGATGAAATCCATGGTAATGTTTTCCCATTTCCATTCCGGGATTTTGGGTTGTTGAAGTAGACCTGATGGTTTCTGATGCTCAGCTTTGACCTTAGAACATGTCAAACATTCTCCTACGTATTTAGCAACATCAGCTTTCATACCCGGCCACCAAAAATGTTTCTTGAGATCCTTGTACATCTTCCCCGTTCCAGGATGTATTGAGTATCTGGTTTTATGAGCTTCTCTAAGTACCATTTCTCTCATATCTCCAAATTTTGGTACCCAAATCCTTTCAGCCCTATACCGGGTTCCGTCTTCCCGAATATTAAGATGTTTCTCCGATCCTTTGGGTATTTCATCCTTTAAATTTCCCTCTTTTAAAACTCCTTGTTGCGCCTCCTTTATTTGAGTAGTAAGGTTATTATGAATCATTATATTCATAGATTTTACTCGAATGGGTTCTCTGTCCTTCCTGCTCAAGGCATCGGCTACCAAATTTGCCTTCCCCGGGTGGTAACGAATCTCAAAGTCGTAATCATTCAACAATTCAATCCACCTACGCTGCCTCATATTCAGTTGTTTCTGATTAAATATGTGTTGAAGACTTTTGTGGTCGGTATATATAATACTTTTGACCCCATATAAGTAGTGCCTCCAAGTCTTTAATGCAAAAACAACCGCGCCTAATTCCAAATCATGCGTCGTATAATTTTGTTCGTGAATCTTCAATTGTCTAGACGCATAAGCAATCACCTTCGTTCGTTGCATTAATACACAACCGAGACCTTGCTTTGATGCGTCACAATAAATCACAAAATCATCATTCCCTTCAGGCAATGACAATATAGGTGCAGTAGTTAGCTTTTTCTTCAATAACTGAAACGCTTTCTCTTGTTCATCATTCCATTCAAATTTCTTCCCTTTATGCATTAATGCAGTCAAGGGTTTTGCTATTCTGGAAAAGTCTTGGATGAACCTTCTGTAGTAACCAGCTAGTCCTAAAAACTGGCGTATGTGTTTCAGAGTTTTCGGGGTTTCCCACTTTTCAACAGTTTCTATCTTTGCCGGATCCACCTTAATACCTTCTTTGTTCACTATGTGACCGAAGAATTGAACTTCTTCCAACCAAAATGCACACTTTGAAAACTTAGCGTACAATTCTTCCTTCCTCAATACTTCTAACACCTTTCTCAAATGTTCACCGTGTTCTTGGTCATTCTTTGAGTAAATAAGTATGTCATCAATGAAAACAATGACAAACTTGTCAAGGTATGGTCCACACACTCGGTTCATAAGGTCCATGAACACAGCTGGTGCATTAGTTAAACCAAACGGCATGACCATAAACTCGTAATGACCGTAACGTGTTCTGAAAGCAGTCTTTGGAATATCATCTTCTTTCACCCGCATTTGATGATACCCGGAACGTAAGTCAATCTTTGAATAAACAGACGAGCCTTGTAGTTGATCAAATAAGTCGTCGATTCTCGGTAGTGGGTAACGGTTCTTGATGGTAAGTTTGTTCAACTCTCGGCAGTCGATACACAACCTGAATGTACCATCTTTCTTCTTGACAAACAAAACAGGAGCTCCCCACGGTGATGTGCTTGGTTGAATGAAACCACGCTCTAAAAGTTCTTGTAATTGGCTTTGCAGTTCTTTCATCTCGCTGGGTGCGAGTCTGTAAGGAGCACGAGCTATTGGTGCAGCTCCTGGTACAAGATCTATTTGAAATTCAACGGATCGATGTGGGGGTAATCCCGGTAATTCTTTTGGAAATACATCGGAAAATTCTTTTGCAATGGGAACATCATTGATGCTCTTTTCTTCAGTTTGTACTTTCTCGACGTGTGCTAGAACAGCATAGCAACCTTTTCTTATTAGTTTTTGTGCCTTCAAATTACTAATAAGATGTAGCTTCATGTTGCCCTTTTCTCCGTACACCATTAAGGGTTTTCCTTTTTCTCGTATAATGCGAATTGCATTTTTGTAACAAACGATCTCTGCTTTCACTTCTTTCAACCAGTCCATACCGATTATCACATCAAAACTCCCTAACTCTACTGGTATCAAATCAATCTTAAATGTTTCGCTAACCAGTTTAATTTCTCGATTCCGACATATATTATCTGCTGAAATTAATTTACCATTTGCTAATTCGAGTAAAAATTTACTATCCAAAGGCGTCAATGGACAACTTAATTTAGCCCAAAAATCTCTACTCATATAGCTTCTATCCGCACCCGAATCAAATAAAACGTAAGCAGATTTATTGTCAATAAGAAACGTACCCATAATAAGCTCCGGGTCTTCCTGTGCCTCTGCCGCATTAATATTGAAAACTCTTCCGCGGCCTTGTCCATTCGTGTTCTCCTGGTTCGGGCAATTTCTAATAATGTGGCCCGGTTTTCCACATTTATAACAAACTACATTGGCATAACTTGCTCCGACACTACTTGCTCCGCCATTACTCGTTCCGACACCATTTGTTCCTTTCGTTCTATTAACCCCTGGTCCGTAGACCTCACACTTCGCCGCGCTATGACCATTTCTTTTACACTTGTTGCAAAATTTGGTGCAGAACCCCGAGTGATACTTTTCACACCTTTGGCATAGCTGCTTCTGATTGTTGTTGTTGTTGCGGTTATTATTATTGTTGGGATGATCGTTGTAGTTGTTGTTGTTGTTGTTGTTGTTGTTGGGCCGTTTGTTGTAGTTGCGATTGATGTTACGATTGTTGGGATAATTGTTGCGATTATTGTTGTAATTGCTGTTGTTGTTGTATTGGTGATTCTTATCACCGTTTTCCTCCCACTTTCTTTTGACTTGCTTCACATTGGCCTCTTCAGCAGTCTGTTCTTTAATTCTTTCTTCAATCTGGTTCACTAGTTTGTGAGCCATTCTACATGCCTGTTGTATGGAGGCGGGCTCGTGTGAACTTATATCTTCTTGGATTCTTTCCGATAATCCTTTCACAAACGCGTCGATCTTCTCTTCCTCATATTCGAATGCTCCCGGACACAATAGGCACAATTCTGTGAATCGTCTTTCGTACGTGGTAATATCAAATCCTTGGGTTCGTAACCCTCTAAGTTCTGTCTTGAGCTTATTGACCTCGGTTCTGGGACGGTACTTCTCGTTCATCAAGTGCTTGAATGCTGACCACGGTTGTGCGTACGCATCGTCTTGTCCCACTTGCTCTAGATAGGTATTCCACCATGTTAACGCAGAACCTGTGAAGGTATGCGTAGCGTACTTCACTTTGTCCTCTTCAGTACACTTACTTATGGCAAACACCGATTCGACCTTCTCGGTCCACCGTTTCAATCTGATCGGTCCTTCGGTTCCATCAAATTCCAAAGGTTTGCAGGCAGTGAATTCTTTGTAGGTGCATCCTACACGATTTCCTGTACTGCTAGATCCAAGGTTATTATTGGTATGTAGAGCAGCCTGTACTGCGGCTATGTTTGAAGCTAGAAAAGTACGGAATTCCTCTTCATTCATATTCACGGTGTGTCGAGTAGTCGGTGCCATTTCCCTCAAAATAGTCAAATGGAACAAGTTAATCATACAGAATATTAAGAGTAGTTAATAGTATTTCGTAGCATAATATGAACTCATTTATAAAAGCTTTTTCTTTATATTAGCATTTTATAAGTTTAAATTCGGGTAGTACCTACCCGTTAAGTTCATACTTAGTAGCTAATATACAATTCAACTACTACAATTCTATATGAAAAACTGATTATAATAATATTTCGCGTTCAAACTTTTACACAATATTTTACAAACTTACAATACCGCTTATTTTACATATAGCATGAAATATAGCACACAATAAATTTGATACAAGATGGTTGTGAAGATAATTCTAGTTAGTACACTAGTCGTTCAGCAAAGGCAATAAAGACACGTAATTCATACGTCCAGAAACAAGTCATGCATTCTGGTTTTACTAGGATTACTTCCCATCCTTAGTCTTGTGGAACATAACCGTTATGGCCGTTGATAAGACAGCGTGTTGTAATGTCGTCAAAGGGACGAGGGTTACGTAATGTCCAACAGTCCCGTAACAATCTAAAAACCTCATTTCTTACCCCAATTACCGACTCCGTCACTTGTGGGAACGTTTTGTTTAATAGTTGTAGCCCGATGTTCTTGTTCTCACTTTGGTGAGAAGCGAACATTACTAATCCGTAAGCATAACATGCTTCTTTATGTTGCATGTTAGCCGCTTTTTCTAAATCACGAAGTCCAATATTCGGATATATTGAGTCAAAATAATTTCTTAACCCATTGCGTAAAATAGCATTTGGGTTCCCCGTAATATATGCTTCAAAGTAAACACATCATAACTTATGGATTTCCCAATGTGATATCCCCCATCTTTCGAACGAAAGCCTTTTATAAACCAAGGCATTCTTGGAACGTTCTTCGAATGATCTCGCCTTAAATAGTTGTGCCGAAGAATTCTGACCGACTCTAGACAAGATTTCATCAATCATGTCTCCGGGTAGGTCTCTTAAAATATTGGGTTGTCTATCTATTTTGTGTTTTTATACTGTAAAATAGACAAGAGTTAGATTCATAAAAAAAAATACTTATTAATACAAGCAATTTTTACATATATCATAAAGCATAAGCACACTATATTACATATATTACACCACACGAATACAACTATCTTATTCCGACTCGCTTGTTTCTTCTTCTTCGGTTTTGGTTCGTTTTGCCAAGTTTCTAAGGATATATGATGTTCCCCTAATACGAGCCGTCGTTTTCCACATTGGTTTAGAAAAACCTGGTGGTTTAGAGGTTCCCGGGTCATTGTTACAACTTAAGGACTTCGGGAGTTGACGATACATATAAAGTTCATCGGGGTTGGAATTAGATTTCTCTATTTTTATGCCCTTTCCCTTATTATTTTCTTTTGCCTTTTTAAATTCAGTTGGGGTAATTTCTATAACATCATCGGAATTCTCGTCGGAATCCGATTCATCGGAGAATTGGTAATCCTCCCAATATTTTGCTTCCTTGGCGGAAACACCATTGACCATAATTAACCTTGGTCGGTTGGTTGAGGATTTTCTTTTACTTAACCGTTTTATTATTTCCCCCACCGGTTCTATTTCTTCATCCGGTTCCGATTCTTCTTCCGGTTCTAATTCTTCTTCCGGTTCCGACTCTTCTTCCGGTTCCTCTTCGGGAACTTGTGAATCAGTCCACGAATCATTCCAATTTACATTTGACTCTTCATTATTATTAGGTGAGTCAATGGGACTTGTTCTAGAGGTAAACATCTATCACATAATATCAAACGCGTTAAAAGATTAATATATCACATAATATTCACATGTTAAAAATATATAGTTTCCAACAAAATTTGTTAAGCAATCATTTTTCAAGTAAACACGGTCGAAGTCCAGACTCACTAATGCATCCTAACAAACTCGATAAGACACACTAATGCAAAATTCTGGTTCTCTAAGACCAACGCTCGGATACCAACTGAAATGTCCCGTTCTTATTGATTAAAAACATTCCATATTAATTGATTTCGTTGCGAGGTTTTGACCTCTATATGAGACGTTTTTCAAAGACTGCATTCATTTTAAAACAAACCATAACCTTTATTTCATCAATAAAGGTTTAAAAAGCTTTACGTAGGTTATCAAATAATGACAATCTAAAATATCCTGTTTACACACGACCATTACATAATGGTTTACAATACAAATATGTTACAACAAAATAAGTTTCTTAAATGCAGTTTTTACACAATATCATACAAGCATGGACTCCAAATCTCGTCCTTATTTAAGTATGCGACAGTGGAAGCTCTTAATAATCACCTGAGAATAAACATGCTTAAAACGTCAACAAAAATGTTGGTGAGTTATAGGTTTAACCTATATATATCAAATCATAATAATAGACCACAAGATTTCATATTTCAATACACATCCCATACATAGAGATAAAAATCATTCATATGGTGAACACCTGGTAACCGACATTAACAAGATGCATATATAAGAATATCCCCATCATTCCGGGATACCCTTCGGATATGATATAAATTTCTAAGTACTAAAGCATCCTGTACTTTGGATGGGGTTTGTTAGGCCCAATAGATCTATCTTTAGGATTCGCGTCAATTAGGGTGTCTGTTCCCTAATTCTTAGATTACCAGACTTAATAAAAAGGGGCATATTCGATTTTGATAATTCAACCATAGAATGTAGTTTCACGTACTTGTGTCTATTTTGTAAATCATTTATAAAACCTGCATGTATTCTCATCCCAAAAATATTAGATTTTAAAAGTGGGACTATAACTCACTTTCACAGATTTTTACTTCGTCGGGAGGTAAGACTTAGCCGCTGGTTGATTCACGAACCTATAACAATATATACATATATATCAAAGTATGTTCAAAATATATTTACAACACTTTTAATATATTTTGATGTTTTAAGTTTATTAAGTCAGCTGTCCTCGTTAGTAACCTACAACTAGTTGTCCACAGTTAGATGTACATAAATAAATCGATAAATATTATCTTGAATAAATCCACGACCCAGTGTATACGTATCTCAGTATTGATCACAACTCAAACTATATATATTTTGGAATCAACCTCAACCCTGTATAGCTAACTCCAACATTCACATATAGAGTGTCTATGGTTGTTCCGAAATATATATAGATGTGTCGACATGATAGGTCGAAACATTGTATACGTGTCTATGGTATCTCAAGATTGCATAATATACAATACAAGTTGATTAAGTTATGGTTGGAATAGATTTGTTACCAATTTTCACGTAGCTAAAATGAGAAAAATTATCCAATCTTGTTTTACCCATAACTTCTTCATTTTAAATCCGTTTTGAGTGAATCAAATTGCTATGGTTTCATATTGAACTATATTTTTTGAATCTAAACAGAAAAAGTATAGGTTTATAGTCAGAAAAATAAGTTACAAGTCGTTTTTGTAAAGGTAGTCATTTCAGTCGAAAGAACGACGTCTAGATGACCATTTTAGAAAACATACTTCCACTTTGAGTTTAACCATAATTTTTGGATATAGTTTCATGTTCATAATAAAAATCATTTTCTCAGAATAACAAATTTTAAATCAAAGTTTATCATAGTTTTTAATTAACTAACCCAAAACAGCCCGCGGTGTTACTACGACGGCGTAAATCCGGTTTTACGGTGTTTTTCGTGTTTCCAGGTTTTAAATCATTAAGTTAGCATATCATATAGATATAGAACATGTGTTTAGTTGATTTTAAAAGTCAAGTTAGAAGGATTAACTTTTGTTTGCGAACAAGTTTAGAATTAACTAAACTATGTTCTAGTGATTACAAGTTTAAACCTTCGAATAAGATAGCTTTATATGTATTAATTGAATGATGTTATGAACATCATTACTACCTTAAGTTCCTTGGATAAACCTACTGGAAAAGAGAAAAATGGATCTAGCTTCAATGGATCCTTGGATGGCTCGAAGTTCTTGAAGCAGAATCATGACACGAAAACAAGTTCAAGTAAGATCATCACTTGAAATAAGATTGTTATAGTTATAGAAATTGAACCAAAGTTTGAATATGATTATTACCATGTATTAGAATGATAACCTACTGTAAGAAACAAAGATTTCTTGAGGTTGGATGATCACCTTACAAGATTGGAAGTGAGCTAGCAAACTTGAAAGTATTCTTGATTTTATGTAACTAGAACTTGTAGAATATATGAAGAACACTTAGAACTTGAAGATAGAACTTGAGAGAGATCAATTAGATGAAGAAAATTGAAGAATGAAAGTGTTTATAGGTGTTTTTGGTCGTTGGTGTATGGATTAGATATAAAGGATATGTAATTTTGTTTTCATGTAAATAAGTCATGAATGATTACTCATATTTTTGTAATTTTATGAGATATTTCATGCTAGTTGCCAAATGATGGTTCCCACATGTGTTAGGTGACTCACATGGGCTGCTAAGAGCTTATCATTAGAGTGTATATACCAATAGTACATACATCTAAAAGCTGTGTATTGTACGAGTACGAATACGGGTGCATACGAGTAGAATTGTTGATGAAACTGAACGAGGATGTAATTGTAAGCATTTTTGTTAAGTAGAAGTATTTTGATAAGTATATTGAAGTCTTTCAAAAGTGTATAAATACATATTAAAACACTACATGTATATACATTTTAACTGAGTCGTTAAGTCATCGTTAGTCGTTACATGTAAGTGTTGTTTTGAAACCTTTAGGTTAACGATCTTGTTAAATGTTGTTAACCCAATGTTTATAATATCAAATGAGATTTTAAATTATTATATTATCATGATATTATCATGTATGAATATCTCTTAATATGATATATATACATTAAATGTCTTTACAACGATAATCGTTACATATATGTCTCGTTTAAAAATCATTAAGTTAGTAGTCTTGTTTTTACATATGTAGTTCATTGTTAATATACTTAATGATATGTTTACTTATCATAGTATCATGTTAACTATATATATATCCATATATATGTCATCATATAGTTTTTACAAGTTTTAACGTTCGTGAATCACCGGTCAACTTGGGTGGTCAATTGTCTATATGAAACATATTTCAATTAATCAAGTCTTAACAAGTTTGATTGCTTAACATGTTGGAAACATTTAATCATGTAAATATCAATCTCAATTAATATATATAAACATGGAAAAGTTCGTGTCACTACAGATATCCCACCCATCATCATTGACTTGGACATCGACTCAGATTCGTCTGCCACCTCGCCTGCAGCTGCTGCCGACACACAGATCCCGTCATCGCTACCCTCTAGTGACTCTGGTGATTCATCCTCTGGGGACAGTAGCCACGCACCTGACCTAATGATCATCTCTGACGGAGAGGAGGAGATTCCAGCTCCACCTAACCCAGGACTCCCGGAGCCACAGCACCATTCCGGTGGTGCTGTGATCCCTGGGGAAAATGGGGACGGTCCTTTCTGCAATGAGCATGGACATTGGGCTAGACACCTTCCTGATGGACGTGTCGTGCCGATCCCGCCTGGCAGATACCGACTTATGACTACCGGTCAGGCACATCCACCTTCAGATGATTCAGACGACTTATCATCCGATGACTCATCATCCGATGACTCCAGTGACGAGGATTCCGACGAGGACCCTGAGGATGAGCCCGTGCAGACGCCCTCTACCCTGTCGAAGAAGCGGTATCGTTTCGATGGTACTGTTATTCTGGGGGTTAACAGAGGTAGACCGTTTATAGACACACGCGGATAGTTGGTTAGGGTTACCGCTCGTAAGCGGGTTGTGCCTTACATTGCCCATCCATTCGTGCGTAAGGCTTCTCGTTACGCACCGTCTACTTTGGGCGCTGGACCGTCGGCACCACCAGCTCCACCAGCATCATCTGCACCACCAGCTCCACATGTACCGTCTACACCGCCTGCCCCACCAGCATCCCCCGTAGTAGAGGAACTGACGAGCGAAGTGCATATCCTCCGTGCTCGGGTAACTGAGCTCGAGGACCAGGTGTCCCACATGATGGACATCCTTTACCCACCGTCACCCTAGGGCTATTGTATTAGATTTCATTATGTAATCCCGTTTGTAGTTTCATGTTTTACTCATGTATTGTACGAACCGTATGTGGATGTATGCAACTTTCTTATTTAATGAATGGAACTTGGTGTTGTTTAATTTTTGTACGGTGTTCTATTTACGTTACTATATGATGATTTTGTGGTATCTGTATCTAGTTGCATTACTTAATTAGCATGTGTTGTGTTGATTCCATGTTGGTTACCGTATACCGTATTATTATTTATTGAATGATGGATTTTGACTTAAGTCGAAATTTCTGTTTCGAAGATCAATGGCAAATGGAAGATCAATGCCTACAGCAGCACAGATTGAGGAAATGATAACTGAACGAATTTCCGCAGCAATTGCGAATGTCAACCCCCAAGCTCCACCTGTTAACCAGCACAATCATAACGGGTGTACCTATAAGGAATTTCAAAGCTGCAAGCCCCACAATTTCAGTGGTACTGAGGGGCCGGTTGGACTGACGAGGTGGTTTGAGAAATTGGAAGCTGTGTTCCATGTGAGCAACTGCTCAGAAATGAACAAAACTAAGTATGCCTCCTGTACACTGTCGGACGGCGCTTTAACCTGGTGGAACACACTTGCTCAGGCTAAGGGTATTGACGAGGCTTATGCTACACCGTGGGAGGAATTTAAGGGGGCTATGATCGAGGAGTACTGCCCCAGAACAGAGATTCAGAAAATGGAATCTGAGTTTTGGGAGTTGAAGGTTGTGGGAACCGATCTTGACAGTTATAACCGAAGGTACTTGGAACTAGCTTTGATGTGTCCCATGATGGTTACCCCGGAATTTAAGCGAATGGAACGGTATTTGTGGGGACTTCCCAAGTCCATCCAGGGAAATGTCACCTCTTCGAAACCAGCTGATGTCCCGGAAGCTATGCGCATGATGCACACACCAGCAAAGAACCAGAAAAGGGAAAATCAGAATCGGGAGCTAGTAATGAGAAACGTAAGTGGGACAGCAACAAGGGAAGGGTCTTTGATCAAAACCCAGCTAAGAGGCATGAAATTTTCAATGGAAACAACTCCAACCCGAACCCTAGCTCGAACCCTAACTACAAGGGTAGTCTCCCGCAGTGTAAGAGATGCTACAAGCATCACACCGGTTATTGCAACGTGGTCTGTGAAAAGTGTAAAAGGACTGAGCATATTGGCAAAGACTGCAAGATCACCACCCTAACTATGAAGACAAACCCTACTGGGCCAAGGAAATACTATGAGTGTGGACAACAGGGCCACTTCAGGAATGAATGTCCCAACAAGAGAAAGGACGGCGGGCCAGCGCGTGGAAGAGCTTTCAACGTAAACGCAAGGGATGCCCGTGAGAACCCCGACTTGGTTACAGGTATATTCACTATCAACAATATATTAGCTTCTGTCCTATTTGATACTGGTGCCGATAGGAGTTATGTATGTAGACACTTTTGCTCTAAGATAAATTGGCCGTTAGTACCTTTAAAGGAGAGTATGCTTGTTGAGGTAGCCAATGGAAAACTTGAGAAAGTTGACCAAATTAGCCGAGGAGGTATTATCAACATAGCTGGTGTGGATTTCGAGATTGACTTGATACCCATCAAATTGGGAAGTTTTGACGTGATTGTCGGTATGGACTGGTTGACCAAGGTAAGGGCCGACATTATCTGTGGAGATAAAGCTATTCGTATACCACACAGAGATGGTGAGCCACTGATTATTTATGGAGAGAGATGTAACTCGAAACTGAACCTCATTAGTTGCATGAAAGCATAAAAGATCATGAAGAAAGGACGTCTTGTTGTTTTAGCACATGTAAAAACATTAGAAACCGAGGTGAAGAGCGTAGATGATGTACAAATTATGAACGAATTTCCCGATGTCTTCCCAGAAGAATTGCCTGGATTACCGCCAATGAGGGCAGTGGAGTTTCAGATCGATTTAGTATCAGGAGCTGCACCTGTGGCTCGAGCACCTTATCGACTCGCACCTTCCGAAATGCAAGAGTTGCAGAGTCAACTACAAGAACTGCTAGACCGTAGATTTATCCAACCAAGTTCTTCGCCTTGGGGCGCACCTGTTTTATTTGTGAAGAAGAAGGATGGATCTTTTCGCATGTGTATCGATTATCGTGAGCTGAACAAGTTGACGATCAAGAATCGGTATCCCCTTCCCAGAATTGACGATCTTTTCGATCAGCTGCAAGGTTCAAGCGTTTACTTTAAGATCGATTTGCGATCCGGTTACCACCAGTTGAGGGTGAAGAAGAGTGATGTGATGAAAACTGCGTTCAGAACCCGTTATGGTCACTATGAGTTTCTCTTGATGCCATTCGGTTTAACCAATGCACCTGCCGTGTTTATGGATCTCATGAATCGTGTATGCAAGCCAAACCTGGATAAGTTCATTATCATCTTCATAGATGATATCCTCATCTACTCCAAAAGCGAAGAAGAACATGAGCAACATCTTCGACTAGTGTTGGAACTCTTGAGACAAGAGCAACTTTATGCCAAATTCTCCAAATGTGAGTTTTGGTTGAAGGAAGTCCAATTCCTGGGTCATATTGTGAGCGATCAAGGTATCAAGGTTGATCCCACAAAGATCGAAGCTATCAGCAAGTGGGAAACCCCCACTACTTCGACTCATATCCGCCAATTTTTAGGTCTCGCCGGTTACTACCGAAGATTTATTGAAGGTTTCTCTCTGATTGCGCGCCCTTTGACCGCGCTGACTCACAAAGGAAAGAAGTTCGTTTCGGAAACCGAATACGAATCATCATTTCAAACCTTGAAGCAGAAGTTAACCACTGCACCTATATTATTACTTCCCGAAAGCAGTGACGATTTCATCGTATATTGTGATGCCTCGAAAAATGGTTTTGGTTGCGTATTGATGCAAAGAACGAAGGTCATTACTTATGCTTCTCGTCAACTGAAGATTCACGAGTGAAACTACACTACTCACGATCTCGAACTTGGAGCCGTTGTTTTTGCGCTCAAATTATGGAGACACTATCTTTATGGAACTAAAAGTACTATCTTCACCGACCACAAAAGCCTCCAACACATTTTCGATCAGAAACAACTGAACATGAGACAGCGACGATGGATCGAGACGCTGAACGACTATGATTGTGAACTTCGTTACCATCTTGGCAAGGCCAATGTTGTAGCCGACGCTTTAAGCCGAAAGGGGAGTATGACACCTCTTCGTGTCCGAGCCTTGAACATCACCATTCATTCGAACCTCAATCTCCAGATCCGAGTAGCCCAAGATGAGGCTCTCAAGGAGGAGAATATTTCTCATGAACACTTGAATATTCTCGTCTCTCGATTCGAGGTTAAGGAGACTGGACTCCGATACTTCGCCGGAAGAATTTGGGTGCCTAGTTATGGGGATTTGCGAAGCCTCATTCTGGACGAAGCCCACAAGTCAAGATATCCGATTCATCCAGGAGCCTGTAAAATGCACCACGATCTCAAGGAACGGTATTGGTGGCCTAATCTTAAGAAAGATGTTGCAACTTATGTTGGGAAATGTTTGACTTGCTCGAAGGTTAAGGCCGAACATCAGAGGCCCTCTGGGTTACTTCAGCAACCGAAAATCCCGCAATGGAAGTGGGAAAGGATAACGATGGACTTCATCAAGAAACTACCAAAGACGGTGGGCGGATACGATACCATCTGGGTTATCGTTGACCGTCTTACCAAATCTGCACACTTCTTAGCCATGAAAGAAACGGATACGATGGAGAGACTCGCTCAACTATACATAAAGGAAATTGTATCTCATCATGGCATGCCCTTATCGATCATTTCAGACTGAGATGCCCGTTTTGCTTCGAGATTTTGGCGTTCTTTGCAAGAAGCCTTGGGGACCCGTCTCGACATGCGTATTGCGTATCACCCACAGACTGACGGACAAGCAAACGCACGATTTAGACTTTGGAGGACATGTTGCGTGCTTGTGCTATTGATTTCGAAAAGGCTTAGGAAAGGCATTTGCCGCTAGCCGAATTCTCTTACAACAACAGTTATCATTCGAGTATTAATGCCGCATCTTTCGAAGTGTTGTATGGCCGCAAATGCCGTTCTCCTATTTTTTGGGCCGAAGTAGGCGAAAAGCAAATCACCGGACCCGAGTTAGTCCATGAAACAACTGAGAAGATTTTCCAAATTCAAGTGAGACTCAAGAAGGCCCGTGATCGCCAAAAGAGTTATGCCGACCTTAAACGTAAAGACTTCGAATTCAACGTGGGTGACCCTGTAATGTTGAAGGTCGCACCTTGGAAAGGTGTGATCCGTTTTGGAAAGCGTGGGAAGCTCAACCCGTGATACATTGGTCCTTTCAAAATCTTGGAGCGTGTTGGACCCGTTGCTTACCGTCTGGATCTTCCGACTCAATTGAGCTTAGTTCATCCTACCTTCTACGTATTAAATTTGAAGAAGTGTCTTGCTGAATCGGAACTTATCATACCACGGGAAGAACTTACGATTGATGACAAACTCCACTTCGTGGAAGAACCTGTCGAAATTATGGACCGTGAGGTCAAAAATTTGAAACACAACAAGATCCCGATCGTCCGAGTCCGATGGAATGCCAAACGAGGACCCGAGTTTACCTGGGAACGAAAGGATCAAATGATACAGAAATATCCTCACCTTTTTCCAACTCCTCCATCTACCTCAGCTTAAAATTTCGGGACGAAATTTTCTTTAACAGGTGGGTAATGTACCGACCCTGGATTTTCCAACGTATAATTATTAATATTTATTATTAATACTTGCGCTTTAATAAATGTATTATTATACATTTTACTTGTTACCGTATTTGACTTTCCATGTCCCGACTTGTCTTTGTGACACAAGCTTTTCAAGAATAATATTTCGAATATTATTTATGTTCATGAATAATTATTATTAATCATTTATAATTAACTAATGCAAGTAGTTAATTACTTGGGCTTTATTTATTTAATTGTTGCATACTTACTTGGGCTTATATTATTGGACTTGGAAGCCCACCCAACTTTTCTTAATGGACTACTAGTAAGCCCACTTTTATGCTAATGATTCATTAAGTATAAACTAGATTAATTAGTTTAATGAGGGGACAAAATGTTTCAAGCATGCATGCACCTCTTTGCCATATCTTTAACCTTATACTCTTCCTAGCATACACCACTCTCCCACATTAGAAAGTTGAAGTTGACTACCCTCTTTTGGGACCTCCTAACCGTCGGCCATATGGGGGGGGGGGGGGGGGGAGGGAGTTCCATTTTCAATTTTTTTTGTTACTTATATGCTAGTATCATCTCATTTTACACATACCTCATTACACTACTTCTTACTCCAAACTTTTACTCTCAACTTTTCTCTCTAAATTTGTAAGTAATACATCTTTTTCTTTCTTCTTTTTTTTCCTTTGAAAACCGATTTCTATCATCATCATTCTTACTTGTTTGTTGTTGTTGTTAAAGATCAAACTTTATAGTTTGTATCTTCATGAATCTTGTTTCTTCCATCTTTATTTGATGAGAAATCAAGAACAAGGATCTAAGTTTCTATAACTTATGGTTCTACACATAAGATGTTATAAAGATCTAAAGCTCATAAGCTTTGAGATCTTACTTGTGTTCATGTTTTGTAAACTTAAGGTTTATTTTCTTAAAGATCCAAGTTTTGGCTTGAATCTTCTTAAGTTTGAAACAAACATGAACTTGTTACTTGTAACTTTATTTTATTTCTTCACTTTATTTATTTATTTCATTATTGTATAATATTGGTCAAGTATTACTAGTTAAACTTGATCTCATTTTTCTTGAAACTAAAGATTAAACTTTGTAAGTTCAAGAACATGGAAGTTTAATTTTCTAGTTATAACTTCATACACTTATGTTGGATCTAAGTTTCTATAGCTTATGGTCTTCCAATTTTGTTGTAAACAAAAGCTTATGAGCTAAAATACATTCTACAAGATTAAAATCTAAGTTTCATAACTTATGGTTTTATTAAAGTAAAGATCCAAGTTCCATAACTTAGGGTTTAACTAAAGAACTCTAGATCTAGACTTTTTAGTCTAGGATATTCAAGATCTAACTAAGATCTAAGTTCTACAACTTAAGATCTTGTTTATTTAGTTTACTTTCAAGTTTATTGCTTAATATTACTATTAGAACTCATGTATGTGTCGGATCTAAGATGTTGATGTAACTTTGGTTCATCAACCTACTTGCAATCCTTAAATGAGTTGTGCTACATATCTTAGACATACACTAGTGTCATGATGGTCAAAACTTGGTAAAGATGATGCAAACACATCAACGAGTTGTACACTTGAAGCTATAAGCATCAAGGTTGAGAACCGTGATGATCATCAAGCACCAAGACCCCACCGGAACACTTTGCTTACTGTTTATGGGTCTGATCAGGATACCTGGGCTACTGGAAAGTTGATTTCCAGTTAGTTCGGTTCGAGTAGATGATTTTCCATTTAGGCCTCGTCTTAATCCGAGTTACGGTTTAGGATTTATAGCCTTCCGAAAGTCACTACGCCCTTTTAACGTTGTGCTGAAATTTCTGACCTACTCGCACTTAAACAGTCGCCACTGTCAAACGAAGACGAGTTTGGTTCTGGAAATTAGTCAGCAGCTAGGGGACTCACATACGGATTCATAGCCGCTTACTACACGTCTTTTATATTTGTATAGAGGTCGTAGCAGCTGAACGAAGTCAGCCTTTGTTTCGATCTCTATTCTTGATTGAAAACTTGCTTTACTTTTTACTTATGTTGATGATGATGATGATACTTAAGACCTAATTTACATACTTTTAAACCTTTGGAAAAAATTTAGTGACTTAGTAACTTTTGACTTAGGTTGAGGACCTTTCGGACCAACTACTTGCTTACTTATCTCGTACCGACTTTACTACTTTTCACTGTGAGTTATAGCATCCATTTTTACTTTAACTATTTTGGGAACTGAGAATACATGCGCGTTTTACATTTTACATACTAGGCATGAGTACTTAAACTTTATATATATGTGGGTTATACAACGGCATAAACTTTCCCCTTAGCTCGATAACGTTTAGTCATTGGTCTTTGAACCGGTGAACGTGAATCTTAGATATGGATCCATAGGGTTTGACATCCCTACTCGGGCTAGTAGCACTAGCATTTAACGGGTGTTTAATACTTCATAAATATACGCACTCGCCAAGTGTACTTTTAGGGGGTGATATTACGTTAAGTTAGTTACCAAGTGCCCACAGTTGAACATATATTTTTCATACTGTTTTGAAATACTGAAATCTCGTGGCCTACCTTACATTAATGTTATACTTAAACTATAGCTCACCAACATTCGTGTTGACGTTTTTAATCATGTTTTCTCAGGTGCTTAGAGGTTTTGATTGCTTCCACTGTTGTAATATTGCTGTGTAGACACCCGCTGCTTCTGTTAGAGATGTCTCCCCATGAAACATTTATTTTGCATTCAAATTATGTTACTTTTGAAACAATGAATTTGTAATGACCTACGGGTCTCGTACTTATGTTAATTGCTTCTATTCATAGAAGCATACTATCGTATGTTAAACATTTGACGTTGGTTATGACGTCACATTTTCTTATGAATGCAAACTTATTTTAAAACGGCATATAGTGTTTGACCTTGTAATGATCCTGTTGTTGATGATCCGTACACGTTATTTTTGTACGGGGCATTACACATTGCGTATAAAATAAAGTGCATGTATTCTCAGCCCAAAAATATTTAAAGCATTTAAAAAAGGAAATCTATAAACTCACGTATCAATATTGTGGTTCAATATTACAGGAAAAGTATGCAAACGCAACTTAAATGACAAGAGCAAGGTTGGCCTTTGATTCACGAACAATATTCCGATCCATACCCATAACCTCCTTAGTTTTAATCCCGTAAATTCCTTAGCATTAACCCGTTTAAAAAAACCCATTTTGAAAATATCAAAGCATACTCTCATCGTAGTATTTTATGTTTAATATCATTTGTAATAATAATAATATTAAGATTAATAATAATATTAAGATTAATATTAATAACAATAATATTAATAATAAATAATAATAATTCTTACGGAGTATGTAATTTGTATGTGTGTGTGATTCTTCTAATCATATAACATCATATATATATATAGATATAATAAATTAATATAATAATATAATAGTTTATATATATATTAAATAAATAAAAAACATGTAAAGATGAAACCAAAAAGTCATTACTCTAATTGATCCGTGATTTCATTTTTGTTTTTCTCTTTTTTATATAATAAATATAATAATATAATAATAATAATAATAATAATAATAATAATAATAATAATAATAATAATAATAATAATAATTAAATTAAAAACAAACGTGGTAGACATAAAGTGTGTCTAGTTTATCTTGTGAACTTGTAAGTCATTTTCATCATTTTCATTCTTTTTTTTTATTTTTTTAATAATATAATAATAAATAATTAAATATAATATTTGGTGGTTAGTGTCGACACTATTATTCTTTAATAATTTTAAATCACGAACCGCTATTTGATGTCCCATTAACAATAATAAATGTCAAAAAGTCTCTGAAAAATTCTAAAATTTAGAATGACGTTAAAATCTTTATCCTTTTCATAGTAGCTAAGAAACGAGTTGTTAAAAGTGGTTCTAGATATTTAGAAAGATTATATTCGTTTTTAAGATGACTTAACATTCCAAATGTTATATATATTAATTCTATAATTTATGTAAATAAGAGATGGTGACTTTTTAATAATCTTAAAGTTTTAAAATATTTTCTTACAATATAGTTTGATACGTAATAAAATATATTAACGTTTTGAAATATAAATTTGTACGTTTTATAATTTTAAAAAAAATAGTATATTTATACTTGTAAATTTAATATTTATAATATAAAATTTTAATTAGTTTTTTTCTAACTTTATATATATATTTTTAAATTACATTATTTAAACATGAACGTTTTAATAATAAAATTCTATCGAAAAATGTTTTCGTACGGTTGAGACTAAATCATTTAATATTAAAATTTAGTTTTTCGCAATTAATTATATTTAAATTAGTTTAAGTATATCTAAAAACGTTTTATTAAAGAATTTGTTATATCGTGAAACGTTTTCATTTTAGAATTTAAATTACGTAATATATATTATCGGGTTTCGAGTTCTAAATTACAGTTTGTTCGTGAATCGTAGGGTAAAGTCCAATGGTTATTTATATGTATGAAAACATTTTTATTGCAACACAACAATTTGCTTATCTTGTCAGAATTATCAGAGTTTGAATTTGATCAAAATTTTCGGGTCATGACACATTCATACCCGATCCACTACTTTTTTGCATCATCCATATCCATATCCATATCCATATCCATATCCATATCCATATCCATATCCATATCCATATCCATATCCATATCCATATCCATATCCATATCCATATCCGTTGATCATCCATTTATATCATCCATATCCATCTAAATGGATCGGATCGAATGAATATCCGATGAATTGAATATCCATTACCATCCCTAGTAAGAACTAAGGGTGCTCCAATCAGTGAGGCCCTGGGGGCTGCCCAGCTACGCATCCACCTGGGCGCCAATGGCAGCGGGCTGCCCAGACTTGCGCCCAGCTCCCCGTCCAGCTTCTCGTCCCTTGTATCGTCCAATTTGATCATGTTTGTGGACGGAGGAAATGGTATTTTGTATTGTTAGAAAAAAATAAAAAAAATTACAATGGCTACTTTTTTTTTTATTTTTTTTCCTTTTACACTCTATATATACACATTCATATTTCACATTTTAATTTACACATTCATTCATCTTTTCATATCAAAATACAATATCAAATTATCATGTCAATTTATTCATATATAAAGCTAATTATTTTTATTTATTTATTTATTACGGTAAAGTAATCAAGTTATAATCCTTTTTTCTTTTAATGATCGGTTAATTAATAATACTAACTAGTTGTGGAGCCCTCGCCGTTTTGAATGCGAGTTAAAAAAAAAGTCTTGATATATTTTGTAAAATAGAATTTTTTTCGACATATAACATTGAATGGTTGTTCTTTTTATGAAAGTTGCTTCTTTTAGCGTTCGGGTTTTTTTTTTTAAAATTAAAGTTAGTTGATCTATTTTGTAAAAAAGAATGTTTTTGACATCTTTTGGTAGCATTGAAGGGTTGGTTCTTTTACGAAAGTTGCTTCTTTTATCGTTGGAGACAAAAAAAAAATAAATAAAAAATTTAAATTTACTGTAGCACAGTAGTGGCCCCTGTGGGTCCATCTGTTTGAGCGCAGCGTACAAGTCGGTAAAGCGTGGTTGGTGTTATTATTCAGTATTTTTAGTCTTAGTAATGGGATAAATAATAATTTAAAAAATTTAGAATATAGGTATAAAGTGGGGGGTTTGATTTGTATTTTAATAGAAGCTATAGTACTAGTTTACGAACCCTCGCTTCGCGCCGGGGGTTCGGTTTTCAATGTATTTTATTGAGTTTAGTTTGTAAAATTATTTCGTGGCTAACGATGATGTCGTTGAAGCGCAACTCGAGTCGAACTAAAAGGTATAATCCGTGAAAGATTTATATTATTTTAAATTAACAATATATGTGCATCTCAGTGTTTCGCTATAGAGTTGTCGACTTTTAAAAATTTAATGCAGAATCAACGTGTATGAAAAGTACCCCAAATATTTAGCATTTTTTAAAAAGCGTCCATTTTGCGTATAGTTAGTGACATTGTGTTCCTAAAATTATTTCGAGTTTAACGATGGTGTCGGGAAAGTTTAACTCGTTGCGAGCGAGAAGATATGACCCGTTGAATATTTGGGTGGAGTTTAGTTAAGATTTTTTATGAAAACGGTTATTTGACACTTTACCCCCTGTTGGGGGGCCTATTTTAATTTTCGAACAAAGTTTGGGGTTTTTTTTGGAAAAAGGAAAAAAGGTGAAAACACAAAAAAAAGGTGAAAGGACGAAAGTGCCTCTAGTTACTATTCACGTTTTTTGTCTATTAGATATTATATAGGCCGATTTTAATTTTCGAACAAAGTTTGGGGTTTTTTTTGGAAAAAGGAAAAAGGTGAAAACACAAAAAAAAAGGTGAAAGGACGAAAGTGCCTCTAGTTACTATTTACAGTTTTTGTCTATTAGATAGTATATAAATATAAATTTATTATTCAGTATTTTTTGTTTTAGTAATGAGATAAATGATAATTTAAAATATAGGTATAAAGTAGAAGGTTTGATTTGTATTTTAATAGAAGTTAGGGAATTAATTTTGTGAAAAGCGGAATATTGAAATAGTACTATTCATCCTAGTATAATATCCACTCAAAAGTTAGCCCATCTGAGAGATTTACAGGATCCAGCCCATTAATACTTCTACTACCAAGATGTATAAATAATCAGATGACCGATATATTTTCTTCAGCACCTCTGATTACAGACTCCGCAAACGGCAAACCGCAACGGTGAGTACAGAATACTACCTACCTATACTCTGATTAAAAATCCTCAATTTTATGCATCGCATCTTCCCCATATTTTAAGCTTTATTATTTTTATTATTATTATTTTTTATTATTATTGTTATCTAGTTACCATCGTAACATATATGTCTGCTTGCCATCAAAGTAAGACGTTTATAAGACCCTATTTATGAAATATGATACTAGAGAAAGGGTTTTTTTTTTTTTACTCAGAGTTAAGCGGTCCGTAAGCAGTCCTTTCGATTCTTTTTCCTGGCCACTCGTAGATATGTTACTAATGAATTTTGACTTGTGATCTGTAAATCAGGGGCCCAATCACTAGGCTATATTGAAATTTTTGTAAGATGCATCACATGTTTATGTTTATTGTTGTTTCTGTATGATATTGTATTTTGGATATATGTTTTTGTAGACATTACAAGAATTTTGCTGTTGGATTTTGTTCAAAGACCTAGTGTAATTCGACAACATGGAGGCTAATATAATAGTACATACAAATACAACAACAATGGTGGATAGGATATCACAACTTCCTGAATCTGTCGTCCATCACATACTCTCTTTTTTGAATTCTCCAAGAGACCTTGTTCGAATCAGTGTGTTGTCTAGAGAATGGTTTGCTATAACGGCTTCCCTCCCGTATCTAGAATTCAATATTCATCATTTTGAACTATATGAGAGGAATGTGTTTTTCAACTACGTTGCTTATACCATCTCCAGATTTCGCAATCAAAACTTCTGCCTGCACACTTTCAAGATCACAATAGATGAATTTCGTGATCCTAAAGAAGTAGATGCGATCGACGAATGCCTTGGATTAATGCTTAAGAAATGTATGCAAGTTTTGGTGATAAATGACGTATCTCATAGGATGTCGAGATACCGTTTGCCTGACGTAATCTTATCTATCTCTTCTTTAACATCTTTGACAATAAAGCATTGTGATCTGCCTTCATCCTTGATGGTTGATGGAGTCAAGTTCAAGTCTTTGAAGCTGTTGAAACTTGTGGGTGTCCGTATAGATGAGAAAATTATCAACTATCTAGCAAATTGTTGCACTCTTCTTGAGAAATTATATCTCATATTCTGCGATGGTTTTACTAAATTCTGTGTTTATGGGCATCAAAATCTTCGAGATGTTCGGATCGCATATCATAAGGAAGTTGAGAGAATAGATATTGAAGCCCCGAATCTATCTTATCTTTTTTTAAATAAAATGTGTCAAACAAGGGATCCATGTATGAACTTGGCAAAATGCAAAAAATTAACGACATTGACTTTCGTCACATTTACCTATCTGGATACAGAAGTGTTATCCGAATTTTTAATCAGATTCCCCTTCATCGAGAATTTGATTTTGTACATTCCCAGAGATTGTAACAAGTTGACGTTTTCAAGTGACACGTTGAGGACATTGGCGCTTTGTTCACGATGTGAATTTGAAAATATTATGATTGATGCCCCTAATTTGCTTTTCTTCATGTATTCTCATCACCCTAATTATCCGTCTAGTCATTTGGTAAGAAATTCAGCTGAGTCGAAAACACAAAAGGTTATGGAATGTTACCCTGATGATGATATTGGGAGTCTTTGGTTCCAGCAATTAAGGGAATTTTTGGACAAGAATAATGGATTCAAAGTTCTGAAGTTACATATTAGCGCGGTATCTACCTATATCCATCATACAATCATGTTCTTTTAATTAATTTTTAAAAAACTTATGTCAATCAATCACTAGTTTATGTTGTATTAACTAATTGTCTTACAGAGTTTCGTAGATGTTGCGGAACTGAAGAGGATTCAAACACCACCTTATGAGCTTGAGCATATAGTATTAGAATTGGACACCATAAAAGAATTATCTGTGTATACTGCTGTTGTGGATGCTGTACTTTGGTGTTTTTGTCCTCGATCTCTATCTTTAACATCAAAATTCTCTTTCATTAACTTTGCAGAACGGAACCACGTTGTCAAGGTAAGAGTTATATGTTATAGTATGTATTACTCTGTTGAATTTATTCTTGATAACCATTCCTAGATAGATAGCTTAGTGTTTGGGGTCCTAATAAAATGTTCAACCTCACTCGCTAGCCATCTTGGGGTGGCAAGGGAGGGTCTGATATGGTCACGGGATACCGCAGTTAGGCCGCATACATCTGTGTATAATTACGGCTCTTCCGAGTAACTTGAACTGAAAACCTTATCCGTTTACCCTTTTTGAATGTAATCTTGATCACAAGGATGATCTGTCAAGCCTGGTCCGGAAATAATTAAAAAAAAAAAAAAAAACTTATTTTTTGTTTTATAGTTTACATATGACAAGCTACTTCAACAAGAACAAGGCCAAACTAATATTCAGATTGTGCTCTCATCTACGTCCAAAGAAGAAAAACACATGAGTAACTTGACTTCATTGTTGAAAGCATTACCGAGTG
The DNA here is from genome assembly GCF_046630445.1 of Rutidosis leptorrhynchoides. NCBI lineage: Eukaryota > Viridiplantae > Streptophyta > Magnoliopsida > Asterales > Asteraceae > Rutidosis > Rutidosis leptorrhynchoides. The sequence continues at coordinate 148,028,469 of NC_092340.1, read as the reverse complement.
ATCAACTAACACAAACAATCACCTTCTTCAAGCTAAAAAGGTACACTATCTTTTTATCAGCTATGATTTCTATTTACATGTGCATTACATATAAAATTTCGTCTCTTGTTATGTATCTATACAGTCGAAGTGAGGGTTCTGAACCAGTCAAAGGTATGTGAATGTAACAGAGGCTTGATCTTGTTCATTAGGGTAAGCTTTTTTTTAAAAAAAAAAATGCATATACATATATATTATCCTACACTGATTTCACAAACTTTCGATACTTGTTATGTTTGAAATTTACTTTTATGTCCGAGAAAAGAAGAAACTATGAACTTTTGTTTGATATTAAAGATTTAACAAGTGATCGTTGGTCATACCTCTTCAGACTGATTTAGTGAAGATTGTACAATGCATTGAGTTAATTAAGGACTTCTGCTGAAGAAATCATTTAGACACAGTTAACTTTGAAGAAATCATTTAGAGACAGTTAACTTTGAATAATGTTGCAGTATATATAACTGATCTACATATATTCTGCCTTTCTATGATTATACTTTTGATGATGATGGTCTTGAAGTTCCCATAACAAATGTTTAGTTGTACTGCACAGCTTTATTATTCTTTTGATTCGGCTATTTTGCAAATGTCTAATGAATATACCTGTTTGGTCTTTCTTATGTTGTTCAATTGCAAGTTCAAAACATAGTTGCATTTGGTTGAGCGAGGCCCAAGTACACAAACAATGGTAACAAAATTTGAGATATTGCGAAACACATTCATTTTATACATTAATCAATATTTTGAACTCATTCGTTCATTCCAAAAACCTCAAACCAACATATCCGATGATAAACATTTTTAATGTCCTTTTAACACGTATGGTACAAGCCGACAATGCAAAAAAGATCGTTAGGGGAGGCTGATCCAAGTGTCCTGGCCGGATCCACACCTGCTTATTATCGTGTAATCACTGATTTTATTTTTATATAAAAAAAACTTATGATATTTTTGTTTTACATTAGTTATTAGTGATGATAAAAGAGGTTGATAAAATTAATTAAAAAATCTTTTAACAATATACTTGTATTTTAATTATATTCCTTCTTTTTACTATCGGTTAACATCCACTAGAAAATTAGCCCATATGAAAAATTTATAGGACCCGACCCATTAATAATTTAATATTCTACTCATTATTATATTTTTATTATATTTATCACTACAACAAAATTGCAAGATAACCACACTTTTTTACTCACGCTTTGTAGGAGCGTGAAAATAATTTTACAAAAGTTCACATTGATAAATGTGTAAACGATTTAGACATGTAAAAGTGTGAAAACTTAGAAAGTCATTTAAAATATTCACATTTATAATTGTACTGGAAAACTTTATACGTATAAATGTGATAAAATAAATAAAATTGGAATTGCAATTTGCAATTTAAAGCGTGAAAATTATAAAATTTAGCTCACAATGATAAGCGTGAAGAATAAAAATGTTTTCTTTTTTAAAAAATCACGCTTTTAGTCGTTGCGATAAACGGAAAAATTAATATATATATATATATATATATATATATATATATATATATATATATATATATATATATATATATATATATATAGATGAGATGAAAATATGAACATTTAGTAGAGACACTTTGTGATAAATGTTTTTATTTTGGCGGGAAAACGCTCGAAGAAGTAATATATAACAATTATCGTGTTCTTCAAGCGTATTTTGAGGTTTTAGCTATTTGGGTTTAGATATTAGGGTTTATAGGGTTTAGAAATTTAGGGTTTAGGGTTTAGATTTAGGGTTTAGATTTAGGATTTAGATTGAGTTTTTAAAATAAACCCAAAACACCAAACTCTAAATCCTAAACCCTAAACTCTAAATCGGACTAAATTTTACTTCACAAAACATGAAAAAAAAAATGTTCATATTCTTCACGAACAATATTATCTTGAATGTTATTTTTGTCGATCGTTTTTCCGCCTAAATAATAACATTCATCACGAAGTGTCTCTTCTAAATGTTCATATTTCCGTGTGATCTTGATGCCGGAAAAAAATTCAAAAAAAAAGAAAAAAAAAATTTGCTTCCCCCCGCTTCCTCCGGTTGATTACTTACCCATTGATCTACCTATATATATATATATATATATATATATATATATGTTATAATTCAGTAGGCTTATAACTACCTTTAGTGGTTTGATTCTTGATGTTATAATTCAGTAGGCTTATAACTACCTTTAGTGATTTGATTCTTGATTTAGAATACTAATAATGAAGTGTAAGAACAAAGATGATAATGGAGAGAAAGAAAGAAACACTTTGTAAGTGTGAGAAATGGTGCAAGTTTAATGCTTGCATTCATGGCTATTTATAGCAAAAATATCACAAGTTTAGGTAATACAATAATATTACTTTTGTGTATCAATAATTGACTATCCATTTATATATATATATATTTATATATTATAACACTCCCCCTTGGATAGCAATTTTGTTTGTTGAAGATCAACTGTAAGTTACTGCCTCGTTAAAAACCTTGCTAAAGAAAACCCAGTGGGAAAAACTTTAGCTAAGGGAAAAAGAGTGCAGCATGGAGTTGACTCCCCCTCAAGTAGACATCGCTTCGGTTGTTACATCTTTTGAACATGTCTCATGCCAATGTTATGAACGTGTGTTCTGAAAATAGCAGTTGGAAGTGCTTTCGTGAAAAGATCAGCAGAGTTTTTGCTGGATTGAACATATCTCATTTCAATCTCGTTGTCCTTAATGAGATTTTGAGTGTATGAGAAGAATCTAGGAGGTATGTGTTTGGTTCGGTCACTTTTGATATACCCTTCTTTCATCTGTGCTATGCAAGCTGCATTATCTTCATAGATAATTGTTGGACTTTTATCGCGTTCTAGTCCACAAGAATCAGTAATGATTTGTGTCATTGATCTCAACCAAAAACATTCCCGAGTAGCTTCATGTAATGCAATCACTTCGGCATGATTTGATGATGTAGCAACAAGTGTTTGTTTTTGAGAACGCCATGATATTGCAGTACCTCCATTTAGGAATACATATCCAGTTTGAGATTTAGCTTTATGTGGATCAGATAAATAACCTGCATCAGCATAACCAACCAAATCTTGTTTTGATTCGTTAGAATAAAATAATCCTAAATCAGTAGTTCCTCGAAGGTATCGAAATATGTGTTTGATCCCATTCCAGTGTCTTTTGGTAGGAGCAGAGCTGAACCTTGCCAACAAATTAACTGCAAAAGAAATGTCAGGTCTTGTACAATTTATAAGATACATAAGAGCTCCAATTGCACTAAGATATGGTACTTCTGGTCCAAGAATATCTTCATGATCTTCACATGGACGAAATGGATCAGTTTCAACATTGAGTGATCTAACAACCATAGGAGTACTTAATGGTTTTGCCTTGTCCATATTGAAACGTTTCAAAATCTTTTCAGTATATGTTGTTTGATGTACAAGTAAACCATTAGGCATATGCTCAATTTGTAAACCAAGGCAATACTTGGTTTTTCCGAGATCTTTCATTTCAAATTCTTTCTTTAGAAGTTGAATGGCTTCATAGATCTCTTTATTTGTACCTATGATGTTAAGATCATCAACATAAACAGCTATGATCACATATCCGGATGTTGTTTTCTTAATGAAAACACAAGGGCAAGTAAGGTTATTTGTATACCCTTTGCTTATCAAGTAATCACTTAATCGGTTATACCACATACGTCCCGATTGTTTTAACCCATATAAAGATCTTTGTAATTTAATCGAATACATTTCTTTGGGTTTTGCATTTGATGCTTCTGGTACCTTAAATCCTTCAGGTATCTTCATATATATATATATCACTATCAAGTGATCCATATAGGTAAGCAGTCACAACATCCATGAGATGCATTTCTAAATTTTTAGAAACTGCCAGACTGATTAAGTACCTAAAAGTAATTGCATCCATAACAGGGGAATAAGTTTCTTCATAATCAATTCCCGGTCTTTGAGAAAAACCTTGAGCTACAAGTCTAGCTTTATACCTTGTAACTTCATTTTTCTCATTTCTTTTTCGGACAAAAATCCATCTGTATCCTACAGGTTTCACATCTTTAGGAGTGAGAATGATGGATCCGAAAACTTTTCTTTTATTGAGTGATTCTAATTCAGCTCGTATTGCTTCTTTCCATTGAGCCCAATCATGTCTATTTTGACATTCAACCATAGATGTTGGTTCTGGATCATCATCATTATTCATGATGTCATATGCAACATTAAATGAAAATTTCTCATCAAGATTTTTCATTTCATTTCGGTTCCATAATATTTTTGAATATGCATAATTGATTGCAATTTCTGTATTGACATCATCAATCTCCTCTGCAGTAGGAGTACTGATTTGTGGTTCTTCTTGAACACTTTCTTTTACTTCATTATCAGCTGATTTTCTTTTTCGAGGATTTTTATCCTTTGAACCAATTGGTCTTCCACATTTCTGACGTGGCAAAGATTCATGAGTGACGTTATTGCCAGCTTTTGGAATTTCAATTCGAGCTGGAGTATTTACTGCTGGTATATATGATTTTGTCACCGTTTTTGTATCTGTAAATGCATCAGGCAATTGATTTGCAAGTTCTTGTATATGCATTATCTTTTGAACTTCTGTCTCGCATTCTTTTGTGCGAGGATCAAGATACTTTAATTGAGGTTCACACCATGAAACATCATTTTCTTTATTTTTCATTTCTCCCCCTAATCTAGGGAACAATGTTTCATTAAAATGACAATCAGCAAAACGTGCTGTAAAAACGTCACCTGTCATAGGTTCAATATACCTTAATATTGAAGATGTTTCATATCCAACATATATTCCCAACCTCCTTTGAGGACCCATTTTTGTACGTTGTGGTGTCGCAATTGGAACATACACTGCACAACCAAATGTTCTAAGATGGGAAATATTTGGCTCTTGACCAAAAGCAAGTTGTAGGGGGGAATATTTATGACTTGCACTTGGTCTGATGCGAATCAATGCAGCAGCATGTAAAATTGCATGACCCCATATAGATACAGGGAGTTTTGTTCTCATTATCAATGGTCTAGCGATTAACTGTAAACGTTTAATCAATGACTCGGCTAAACCATTTTGTGTATGCACATGAGCAACAGAATGTTCAACAACAATTCCTATAGACATGCAATAGTCATTAAATGCTTGAGATGTAAATTCACCAGCATTATCAAGTCTCACCCTTTTAATGGTGTAATCAGGAAAATGAGCTCTCAATTTAATAATTTGGGCAAGAAATTTTGCAAATGCCACATTACGGCTTGATAACAGACAAACATGAGACCATCTGCTAGATGCGTCTATTAGAACCATGAAATATCTAAATGGTCCACATGGTGGATGAATTGGTCCACATATATCACCTTGAATTCTTTCAAGAAACATTGGTGATTCTTTCTCAACCTTAAGTGGTGAGGGTCTAGTTATCAATTTTCCAAGAGAGCAAGATGTACATGGAACCATTGTATCATGATGGATTTTTCTATCCTTTAGTGGATGTCCATGAGTACATTCAATAATCCTTTTCATCATTGTTGATCCTGGATGGCCTAATCTGTTATGCCATAAACTGAATACACCAGGATCAATATATTTTTCGTTAACTACCATATGTATTTCTGGTACATTTATATGTGTATAATGTAATCCAGAACTAAGTCTTGGCAGTTTTTCAACCACATGACTCTTGTCAGTGATACTTAAATATTTCTCATTTTCTGTTGTCACTGACTGATAATCATACCCGTTAAGGTATATGTCGGAGAAACTCAATAAATTTCTGCTTGACTTGGGAGAAAATAAGGCATCATTTATTAAAAATTTTGTACCATTTGGTAGTATGAAATTTGCCTTTCCTATCCCTTTTATCAAGTTAGCAGGTCCTGATATTGTATGTATAGTTCCTTCCGTTGGTTTTAGATCAATAAAATATTTCTCGGATTTAAGTATAGTGTGTATAGTTCCACTGTCTGCTATACAGAGATCTCCACCACTTGATTGATGTTGTATTCCAGCAAAATTCATATTGAACTTCATATATAAGAAATAAATAGTGAGTACATTAATATTACACAATATTTTAAACGCAAATAGATAGTACTGAAACATTTAGCAAACATAATGACAAAGACAGACGATATTAAATCGTTTATTTTTCGAAAGACACACAACTTAAACATTCAAGAAATCTTCATATAAATCAGATGGTTTCTCAGTGACTGTTGGATCGACGTTATCCACAAAGTTTACTTCCTTTTCTTTATCTTTCAGCGAATCCTGATACATCTTAACAAGATGTTTAGATGTTCGGCAAGTATTAGCCCAGTGGCCCATTCTACCACATCTGTAGCAAGATTCTTCAGAATTTTTAGAAGAATTTTCTTCAACATCTTGTTTAGTGGGCTTGTTTTGTGGTTGATATTTATATTTTCGTGGATTATTATTTCTTTGACCACCACGGCAACGACCACGACCACGTCCTCGCCCATTACCATTACCATAAGGATGGTTTCTACCATAGTTATGGCTTTTGGCATGATGATGGTGATGGTTATTATAACCACGACCTTGCCCGCGTCCTTGTCCCTGTTTATAATTATTTGCAGTATTTGCTTCAGGGATTGCAAGTGTACCAGTAGGACGGGATTGCTGATTTTTCATTAATAGCTCATCATTTTGCTCTGCAACTAAGAGATATGAATTAAGTTCAGGATATGTTTTGAACTTTAGCATTCTCAAATTTCTTTGCACTGTGATGTTTGCAGCATTCATTGTGGAGAAAGTTTTCTCCATCATGTCTGCATCACTTATTTCATGTCCACAGAATTTAAGTTGTGAACATGTATTATACAGAGCTGAGCTATATTCATTTACTTTCTTAAAGTCTTGGAACCTTAATGTTCTCCATTGTTCCATAGCAGCTGGAAGTAAAATTTCTCTTTGATTATTGAATCTGCTTTTGAGACCTTCCCATAAAACATGGGGATCTTCTACAGTCACATAATTATTTTGTAAGCATTCATCAATATGTTGATGAATAAAGCAACATGCCGTTGCTTGTTCTTTTTCAGAACAAGTGTTGTTTTCATTTATGGCTTCAAGAATACCCATTGATCTAAGATGCATTTTTACTTTTATAACCCATGGCATGTAGTTGTTTCCAGTTGATTCTAAAGGAGTAAATTTAAGCTTTTCCAGATTCGACATTTTCTATTAAAACAAACAACATGATAAATTATAGTCACTTTATATTCATAAGTATATAAAAATTAAACATAAATTTAATATAACATAAATGATAAGTAGGTGACAGTGTCGACCATATGTAAGCAATCATTAATAAATGTTATATAACATAAATATAAATATTAGTAAACATAAATGATAATTAGGCGACAGTGTCGGCCATATAAATGTTAGATAATAGAAATATAAATGTTAGTAACATAAATGATAATTAGGCGACAGTGTCGGCCATATAAATGTTAGATAATTGAAATATAAATGTTAGTAACATAAATGATAATTAGGCGACAGTGTCGGCCATATAAATGTTAGATAATTGAAATATAAATGTTAGTAACATAAATGATAATTAGGCGACAGTGTCGGCCATATAAATGTTAGATAATTGAAATATAAATGTTAGTAACATAAATGATAATTAGGCGACAGTGTCGACCATATATTATTCAGGTGGTATAACCGACCATATATCATTTAGGTGGCAGAGCCAACCATAATTAGTATTAAGATTATCGTGCTGATAACGTGTTATAATTCAGTAGGCTTATAACTACCTTTAGTGGTTTGATTCTTGATGTTATAATTCAGTAGGCTTATAACTACCTTTAGTGATTTGATTCTTGATTTAGAATACTAATAATGAAGTGTAAGAACAAAGATGATAATGGAGAGAAAGAAAGAAACACTTTGTAAGTGTGAGAAATGGTGCAAGTTTAATGCTTGCATTCATGGCTATTTATAGCAAAAATATCACAAGTTTAGGTAATACAATAATATTACTTTTGTGTATCAATAATTGACTATCCATTTATATATATATATATATATTTATATATTATAACAATATATATAAATTAAAAGAAATCATACTTAAAAGTGTGTACAAGCAAAGAGTTTGAGAATATAAAATGATAGAACTTCAAAGCCTTTGAACAAATAAATAGTGATTGAGCTTAAAACTTTCAGTTTCCTATAGAAAAGATGGTACAGAACTAAAATCCACATTCCAATTATCGAATTTCTGTTCCTATTAGCGATTCCTTTATCTTCATATTTTATTCGTTTATAGTTTCTCAACCCTAACATCAACGACAATGTTAAAAAAGTTCGAATCGCGGTAATCAAGTTCTCTCGTTTGCAGTTCTAATCGTTTACAGGTTCTCTCCTTCATCCACAATTCAAGTTCTCTCTAATTGGAGCCCTAACTTTCTAATCCTTCATCATCATTCGCTCACTGACATTCGATTAAAAACTACTGCGGTAAATCGATCAATCTAATGAGTTTAGATTATAAACCTAGCTAATTTTATGTCAATTTACTAGTAATCATCATTCATTTCTGTTAATTTTTGGACCTTTATTCATTTGATTAGGACTTCGTGTGTTGAATCATGTCTTATAATCGTTTGAAATTTATGACCTTCTGAAACCGATGTAATCAGTCGCATGTTTTCAGACTTGGCTCCTGAAGTTTGTACACTTCTCAACACTTTTTCGATAGTTAATGATTTATATGCTATGTATATGTATATGTATATGTTTTTACTCCGTATAAGTTTAAGAATTCAACATTTTAACATGATAAAGGCTTTTGTAGAGAACTTAATGTGAGTGATTATGCACTCAATTGTGAACCCTAAGCTACAACTTTTCCTTTGCTCTTGCTTCAAACAGTGTTTGTTGCTCATCTACTAAGCTTGATGAGTCATAAAATTTATTTTACTTGCATCTGCTTATGTTATACATAGTTTCTTACACACAAAAATTGATTATACTATTGAGGCATTACGGCCTTGGGATTCTCTCAGCTGAACATCCTTTAATAGTGATGAATCGGTTCAACGCATTCTAGGTGTATGTTAAAATGCCTGAATGAGAACGTACATTTGGTTGTTGTATTAGATCTATTAGAAGTGGACTTCAAGGTTATTGATTGATAAAAAAATTCTAAGATGATGAAAGTCTAAGAATATAGTAGAAAGTTTGTGAAGTTGTATACTTTTTAGAAGGTGATAATTGCCATTGAGTTTCTAAAGGTTTAAAATCCTATGTTGGTGATGGGGAACTAGTTTAACATGTGCAAATCATTTCTTGGTGATGCTTGCTCTCTAGTTTAACATGTTCATTTGGGCCTTTTCAAAGCATTACCAATGGAGTTGATGCATTTACTTTAGGTGATTCCAACTATCTTAAGTAAAATACATTTACTTTAGGTGATTCTAACTATCTTAAGTAAATTAAAACATATTTACATTTACTTTTGGATACATTTCCATGGAGTTGATACATTATGGAGTTTGTTTTAATTTTTTCATTTGTTTTGTTTGATCATGTGCAGTTTAACATGCTTCCAGATTTTAAGTTGAAAGATCTGCGACTGACTTGATTACTGTTGAAAGCCAACTGATGATAGTAACGGATCGTATGATTACTTTTTCAGCTTCGGCTGCTGGACATTTTGGTTATGGCAGCCCAGGTGGTCCTCAGCTTCATGTCTTCTACATTGACTGAAAATCTGAACTGAGCAAGACGTGAACATACCAGGTATCTCTATGTGGCCAACCATGTAAATAAAAGCAATTATGCATCTCTGCTTTATAGTTTTTACAAAGATGGACATCCTGATGTCGGTGAGATTATGCATCTCTCCTTTATAGTTTTTACAAGATTGATTGTCTGAGGTTTCTGTTCTGAATTATTTGTAATAATGAACTCATCTCATGATGCAATAGATTTAGTACCACTAATATCATGACATGTATCCTTTTCAAGCTGGGAATCTGATGTTCATTTCTTCTGAATTTCGGCTCGGAATCGGTAACGCCCCTCACCACTGTTGCTACTATAGTTGTGAAAATAGATTCTTGAGTTAACTAATGTATTTTCAACTTAACAGACTAATATTTTCTTGGTTGATTTGTTTTCTTTTATTTTTTGCAGAAAATAATGAATGAGTGCGTTGTGGCCTGCGATTTTCAAGAACTAATTGTAAATCATTATAAGCTGCTAGAAACATATGTTGGTGTACTTCTTTATGCATTTTGGTGTATCAATCATAAGAAGTGTACTGTATGGTTATGAGTTTTATCTCTTGTAAAAGATATATGGATGCATGTGATTTTAGATTTTTAAAGTTCACTGCTAGAATCATATTTTGGTGCAATTTATGTATTCAATTTCAATTTCATAGTGCATGCGTGGATATATACATACATATACACATATATGAACCTATATATAAATATATGTATACATGTATACACCTCAATTACTCGCTCTTAAAAGCGTGAAAATGTAGTTTCAAATACTAATTTAATTTCTGTTCCTCACGCTTATTTGTGTGTAGACGTAGCTTTGAAACCCACACTTAAAAGAGTGAAGATGTAGCCTCAATTACTCACACTTAAAAAAGTGTGAACTGTAGTCCAAAAACTCACGCTCAGAAGCGTGTAGATTGTCTAAAATTTTGTTACGCCCAAATTCCGCACGCCATACCCAAGTGTGAGCTTAATATATTTACATGCTCTGAAGCGTGTGCATATCCATAAATAAGCGTGTAAACTTGACCTTTTTGTTGTAATTATTATATTCCTTTTTCTTTTTACTATCTGTTAACATCCGCTATATCTTCAGCACCTCCGATTACGGATGTTGCAAACGGCAAACCACAAAGGTGATTACATAGTTCCTACACTCCAATTAAAATTCCTTTTTGTGATGTATCACATCTTCCCGTCTTTTAAACTTAGAATATCTTAATACTATTATGTAGACTTACAGTGTAACAAATTTGACTACCCTAGGAAAAAGTATTATCTACTCAACTCAGATGTAGGGGTCCTAATTGATATTCCGTGACCGTTTCACTACTAGAAAAAAGGACATTCGACGAAGGACTTTTGCGGCGCCCTGACCTCGCCGCAAATGCACCACTAAATGACAAAAATTTCAGTCTTTTGACCAGCCAAATGGGACCTACGTGCAATTGCGGCGATGTTTTTTGGGACGTCGCCGCAAATAAATTTGTTGTATTTTCTTTTTCATTTTTCTTCGCTGGCAAATTCTGGTAAAAGGTTGAACAGTGGGCCCGGATGCTTGTCGCCGCAAAAGGTGCGCCGCCAATAAGCGTCGTATTAGTTTTTGGCGCTTAATTTTTCCCTCCGCACTAGTTCCCGCTAGATTCCGTCTCTATAACAACCCTCATATTTTCATACCTGAATTGACTAATTTGACTATAGGGTTGTTATCCATACGTAATATATAATTAAATTTGACATTGATCAAATATTTATTTTTAGTCAACACTTTTTGTTAACTAAAGTTTACACTAATTATATAAAATAACTTTAGTTAATATTAATATTAATGCGTATTATATTTAAAACTATATGAAACATAATTATTAATTAAATGATAAGTTATTTTAATCATTATATATATATATTTTTAGCTTATAAAAAAAAGAGATTTTTTTTATAAATTAAATAATGAGCCCATGAATTTTGACTAAATATTTTCAAAAACAAAAACTTATTAAAAATATTTTTAACATGTTTTTATTTTTTGTCAAAATTGGCACCTTTATTTTATTTATATTTTTTCTTTTCACCAACCATTTTTTCCCTATAAATACCCACTTCCATTTCATAAAAACTTGTATCAAATCTTTGGAAAAACTCTCTCACAAACTTGGGAAAGTACTTGAGGTATTTTCTATATTTTTTATCGAATTGCTTTTATTTTTTTGTATATTCTTTAAAAATTCGAATTTAATATATATAAATTATTTTTACATGTTATAATTAGTATTATAAGTATTATGATGTATAGAAATAATTTTGATAATTTATAGAATTTTATTTATAATTAAATACGAATTATATAGTATTTAAACATAAAAACAATATAAAATTCATAATAAAATATTAAACATTAATAAAAATAATTATAATTTTTTTTTGAGATTATTATACTTTTATAAACAAGCAAAAATTATAAAAATTAAATAAATGGGACGATTAATATTTAAAAATAATTTACTTTTGCATTATTCTAAACCGAGAGAAATAATAAAGAAAATACAAAATAAATACAAACATGTATTAAATATTTTTATATGATTAGTAGCATCACTAGATACTTTAAAAAAATATAAAAATTAATTTTAAATTATTTTTCCTATTTATTTAATTATAGGCCGATTACAATGGTTAAATAATTAGAAAACATTAAATAAATAATATTTTGATATAAATTTGATTTAATAATTTTTATAACATTTTTACATAATATAGAACCTGCAAAAAATATAAAATTATTTATTTAGTTCGATTTAATATTTATTACCTAATTAAATTTGATTAATATAAACCGAGTATATATATAAAGAAAAGTGGGAAATAAATACAAAAACTTGATAAAATTATTTTTATAAAATATCCTACTGAATTGTATAATTAACTAAGTTTATAAAAATTATAAATATAATATTTAATGAATTAATATTCGAATTAACATATATTAGTATGATTTTCGATTAACATAAGTATATTACATATACTAAATTAATATTATTATTATAACTTACGGTTAATAATTAAGTATACTATATAATAAAGTATAATGCTTATAATGTAAGTTAATAACAATACATTATTAATAAACACTTATTTTATAACTATACTAATTTAATAATAATAACTTATAGTATATAATATATGACAATCAAATTGTTAATACAATAATAAATATAATATAACATATATAATAACATATAAACCTAAAGTGAAGGTTAATCAAAGATAATGTACAATTCATGTGAACTTCATCGCTACTCACGGTCGTAAGTGAATGATGTCTAGGTTGCCATTTATGGGTAAGCTTGTGGATCTCGAATGCCATGACTTAGATTCTGGTCAAGAGTCCTGGGCCCCCGGTTATATCTGGTCATTCCTGACTTATTTGATATCAACGAAGTTTGAGTAAAGTTATACAACGTATTGCTAAAGATTAACTCGAACTTTCTAAAATTGGAAAATTACTATAAGTGGAAACTTTCCATAAATAGTAACCTTCCGAAAATGGAAATTCTTTAGTGAACCATTACTATCAATATAGTACTATATACTATTGTTTGTTAGGCAATGTCTGATCATACGTTCTATCTCTAGGTTGATATCTCGGTCACGTCCTTTCGTTCAATTCTTTCGTGGAATACTCTTTTGTGCTACTAAGGTGATTTTCATAGCCCCACTTTTACTGTTTACTTAACTATTTATAACTTTTGGGGTGAGACACATGCTTGCTTTATAACTGTTTTACACTTAGACACAAGTACTAAATTGTTAACTATGCTGTCATGCTTTGATTCATGCTAAATCCCTACCGTAATATCGTTAATTGCTACGTTTAAATGCAAACTTAATTATTGTGAGTAGGACTATTGAGAGTAACGTCTCTAACCATTCGACCGTTGGTCTTTGGTTACATAATAATAATTTCACGACACTGACAGTACAAGGTGTCATAGGGTAAACTTGTTTAGTAGCGATATTACAAAATGCAGCAACACTTTTAGATTGATATTTCTATATCAATCAACTTTAAACTAAATCTTGTGATCTAAAACTTTGGATATTATTTATAAACCTGTGAATTTCACTCAGCCTTTTTGATTGACACTTTAAGCATGTTTTGTCTTAGGTGATGATTGAGCTAGCTGTTTGCAACTTTGTGATGATAGATTTGATGCTTGCATGGAGTCCACATCGCATATTATATTTTAGTTCATAAACATTTATTTTACGTTTTAATAATAATGTAAACATGTATTACTGCTTTCGCTGTTTTATTAACAAAGGTTTTATTTAAAAAGTCTCATATATAGTCATTCTCGTTTATACAACTGTGTTATGATATGATTGGTCACAATTACCCCTGGTCCATTTTGGGGGGTGTGACAGTCTCCCGCTAGTATGGTGCGCCGCAAATGGTCTATTACAGATTCTATAAATAAGAGCATAAATATATAATAACTAATTAACATTACATATATTTTTAACCCCACACACATCAAATACATTGAAAATGGTAACCGTTCCGTCGATGATTGTCTCTTTGGAAGTGTATTACGGAAGTAGATTCCGTAATCAAATGAGAGATTGCAATTATACGAGTAGTTCGAAATCTACGTTCGAAGAAATTGATGTTCGCGACCTAGGTTTAGATGACCTTTTATTCTTTTTGAAAGAAATGGTTCCGTTCGAACACACGGACGTCTTGTATTACGAAGATGACTGTGTTCCGAAATTGTCCGCTACATATCTCCGAACAGAGGATCAGTGGAACGGTATAAATAAACCCTGAGTTGGTGTTCTAATCGCATTTCTCTTTATTTAGTTTTGGAAAATGAATAAAGTTCTTCACTAGTAGCCTTTATTCATATATTTTTACCTCATACACACATTAAATACATCGAAAATAGTAACCGTTCGAATAAATACCATGGAATAAGCTTTGATCCTATTCATAGAGATTCCCTAAATATTCCATTCCAAAAATGGAAACAATTGGGATTTTTTCGAATTTGGATGCAGTTATTAATTCATGATCTGGCATGTACAGATTGAAAACTTCATTCTCGATTCTACGAAAATTTTATGAAAGCCTTTCATTTGCTTCTCTTAGATGGAAGTTTGATTTTCCGAGATGGTATCCTAATTTTTGTCCTAATTCTTCTTCTGATGATCGATTCAACCTCTGATCAAAAAGATATACCTTGGTTATATTTATTGTCTCTTTGGAAGTGTATTACGGAAGTAGATTCCGTAATCAAATGAGAGATTACGATTATATGAGTAGTTCGAAATCTACGTTCGAAGAAATTGATGTTCGCGACGTAGGTTTAGAGGACCTTTTATACTTTTTGAAAGAAATGGTTCCGTTCGAACACACGGACGTCTTGTATTACGAAGATGACTGTGTTCCAGAATTGTCCACTACATATCTCCGAACAGAGGATGAGTGGAATGGTATAAAAGAAATCCTGAGTTGGCATTCTAATCGCATTTCTCTTTATTTAGTTTTGGAAGATGAATAAAGTTGTTTTAATTTCCATCACTAGTAGCCTTTATTCATATATTTTTAACCTCATACACACATCAAATACATCGAAAATGGTAACTATTCCGTCGATGATTGTCTCTTTGGAAGTGTATTACGAAAGTAGATTCTGTAATCAAATGAGAGTTACGATTATTAGGAGTAGTTCGAAATCTACGTTCGAAGAAATTGATGTTCGCGACGTAGGTTTAGAGGACCTTTTATACTTTTTGAAAGAAATGCTTCCGTTCGAACACACGGACGTCTTGTATTACGAAGATGACTTTGTTCTGGAATCGTTCGATACATTTCGCCGAACAGAGGATCAGTGGAACGGTATAAAAGAAACCATGAGTTGGTGTTCTAATCGCATTTCTCTTTATTTAGTTTTGGAAGATGAATAAAGTTGTTTTAATTTCCATCAACTATCGCGTTTACACATGGACGTAGCCATTTCTTCAACTGTCGAAAATGGTAACCGTTCTTCAACTATCAGTGGAACGGTTACCGTTCTAAAGAACGGTTACCGGTAACTGTTCTTCAACTACTTCTTCTACATATCTCGTTTATTTAGTTCTAAAAATTGTGTTATTGCTATTAATATTGTTATTATTAAATTTATTATTATTATTATTTTTACTAATTATAAAAGATTATTTTTTTAACATCACTTTTATTAAAACACCAAACACGATTACATTTTTTTTTGAAACTAAACACAAACATGGCTAAACACAAACATGGCTAACACAATCACAACGAGAATACAGCTTAAACATCTAGAAATCATCAGAATCATACGAAGAGAACCTGTCATCCGAATCATCCGAATAGAACTTGCCATCTGTGTCATATTGTGGCTCGGAAGGTACATAGTCCTCTTCATCAGAATACACAATTTTTGCCGTTGTCCCGGAATTCGATGTACACCTTGATTGTTTCATTACGGGTCACTGCTCGACCAAAAAGCTCATTCCAGTCTTCTTCCTCTTCAAGAAGAGTGGCTGGCTTGTCGGACTCCTTGAAAAACCATACTTGTTTGTGGTCAATAGGTATGTCTTCTTTGAGAAATGCTAGCAGATTGGACAATTGATAATTTTGGACGTTTAAACAATACTCCCGTTGCTCACCGCCAGAGTAATTCTTAACCTCTCGGTCGAATTCATCACCGTAGTTAACTTGTAGCATAATAGACATTTGACTCATTTTGAACTTGAATGTGGGAAGTTTAGTAAATTAAGCAATAGGTGTATGAGGTGTGATTTGTTGAGAAATTAGGGGTTGTATTTATAGAGGAAGAATACAGGTGTGGAAAACAGCTTTACTTAAAGAATCTCTATTGAATAAAGCTTTAAATAAAGCACCTCTGTTTCGCAGCTTTAATCAATAAAAAATCTCTGTTGAATACAGCTTTAAATAAAGCATCTCTGTTTTACAGCTTTAATCCATAAAGAATCTCTGTTGAATACAACTTTAAATAAAGCATATCTGTTTCACAGCTTTAATCAATAAAGAATCTATGTTGAATACAGCTTTAAATAAAGCATCTCTGTTTAACAGCTTTAATCAATAAAGAATCTCCGTTGATTACAGCTTTAAATAAAGCATCTCTGTGAATTAGGGTTAAATTAGGGGTTAATTATGGTTTAGGGTTTAGAGTATAATTAATAGGGTTTAAATAGTGTTTAGTGTTTATGGCGTATAATATAACACATAATTGTTAACTATAAACTATTTTCAAAAGAAAATACATCAGTTACTTCAAACGACATTACATGAGTTACTAGAAACTGAAATTAATTCTACAGCTCTTTTGGACCTTAACAATTCTGGTATCACTTTAAGCGAGATCATTCGAAGTTGGTCATGAATGTTTCTATCTCGTATTTCTTGTTCTCTTACATCACGACTTGTAGATCGATTCCTTACATAGTTAGGATTAGCTTCATCAGTCCTAAGTTATTGGTTCCCCTGATTTCATTAACATCATTAACGTTTTGAGGTTTCTAAGTGAGTTCACATCATCTACAGCCTCTGATGAAGTCTACTATGGTACTATTATCGGTTCCCCTGATCTCATTAACATCATTAATGTTTCGAGGTTTCTACGCGAGTTCACATCGTCTACAGCCTCTGATGAAGTCTACTATGGTGCTGTTATAATTAACATCATTAATGTTTTGAGGTTTCTAAGCGAGTTCACATCATCTATCGCCCAATTAGATGATATGTAATGTCGTTATCGAAAGACACCGTTAAGGAAAGGAAGGTGTTAAAAGAGTGGGGCATTCGTTCAGATTTGTGGATGAAACTAACAGGTAATAACGGAAAGGAAGAAAAACCTCATCCTAAGTACTCCTTTTTAACTGCCGATCAAAGTCTATTTTCTCAATTCATTAGGGTTGTTAAATTACCTGATGGCTTTGGCTCAAATTTTAGAACAAAAGTCGCCGATGATGATACCAACATATCAGGGCTCAAGTGTCACGACCATCATTTAATGATGCAACGTTTGCTTCCGATTAGTTTATGAGCTTTCTTAGACTCATTTATTTCAACCCCACTTATTGAGCTTTGTTTATTCTTTAAGCAACTTTGTGCTTAAACCTTGAAGATTTCTGACATGGAAGCTGCCAAAACTCAGCTGATAAACATATTGTGTTCGCTCGAGAAAATATTTCCTCCATCTTTTTTTGACATAATGATTCATTTGGTTATGTATTTTCCTGAAGAGGCTATTCAAGGTGGCCCTGTTTACATGAGGTGGATGTATCCATTTGAAAGATACATGAAAAAGTTGAAGAATTATGTCAGGAATAAAGCTAGACCGGAAGGTTCTATTGCCGAGGGGTATGTTGCGCATGAAGCCTTAACTTATGCCTCAAGGTATCTTGACACTGTACAAACAAGATTTAATAGGCCAGACAGAAATTTTGATGCTTCAGTTCCCCAATGTAAGCATTACGTCTTTCAGTCCATTTGTAGACCTATTAGTAAAGGTGACGATGTAGATTTGGATCCCGACATTAAGGCTAAAATTTCTTGGTTCGTACTTAACAACAGCTCCGAACTTGACAAATACAAGGAGTAAGTGTTTATATCCCCTCATATTTTATTTGTAAGTTATATATTCGATGATTATACTAATATATCGAATATTTGTAGTGACTTTACAAGTGAAATGCGGAGTGCTAATATGGAAAAAGAGTTTCCGGGTTGGTTCAAACACAAGGTGTACTCGTTGCCCTGCATCACCCTTTATAAGTAATGATTTTATTATCTTGTCTAACCTCGTCTTTTCCGTAGATCAAGTCTTTGTGAATAAATGACAAATCTCAAGTTAGTGACGAGTTACTTGCTTTGGCACATGGACCAATACATGTAACATCTTACATTGCTTCCATATGTAACGGTGTGAGTTTTGTGGTTCAAAGTCGAGATTTACGCAGAAGAACACAGAACAGTGGAATTTCATCTCCTGGTGGTCCCGAGGGAACACTTTATTATGGTGTGTTGGAAGAAATTCTGGAGTTTAATTATTTATTTAGGTCCAATAATGCTTTTTTATTCCGCTGCAAATGGTTCAAAATTGCCGGCAATAACTATGTCACAAAGAATAACATAACCACCATTAATACTCAACAAGAATGGTATAAAGACAATCAGTACATCCTTGCAACACAAGCAAATCTAGTCTTTTACCTTGATGACCCGACTAAAAGAAGAGGTTAGCAAAGCAAGTATTGGAAGGTTGTTCAAGAAGTACACTAGCGAAACACTTGGGATCCAGATATCTTCGTTGGAGATAACGAGTTGGATCTTATAAATGGCAGAACTTCGTCAAATATTCATTTGTCTTCTAACTTGGAAGAAGTCGTTCAAACAAATTTGAGTAGAAACGAATCGACGGTGGTTGAAGTAGACATTCGTGCCACAGTTGATGTTGATGTCGAGGGGAGCTACTATGAAGATGACGATTTCAATGAAGATTTAGACGACGATATAGTCAATGTTGTAGACGACAATTCAGTCAACCAAGTAGTCAATGATGAAGACGACGATGATGACGATGATGCTTTCAACGATACAGACGGTCACACACGCGACAATGAAAATAATGATTGTGAACTTATGGATTAATATAGTGAATGATCTTAGATTGTAATATGTAAAAGCACATTATCTGTAACCGTTATCAATATATATATATATATATATATATATATATATATATATATATATATATATATATATATATATATATATATATATATATATATTTCTACATCTTAGATTGTAATTTGTAAAAACACATTATCTTTAACCGTTATATATATATATATATATATATATATATATACATCTTAGATTGTAATTTGTAAAAACACATTATCTTTAACCGTTATATATATATATTTCTACATCTTAGATTGTAATTTGTAAAAACACATTATCTTTAACCGTTATATATATATATATATATATATATATATATATATATATATAGTAGAGGGATCAAATGAGAACTTTTTTTGTGTGAGAACCACGAGAACTCAAAAATACACTGAAATTTGAGCAAAAAAGGGAAATTCGAGCAAAAAAAGGGAAATTCGAGCAAAAATGGGACACGGCCGAACAAAAAAAGAGCAATTCGAGCAAAAAATGGGACTAGGGCGAACAAAAAAAGTGATATTCGAACAAAAAAAAGGCGGGCGAACAAATTTGTGTTCTACATTTTTGATAGTCGAACAAAAAAATATAGAAGACACTGGTAGTCGAACAAAAATGCTGATATTCGAACAAAAATGTGTTCTACATTTTGAAATTCGAACAATTTTTTTTTGCTCGACTATGAATTTTTTGTTCGTCTGTGTTTTTGAATTTTGCTCGAATTTCTTCTTTTTGCTCGCCAGTGCACCTTTTTTGCTCGAATTTCAGTGTATTTGGAGTGTTTTTGGAGTTCCTAGAGTTCTTACACTAAAAAGTTCTCACTCGATCCTCTCCATATATTTATATATATATATATATATATATATATATATATATATATATATATATATATATATATATATATATATATATATATATATATATATATATATATATATATATAATTTCTACACCTTAATTTTGTATGCAATAATATGCTAATTTATTTTACTTGATTCCTCTGTATGTATACACGTATACTTGTATTTTGTTTTTTATAGATGGCTGATGTCGTTTCCAACTATGGTGGTGGAAACGGTCCACCCGAGCGTGATGACCCATGGGAGCCATCAAAGAGTCATTATCTGGGTATGTTCAAAATTAATTTTATATTTTATATTTATTATTTTATATCTTAGTTTATCTAAAAATTATTTTTTTTATTATAAATGTGTAAGTTCAAAAGGTCGCGGGAAAACCCGCAACCTAAAGCTAAAAAAGCACGTTAAGAAGTTTGGTCCATTAGAGATTGAATTTGAGGAGGATGATTTAGAGACGTATGTGCCCGTTGGTGACAACTTTCGGACCTTTAGTTCCGTTTTGGGCACT